>NC_140580.1:1165909014-1166225990 GCF_964204655.1 Triturus cristatus | reverse complement strand
TCTCTCTCGTCTCCTCGTGTCCTCTCTCTCTCGTCTCTCGTTGTCTCTCTCTCTCGTCTCTCCGTGTCTCTCTCTCTCGTCTCTCGTGTCTCTCTCTCTCGTCTCTCGTGGTCTCTCTCTCTCGTCTCTCGTGTCTCTCTCTCTCGTCTCTCGTGTCTCTCTCTCTCTCGTGTCTCTCTCTCTCTCTCTCGTGTCTCTCTCTCTCTCTCTCGTGTCTCTCTCTCTCTCTCTCGTGTCTCTCTCTCTCTCTCTCGTGTCTCTCTCTCTCTCTCTCGTGTCTCTCTCTCTCTCTCGTGTCTCTCTCTCTCTCTCTCGTGTCTCTCTCTCTCGTCTCTCGTGTCTCTCTCTCTCGTCTCTCGTGTCTCTCTCTCTCGTCTCTCGTGTCTCTCTCTCTCGTCTCTCGTGTCTCTCTCTCTCGTGTCTCTCTCTCTCTCTCTCGTGTCTCTCTCTCTCGTCTCTCGTGTCTCTCTCTCTCGTGTCTCTCTCTCTCTCTCTCGTGTCTCTCTCTCTCGTGTCTCTCTCTCTCTCTCTCTCTCTCTCGTGTCTCTCTCTCTCTCTCTCTCTCTCTCGTGTCTCTCTCTCGTGTCTCTCTCTCTCGTCTCTCGTGTCTCTCTCTCTCGTGTCTCTCTCTCTCGTCTCTCTCTCTCTCTCTCTCTCTCGTGTCTCTCTCTCTCTCTCTCTCGTGTCTCTCTCTCTCTCTCTCTCGTGTCTCTCTCTCTCTCTCTCGTGTCTCTCTCTCTCTCTCTCTCCCTCGCCCTCGCCCTCGCCCTCGCCCTCGCCCTCTCCCTCTCCCTCTCCCTCTCCTCTCCCTCTCCCAGTGGATAATTCTGCCCTCCGAGACCTGCCCCCTCTACTTTACTTCGTAACAATCATTGACTTGTTCACTGACAAAGGAGCTGCTTCAGCTTCTTGGATGGTACACATTTATTCTAAGCAATACTTCTTGTACCTCAAATCCAAAATAGCAACACATTTGTATGGGATAGTTCTAATTATCAAGGACGTCACTGAAAAACTTCTATACCTCGGAAATGAACCTCAATACTCAACAAAGCTGTCGCCATCCGAGAAACTTACATCTACTAAATCACATCTGAGAAACTTTCATCTACGAAATCACATTTGAGAAACTTACATCTACGACATCATCCTCTGGTGCCTTCTCCCCCACCAACAGTGCTGCAGCACTAGGAAACAAAGCAGGACACCATTAGGGAAAAGGCAAAGGTGGAACACGCTTGCTTCTTTGTTTCATAGGTACTTCAGGAAAGGCGCTACCATATGCAGTTCAAAAAAGCATAATAAAAGGTGTCTCTAGTTTATTAATAAGTGGATCAAATTTAAAGAGAGAAACATTTAAGAAACTATTTGGTCTCAGTGTAACAGCAATTTGCTTCCCTAGCTTAAATTTGTTCGACAAACTGCTCTTTTTATGAAGACAATTGAAGTAAAATTGTAAGCACTCGTCCACAACAAAACCTAAGTGAAAGGCAATTGTTGCATATGCAGGAAACAGAAGAAAAAAATCCCGGACACACACAATCCAGGTTCAACAGAAAATGAAAAGTGTGTCAAACACATCACGGGAACAGGATGACCCCAAAATCAGACAACAAGCACTATCAGACCAAGGGGTTACTGAACAAGAGAACGTATCATTAGACCAAGGGGTTACTGAACAAGAGGACGCGTCATTAGACCAAGGGGTTACTGAACAAGAGGACGCATCATCAGACCAAAGGGTTACTGAACAAGAGGACGCGACATCAGGCCAAGGGGTTACTGAACAATAGGAAGGTACATCAGAGCAAGGGGTTACTGAACAAGGGGACGTGTGATCAGCCCAAGGGTTACTAAACAAGAGGACGCATCATCAGACCAAGTGGTTACTGGACAAGAGGACGAGTCATCAAACCAAGTGGTTACTGAACAAGAGTATGAGACATCAGGCCAAGGAGTTACTGAACAGGAGGACGTGTGTCATCAGGCCAAGGAGTTACTGAACAGGAGGACGTGTCATCAGGCCAAGGAGTTACTGAACAGGAGGACGCAACATCAGACCAAGGGGTTACTGAACAAGAGGACGTGTCATCAGGCCAAGGAGTTACTGAACAGGAGGACGCATCATCAGGCCAAGGGGTTACTGAACAAGAGGACGCATCATCAGGCCAAGGGGTTACTGAACAAGAGGACGTGTCATCAGGCCAAGGGGTTACTGAACAAGAGGACCGAGGGTTTACTGAACAAGGGGACACAACATCAGGTCGAGGGGTTACTGAACAAGAGGAAGGTACATCAGGTCGAGGGGTTACTGAACAAGAGGACGTGTCATCAGGCCAGGGGGTTACTGAACAAGAGGACGTGTCATCAGGCCAAGGGGTTACTGAACAAGAGGACGTGTCATCAGGCCAAGGGGTTACTGAACAAGAGGACGTGTCATCAGGCCAATGGGTTACTGATCAGGCCAAGGGGTTACTGAACAAGAGGACGTGTCATCAGGCCAAGGGGTTACTGAACAAGAGGAAGGTACATCAGGCCAAGGGGTTACTGAACAAGAGGACGTGTCATCAGGCCAAGGGGTTACTGAACAAGAGGACGTGTCATCAGGCCAAGGGGTTACTGAACAAGAGGACGTGTCATCAGGCCAAGGGGTTACTGAACAAGAGGACGTGTCATCAGGCCAAGGGGTTACTGAACAAGAGGACGTGTCATCAGGCCAAGGGGTTACTGAACAAGAGGACGTGTCATCAGGCCAAGGGGTTACTGAACAAGAGGACGTGTCATCAGGCCAAGGGGTTACTGAACAAGAGGACGTGTCATCAGGCCAAGGGGTTACTGAACAAGAGGACGTGTCATCAGGCCAAGGGGTTACTGAACAAGAGGACGTGTCATCAGGCCAAGGGGTTACTGAACAAGAGGACGTGTCATCAGGCCAAGGGGTTACTGAACAAGAGGACGTGTCATCAGGCCAAGGGGTTACTGAACAAGAGGACGTGTCATCAGGCCAAGGGGTTACTGAACAAGAGGACGTGTCATCAGGCCAAGGGGTTACTGAACAAGAGGACGTGTCATCAGGCCAAGGGGTTACTGAACAAGAGGACGTGTCATCAGGCCAAGGGGTTACTGAACAAGAGGACGTGTCATCAGGCCAAGGGGTTACTGAACAAGAGGACGCGTCATCAGGCCAAGGGGTTACTGAACAAGAGGACGTGTCATCAGGCCAAGGGGTTACTGAACAAGAGGACGTGTCATCAGGCCAAGGGGTTACTGAACAAGAGGACGCGTCATCAGGCCAAGGGGTTACTGAACAAGAGGACGCATCATCAGGCCAAGGGGTTACTGAACAAGAGGACGTGTCATCAGACCAAAGGGGTTACTGAACAAGAGGACGTGTCATCAGGCCAAGGGGTTACTGAACAAGAGGACGCGTCATCAGGCCAAGGGGTTACTGAACAAGAGGACGCGTCATACGGCCAAGGGGTTACTGAACAAGAGGACGTGTCATCAGGCCAAGGGGTTACTGAACAAGAGGACGTGTCATCAGGCCAAGGGGTTACTGAACAAGAGGACGCGTCATCAGGCCAAGGGGTTACTGAACAAGAGGACGTGTCATCAGACCCAAGGGGTTACTGAACAAGAGGACGTGTCATCAGGCCAAGGGGTTACTGAACAAGAGGACGCGTCATCAGGCCAAGGGGTTACTGAACAAGAGGACATGTCATCAGGCCAAGAGGTTACTGAACAAGAGGACGTGTCATCAGGCCAAGGCGTTACTGAACAAGAGGACGCATCATCAGGCTAAGGGGTTACTGAACAAGAGGACGCAACATCAGACCAAGGGGTTACAGAACAAGAGGACGCGTCATTAGACCAAGGGGTTACTGAACAAGAGGACGCATCATAAGGCCAAGGGGTTACTGAACAAGAGGACGCGACATCAGACCAAGGGGTTACTGAACAAGAGGACGCGTCATCAGACCAAGGGGTTACTGAACAAGAGGACGCGTCATCAGGACAAGAGGTTACTGAACAAGAGGACGTGTCATCAGGCCAAGGGGTTACTGTAGGAGAGTAGGGTCTGCTATCCTATGGTCACCCCAAATTTTTGCTTTTTGCTTCACTGGTTTTTGACATATTGAGGCTGTGGGCCTGCTAATCAGACCCCCAGCCTGCTGTTCTCTCTACTAAATGGACACTGTGCACCCTAGGTGCATAACCAATTGGAATTGGATCACCCTGTGAGCCCCTGTACCAGTGTACACTAGGTACCCAGCGCATTGGTGTATCTAAGGCCTACCAGGGGCTGAAGCATGTATTGTGCCACCCCTGGCCTGGCCTAGCAATTTGACACAACTGGCTGATCACTCAGCTGGGGTAAGTTGGTGTATCCACCTCTTACTTAGGTGTAGTATACCTATACCTAACCTTAAATGGGACACATATTAACCTATAAGTCACTCCTATGGCAGGCCTTAACAATCCTGAAGGCAGAGTGCTTGGTTTCATGTGAGATGGTGCTCTGGCATGAGCTGAGCCGGTCTGCAGTGGTCGGAACAACTTCCTTCTACCGTTTCCAGATATCGCCATACCATATACTCAAGTGCATTATGAACCTCGCGGTTAAATGCTATCTTTGGTTTGGCTTTATCAAAACATGTCGAGTAAGGTGTCATACGAATTGGAATACTAACCCCTCGCCAATTCTGGCGACGGGGTTAGCATTCCACCCTTCTAGAGGGACACGACATGTACAGTACCTGAAACCCGGGTAAAATCAGACATAGCCTCAGCTCCACAAAATGGACGCTGCCACCACAGACACAAGTCTGCCCTCCTGCTGCTGGGAGTCCTTCCAGCTTGGGAGACGTGGACAAAGGGTTTCCTGCCAGGGGAGGTGCGTGCACCACCCCAGACAGAATTTTGTGTATTGGTCAGGTAGGGCTTGAATGGAATCAGACATGCCTGAGGCTCACAAGGAGCCTCGGTGCATATGCCAGTTCAAACCGGTCCTGGGGCACAGCAGCCCCGGACCTGGGGCGAGCTGGACAAAGGATTGGGGGTGTAACCACCCCCCTTCCTGGTCCCACCCTTAGGGAGGGACCTAGCAGGTAGTCCGGCCCCTAGAATCCGCTTAAAGGTAGGAGCTGTGTCCTAAGACTTCAGACATCCTGGAATCAACTTAACCACAAGAAGAAGACGGGAACTTCGACGCTCTGCTGCACAGAGGACAGAAGGAAATCTCCCCTATGGTCAGGGAGTGACCATCTTGCTAACGCAAGCACCAATCAGCTATTCAACGTCTGCTTTGCCGCCGCCTCCCGCCGGAGCCCAGAGCCCGACAAGACCTGGACCTCCAGACCTCTCACAGCCCGATCCACAGTCCCTGCAAAGAAGGAACCCGTGGAGGCACCGAGACACGTGGAGCCAGCCATCTTTAAAGACCCACGACAAGCTGCAAGCGCGACAACAGAGGCTCCCTCCAAGTTGTGCTTTGGGTCCTGAGAAGCCCAACATCCGAGCAGTATCTGCGCCAAAGGTGAGCCCTCCAGCATCTCCACGATCTGCGTGGGGCCCCTCTGCACTTTGCATCTCGACGCGCCTGCCCGGTCCCTGGCCCGTTGGCTAGTGGCCATTTTGGCGACCTATCTTGAAATCAACTACGCTGGTCTGGTTGCTCCAGACTGGCCCCTGCTGCCCTCCAAAGGAGCAGCCCCTCTGACCTTGCTGGTCAGAGTAATTAGCTTTCTTCACTCTTCACGACTTCTGCTTTTGCCAAGGCTTGTTTGCTTCCTTCGAGTCGCCGACACCGCCGACAGCGAGAGCCTGCGTGGGACAGCTCGTGAACCGACTCCTGGACGTCGTCGACCTTCAGGGACCACGTGGCTGCGGAGACAAGCTACCCCTCATCACCTGTTTGCACCTGACATCGCCTGGTACCTACCTGGTGCCACGCTGGTCACTGGCTAGTGACTGTGAACACTGTCCCCTCTGCTTTCAGGTCTTCTACAACTCCGATCCACTCTTGGATCCACCGCATCTCTTCTGGACCGGCCGGCTGCAGCATCCTTGTCATCAGGCTCCATTGGATTGATAGACGAAACCCGACGCACTTCGAGACCTATGCACCCGCTTCCTGTGGGTGAGGTAAAGCTGGCACTCCGGTGCCCAAGTGTAGAGAAACATCTCTAGTGTCTGTGTTTTAAGTCTTAAGTTCGTAGTCCATCCAGAAGACCCTTTCTGCAGTAACTTTTAAACTTTTACGCACCCATTGAAAACCTATGGGAGCCCGCGTGTAACTTTCCTCACTGCACACGCGACCCGTGGACCTCCTGGTCACTAACTGAAGTTAGCTCCTTGTAGGCCCAGCGATTCTAGAGGCCCTAGGCCTTTTCCCTTTCCTGTTCGTGGTACTTATACCACTATTTTAGTATATGGTTTGAGTGGCCACCAGGGCCTATCCATATAAAGCGCAACTTCTGTATATTGTAATACTTTCTTGTTTAACGATTTGTGCTCCTGTGCTCATAAAGAGTCTAGGGGATACTTTGAGTAATAAATACATATATATTTTGAATATATATCTGTGTGGTGTCCTTTCATTGGTATAAAGGGGGGTTACATGTGGTAAAACAGCCTGCTTAACACGCTTTAACGAGTTTAGCCTCAAAGACTGCTTAGCCTACGCTACCACTAGGGCAGCTAGTCCGAAAAGGTTGACTTACAACCACACCATAAGGGTTGCTTGGCATGGTACAAGGTGGTCACTTTAACTAGTGAACAGCATATACCAGGCCAACTTCTCACAGTTACTGAACAAGAGGACGTGTCATCAGGCCAAGGGGTTACTGAACAAGAGGACGTGTCATCAGGCCAAGGGGTTACTGAACAAGAGCACGTGTCATCAGGCCAAGGGGTTTCTGAACAAGAGGACGTGTCATCAGACCAAGGGGTTTCTGAACAAGAGGACGTGTCATCAGACCAAGGGGTTACTGAACAAGAGGACGCGTCATCAGGCCGAGGGGTTACTGAACAAGATGACGCAACATCAGACCAAGGGGTTACTGAACAATAGGAAGGTACATCAGACCAAGGGGTTACTGAACAATAGGAAGGTACATCAGACCAAGGGGTTGCTGAACAAGAGGACGCGTCATCAGGCCGAGGGGTTACTGAACAAGATGACGCAACATCAGACCAAGGGGTTACTGAACAATAGGAAGGTACATCAGACCAAGGGGTTACAGAACAAGAGGACGCGTCATTAGACCAAGGGGTTACTGAACAAGAGGACGCATCATCAGGCCAAGGGGTTACTGAACAAGAGGACGCGACATCAGGCCAAGGGGTTACTGAACAAGAGGACGCAACATCAGACCAAGGGGTTACTGAACAAGAGGACGCGTCATCAGACCAAGGGGTTACTGAACAAGAGGACGCGTCATCAGACCAAGGGGTTACTGAACAAGAGGACGCATCATCAGGCCAAGGGGTTACTGAACAAGAGGACGCAACATCAGACCAAGGGGTTACAGAACAAGAGGACGCGTCATTAGACCAAGGGGTTACTGAACAAGAGGACGGATCATCAGGCCAAGGGGTTACTGAACAAGAGGACGCGACATCAGGCCAAGGGGTTACTGAACAAGAGGACGCGTCATTAGACCAAGGGGTTACTGAACAATAGGAAGGTACATCAGACCAAGGGGTTACTGAACAATAGGAAGGTACATCAGACCAAGGGGTTACTGAACAAGAGGACGTGTCATGAGGCCAAGGGGTTACTGAGCAAGAGGACGTGTCATCAGACCAAGGGGTTACTGAACAAGAGGACGCGACATCAGGCCAAGGGGTTACTGAACAAGAGGACGCAACATCAGACCAAGGGGTTACTGAACAAGAGGACGCGTCATCAGACCAAGGGGTTGCTGAACAAGAGGACGCATCATCAGGCCAAGGGGTTACTGAACAAGAGGACGCAACATCAGACCAAGGGGTTACAGAACAAGAGGACGCGTCATTAGACCAAGGGGTTACTGAACAAGAGGACGCATCATCAGGCCAAGGGGTTACTGAACAAGAGGACGCGACATCAGGCCAAGGGGTTACTGAACAAGAGGACGCAACATCAGACCAAGGGGTTACTGAACAAGAGGACGCGTCATCAGACCAAGGGGTTACTGAACAAGAGGACGAGATACCAGATCAAGGGGTTACTGATCAAGAGGATGCATTGGACACTACAACACCCTCAAAGTTGCTTAGGAAAGTTGGATTAATGTGAAGAGCTGCGGGAGCTCAGACATACTGCCGCAGAGCGCTAGTGCAAAGCTTTACCACATGAGGCCAGAAATCATAGATCTTACAACTGCGGGTAAAGAGAGTAGGATTTCCCCTCCCCGGGCAGCACCGATTAACTACACATGAGAACTACCCACCCTCGCGCAAACACCATGCAACCACCAAAACCACAGCGGAGGCCGTTCCTTTTCCCACCTCATTGCCAAGTCCTGGAATGGCCTTCTCCTTCATCTCCGGACATTACCCGCACTGAAAGAATTGGAAGAGACTCAAGACTTGACTTTCAACTGAGCCCTGCTACCTAGCACCTGGATACCTTCACAGGGGATTAGCAGTGCTATACAAATACTGACTAATTGATAATAGTAACCTGTTTCTTTATGGTAGTGCTTCATAACACCCATCTGTGTTTTTATGCACTGAGCATAACAAATGTTGCAATCACCCAATTTAACAGAACTCAGTTAATCGACTTTGGTGAGTTAGATGGATCAAGTTAGCGCGACTGAGGATTCAAAATTGTGACCTTCAGATCACAGATAGCAGCAGCAACAGTTAGCTTACTGATCTATGTTGCCAGTCTCTTGGGCAGTTTGTTGCCAGTCTCTTGGGCAGTTTACCTTGTTATTATGTGTATTGCTTTGTGGAATATAATATACAGAACAACTCCAACTAGACTGGTCCCATGAAGGGGAACCAGTGAAGTTCCATGGAAAATACACGCTTATTTGGGCTGGAAGGGGCTCAGGTGAGCAGCTGCATTGAAGGCAGTCTTGAGTGCGTTAGAGGGTGGACTTTGCTAGGGTGTTAAGCACAGCTCTTACCCTTCAACAAGATGACACAAATTTGTAGGGTGGAAGAGAACATGTGGGCTGGAAGGGAGGGTTTGATTCTGTGAATGATACCAATGTGATCTCAAGCCATTTGGGATTTCTTTTCAACACACTCTTTGAAGGACAGGCATGGACTTGTATAGAAGGCAAGGAACTGGCAGCTAGGTTCAAGGGCAGGGGATAGAAGCATTTGAGGTCAATGAATTTGAGCTATTCTTCATAAAACCCAGTGGCAGGAGATTATGATACAGCTTCATTCACTTGCTGCACATTGTATTACACATGCAATCTAAAAACAAAAACCTCAAATATTATGTTTTCTTATTAAGACGCTGTGCTCCCTGATGCAGAAAAGCACACTTTTGAGTGTAGCAAGTGAGCCGCAGGGGGTAGAAAAGGGAATTCTAGAGCAGAGAAGCCGCCGGCTGCGGAATGAGTTACCTCCAATAGACTGCACTGCAGCCAAGCCACGTTTTCAAAGTACATGCGATACCTTAAATGCATCCAAAATAAAGGCCACGTTTTCAAAGTACATGCGATACCTTAAATGCATCTGAAATAAAGGCCACGTTTTCAAAGTACATGCATACCTTAAATGCATCTGAAATAAAGGCCACGTTTTCAAAGTACATGCGATACCTTAAATGCATCTGAAATAAAGGCCACGTTTTCAAAGTCCACGTGACAATGCCTTAAAGTGCATTTGAAATAAAGGCTGTGTTTCTTCTCTGTCATCGGACGTTTGCTGATATTCATGAACACTAAATCCAACAGCAAGCTTTCCCTGTCAAGGTGGCATCATGAACACACTGGATAGACCCACAAAGCAACAGTGAGAGCCTCATAAGCAAACAGATTATGTAAAGACTGCTGTGCTACTTAGCTGTCCATCCTGGAGTCAGATACCAAGGAAGACATGCTTAGTAAACTTATATACGGATGCCTGGTTAGTACTTAGCAGATCTCGCTGCCTGTACATTTCTAAGTAATGGTGCTGTGGCTGCTTTTCCTCTAGTCACTCGTTGGTAGTATAATGAATACACAAGAATAGACACCTAGAAACTGACTGCTTGGAGCAGGTCTTACTCTGTTATTACGCCTTCGGAGATACTACATCTGAATCTCTTGGACACTCACTTTGAAGTAGATTCTGTCCCCTGCCTACATAGTTGCCTGCTCACTACTGCAGGATTTAGGTTTCCTCTTTTTATTCTGGAACATTAAAATGATAAGAAAATGGACTTCTCTGAGCAGTGCCCTCCTCAACAACAGGAACTGGAATGCCTCCTTCTGGCTGCTGGGTAAGCTTCTTTTTCTTCTCTCGCTCCCCCTGCAATCCGGTAGACCAGGATGGATTAGCAAAAAAACTCTAGTGGAGGAATCCATTGATTAATTTAAAGATCTGATATTGAGGGATATGCTACGGTAGAGTCCTCGGAGCACCCGGTTATCACGGAGTACAGTGTAATACCCGTCACTGAACAACATGTAGATTTCATTCAGTCTCCTAGTGGAACTAATAGCCAATAAAACGTCCCCTTCCAAGAAAGGTGCATCAGAAAAGCTTTATTATGTTCCAAAAGGGCCTCCAGCCAGCTTAATTAGTACTACATTTAACTACAGGCAGAAGATGGTGATCTTACTGAAGGAAATACCTTACTTTCAGTCTTAATGACTAAAGGATGGGGTCTGCATTGGGGATGGGCGATATGTTGTAACAGTTGACAAATGACCTCAATGGCAGGAGTGTTAAGACCTCGTTTTGAGAACGATACAAAGCTAAAGCAAAACCATTTCTTCCTGCCATCTGACCGTATCAAAAAATCTCTCGATGCATTACAATTAAAACAGCTACAATTTCAAGGCATACCAAGATCTTGTAAAGGTTTCTTTGAATGCGTTGAACGTTCCTGCCATCAGAACGATTCAAATTGCTGTATTGATGCAATGACAAGCTAAGCAGCTACCTTTAATGACACCGTGCTGTGGCAACAAATTGTGTCCATCGTTTTGGTCAGCATATCCTGCAGTTTCATGTGGTTTCTCAGACAGGTGAACCACTACTGCAATGGTCAATGAGAGGGCCATTTAAAAATATAATGTATCCGTCTCACTTCAGTTTGGCGACACACTTTTGAATTTAAGAGAATCGGAGAAAAACTATTAAGAAATGTTTTGGACCAATCAGAAACACACTACCCAGAGACACTTGGTTTTGTAGACCGAAGGCAAATCTTGAAATCTGGCTCCATCTGCTGGCAAACAGGTTGATTTGCGAATGACCACAGCACCTTAACACCCGTCCAAGTAGGTTGTACTTAATGAAGTATTCGTGGTTTCCTAAAATTCACCATTGTAGAGCGTCTGTATTTCAATGTCTAGAAGATGCGCTGGAGTAATATCGAAGTTCCCGGCTATCAGCGAATGCTATATTCTCTACGCGTTCTTGGAGAGAGTCCTCAAACAGGTCGTTCAAGTGATATATTGTTATCGTATTGTCAGCCTGAACTTGGACTTTGCTGTTATTAAAACATGGGCAGACATTTCTTCAGAGTCCTGGTGCACTGCTCTTATCCTTCTATGTGAAGAAACAGCAGTCTCTGGGACCAGGTATCCTGAACTCGCAAGTCTGCAAAATGTGGTCCTAGGCAAGGAGCGGAGCCTCGGTCACAATGGCTTACTCTGGAACCGATGTTTGCATAGAACGCCTTGCAGAGATTAAACAGCTTGGGAAAGGCTGCAGTGCCTCTGCCAATAAAGTGAACTTCTTCTCCAAAAGCCCTGAGTGCTGACTAGATCGTTCCACCTGCCTGTTCTACAGAGGGCTAATTTGTAGCCTTGAATAAGGAGCAGGACTAGTGCCCCTGACCCTGGAACTGATCATATCTACCTCGCTGTCATACTCTTGCCGGGAGTTAAAAAAGGCGAATCTATATCATGTTTGAATCTGGGGCCTTATCCAAATACTGGATTGTTTGCTTTGGCACCAAGGTCTTCTTTAATTTCACTTGAAGCCCAAAACTTTTCATTATGGGCACACTTTGGAAATGCTTAAGAACCCCCATTTGCATATCAGCTTTCAGAAGCATGCTAAGCTCCCCAGCATGGGCCAAACATTGCTCGCTGTAAATGCTACTGTCACCTTTTTTATTGTCATTATTCACCAAATTCCCAAGCATGACTTTATAATTCATCGGCAACCTATTTTCCCTCAGCATATGCTATAGTAGCGGTGAGCCTACGAGAAAATGAGATTTACCATTCTATTTCTCTACGACTGTATAATATATATGTAAATATATATACATAAACACATACACTGAAAAATATAAAGTTTAAAGTGACTTTTCAGTTATGTATGGTAATAAGATCTTAGCTTATGTTAAAATCCCTATCAATTCTCAGGAGAGAACAAACTTCCGTGAAGTGAAGAGATGGCCTGTGTCCGGCTGCGGCTTTATGGAGGATTACTCAAGTACTGATACGGATTACCCTGGAGGCTTACCAATTACTCTATAACACAAAAAATGGGAGGAGGGTCCAAGGGAAAATGTTTGGAGACCTGCAAAGAAAAGATTCTCCTAAAGTCTACAATAAGAACACAAACAAATCCTTGGGTCTAATCTAATAAAACTAAGCACATAGAGTGACGGACTAAAATCTCATACAGTTCCCTTGTGGGAGAAATCCCTTTCAGGACTAATACTCTCACCCACCAGAAATGTCATGCTTCATCATCTGGGTATCTCCTCTTAGTGGTAAAACCTAGTCCCACCAAGGGCTGCGACCTCTTCTCTGACAAGAGGGAGTTCAGGGATGTTTTGGGTAAGACTACCCTATAGAGGATATATTAAATTCCATAGATGTGACATGCTACGAGAAAAAGTGGTGAGGACCCAGCGCAAAACAAATCTAACTAGTGAAGTTAAAACTGCCTAGTCAGGAACAAAAAGGCTTTTTAATGACTTGTTCCTTCTGACAGGGTTAAAAGACAGTGCATTTTTGATTTATATGACTATTAGGAGAGTCTGATTTTTCTCCCTATAGACAGTGATGAATACTGTTGGGTGTGAAAGGCAATAGCGCTCATATAATAATCACCAATTTATCTTATGCTATCTTCAGAACTTTATGGTGCATCCAAAAGATTTTGGGGAAGAGAACACCCTACTTCCCTAAACTCAATCCATATGGATTGATTAAACAATTAAACAAACTTTACGGAGCACACAACTTATACAACACCAATCAGAATATCAGTCAGTCAGTCAAAAAAGTCTTTATTACGATTATTCATCTTAAAAGACATATATATACACAATAAAACAATGTAAAATACTGCGACCATAAATTGGATAACACAGGGTATATAATTTATACACAACATACAATTCATTTGAATTAAAATATCCATAAAATCCCATCTAAAAAGATAAAATTTGCAAAGTTTACTGTAGTCCACCATATCTTTCGCGAATAGCCCAAGACCAGCTTAGGAATTTGGCTACCCCTATGATAATAGTTCCATTGTCTCCAATTTTCAGAAGCCTTTTAGCAGTCATAGCGGAGGTTGTGCAAAGAGATCTACTCAAGGGTTTGAGCCACCTGCTCCTAGCTAAATGATAGGCTGGGCAAACATAGAGAAGGTGGCTTACATTTTCAATACAGTCAGGGCAGAAAGGACACCTGTCTCCCATACCAGTTTTCCATTTACTGGTAAATTTACTGAGTGGGAGCGTTTCTACCCTAAACTGGTGGTACAGCCTACGATCTCTAGGTTTGGTAATCAGATCCCAGTACATTTCAAGGGATGGTTCGTCCTTGAAATCCCAAAAAACTCTAGTCAGTGGGGATCCTACCAGAGTAGAATATCTCCTGGATTTTACTAAGCTCCAGTATGCGGCTCTTAAATCAGTCTTGGTTGGAGGGACGACCATTTCCGGGGATACCCAGAAATCCCTCATTCCCATATCAATAAGGAGGTTTTTGACAGTTTTTAGCCATAGAATCTTGTTAGAGTGGTCCAACCCCCTTACTTCAAGTAAGGCCTTTGCGAAGTGATGTAATTCTGGGGTAGACCACAACCTTCTCCAGAAGAGGACCATTCTAAGCTGTGCAATGTCCTCAATAGGGTTACAACCAAGGTCAAACAATAGGGGGATTCGAGGAGTCGATTTTGGAAGGCCCACAATTGATCTTAAAAATTTATTTTGGGCCAAAGCTAAATCGGACAAGTTACAACAACCCCAGATCTCAGCACCATATAAAATAGCAGGGACTATTTTCAGGGAATACAGCTTTATTGCTGGAGCCACCGGCTTAGTTAGAGATAGCCTATGCTCCCTTAAAAGGGCTCCAGCTAGCTGTGAATGTTTCAGGGCTAGAAGGTTCACCTGTGGGGTCCAGCTCAATTTTTCACCGAGGGCAATGCCCAAATAAGTAAAAACTTTGGTCTGCTCCAGGGGCTTCCCACCCATGAAGACTTTTGCCGAAACGTCTCCTGCCCCATGGAGCACCATAAATTTAGTTTTCTCTACATTAACCTCAAGCTCATGTTCGCTGCAAAAGGCCTCAAAGCGGGATAAAGCCCGCTGCAAACCCTGCCGTGTTTTAGATAGAATCAGGGTATCATCAGCGAACATGAGCAAGGGCACCCTTTGGCCAGCCAGCTTTGGAGCATCCGTGGGGTAGTTTTCAAAGTACTGTACAACCCCATTTATGAACAATGAAAACAGTGTTGGGGCCAGGACACACCCCTGACGGACTCCTTTCTCTACCTTGAATCTTTCGGTGACCTCTCCCGGGTTCCCACAGCGAACCTGAGCATAATTAAAGCTGTGGAGCTTGATCACAAAATCAACTAATTCCTTGGGCATCCCTAATCTTAATAAAACATCCCAAAGTTTGGATCTTGGGACAAGATCGAATGCGGATTTTAAATCCACGAACGCTGCGAAAATGAGCCCCTTACCCAGGAGGACCTCCTTCCAGTAAAGTAAAACAAACTTAAAAACCTGGTCCAGTGTTCCCATGTGTGCCCGAAACCCTACTTGAAGGTTAGATAATATATAATTTTCGTCCATCCAGCTATGGATTCTTCCAAGTATGACACGGGCAGTGATTTTTTGCAGCGCATCGATGAGACTGATTGGCCTGTAATTGCCCGGTGCAGAACGATCTCCCTTTTTGAAAATCGGGATTATTTCTGCACCGGACCATGAATTGGGGAATGGAGTCCCCCCTGCCAGTGAGTTCATCAGATTCGTTATGTATGGGACCCAAAGGTCGCAATCCTGCCTGAATAAATCCGCTGGGATACAATCAGGACCAGGTGCTTTACCACTCGGGATGTTCTTCAAGACCACCTCAACCTCCTTAATACTAAACCTTAAGGGAACCTCTATCAATATAGGAGGAGCGAATGACACCCGCTCCGAGTCCTGCTGGTATTGGGCTTCGAAGTGGGCAACCCAATGGTGTGGGTCCACGTTATTATTAGGAACTGCCGACCTATGTCCATTCCCCCACTTTATTAAATCCCAAAACTGGGACATATTTCTGCCTTTGCATGCTTCCAGCAAGTCCTTCCAGCGTCCCTCATCCCACTCTCTTTTAGCCTGCTTTAAGGTTGAATTATACAAAGACCGGGCCTGTTTAATTGTAGGGTAAATTCTGGATTTAATAGCGGACAGAAGGGCTTTATGTGTGGACCCACAAAACTCGTTATACCAGGAAATAGGATCGGGTTTTTGGTTGGGCCTCCTAGGCTTTGAATTAATAAAATAGGTCTTCAGCCTACTGGTGAGCTCCTTGTGGATCGATGGCACTTTAACATTAAGGATTTCCTGTGAGCTGCATTCGTTTATTTCTCCTCGAGCTCTTGCAACCAGGGCCCTAATTTCTAACACTTTTGTCTCATCAAGTGCCACCTTGGCCCATTTGACCCGCCTAAAGTCATTACCCAATGTTAATGGGACACCACAGCTTACTGTGTTCCCAACGGCCAAGGGGTTGAAACCTTGGATATCCAAAGTGAGAACCAGAGGGTTATGGTCGCTTTCGGTGCGGGTTTGAACTACCATATCTAGCACAGTGTGCCAGATTTCCAAATTTACCAAAAAGTAGTCAATCCTACTTTTCGAACGACCGTTATCAAAAGTCGCTACACCCAGGACATCGGATTTGGTCCTACCATTTGCTGCTCTGAGGCCCCATTCCAAGCACAGCCCTTTTACCTGGAGCGCTACCTCAGTCCATTTCTTTATGGATGGTAAATTCAGCTGGGGCACGGCCCAATAGGCGTCCTCCTCCTCACTCAATCCACCATCATCACTGTCCAAGGGTTCAAAGCAAGTATTAAAGTCCCCCATAATAATTAAGTTATTATTAAAGGGGCCTTCCGCTAGAAATGTCTCGAGTGCAGTTATAACCTGTGAACTCCTGCCACCCACTTGGCCCCTGGCATATATGTTAAATAAAAATAAACTGGGGCCACTTTGGAATCTGACTTTAATTGACAGGATATCCGGGTTTTCAAGGGGAATCATATCAACTGTGACCCTCTCTGTTTGCCTAACCCAGAAGGTCAGACCCCCCGCCGGTCTCCCCCTATGTCCCCTAATTGCAGGTTTTGAGAAGTTTAAATAACCTGCATGAAAGATATTCTCCACTGCCCACGTTTCTTGGAATGCCCAGATGTCAACTTCATTGATTAATAATAACCAATCTGCTAGGCCAGTCTTAGATTCCAGCCCAGCGATGTTCCAAGAAGCAATAACCATATGTTTCCTAAGTCCTGAGTTAATCGGACACCCCTCGGGGGTTGATGACTCTACAAGAAGGCTACCTAAATTCGTCATGGACGGGAAGGAGATCCTAGTTAGGGCGTCAGGCTCTAGGGAATTGACTTGTTGGGCTGCGGCGGATTCGACTGTAATTCCAGTACTACCTTCCACAGGATACCCTGAACCACCCGACCTCTGTCAATCAATATCTTCTAAGGAAGATAGAACCTCAAAACGATTATTAAGCTCGATTCGAGGGCCTGGTCTATGGTCAGCACCCTTATGAATTTGGACACCTCTGTGTCGCAATGCCCCGTCCTGTTTGTAAAAGTAACCTAGCGGTAGAATGCTAATGGACAGCCAGTCAATGGGAGCATTGGCAGCAATCTCAAGTATATGGTTAACCAGTCCTGGCGACCTAAAACTTAAGACCACGCAATCCCCAGCTAGGATTTTATCAGAGTGGCCAACCCAGTCAATCCGTCTAACCATTTTGAAATCCATATACAGCCTATCCCCAATGCCAGTCTTTTTGTTCAAATAATGTAGGGCCTTATTTTTGAGAGATGACCAATGCTCTTGTGAGTCCACTGGTAAGGGGGGTACGTTTGCCAGGACAATGGTGTAGGGTGTCGCTTGAGGGGGCAGGTGAAGAAAGGGATACCTCGAATGAACACCAGAATTATTAGCAATTTGCCCACAAAGGCTCCTAGGAGCCAAAGATGTTTGGTTGGGAAGTACCTCTACGTTAGGTCTTTCTGTTGGCACAATAGTTCTTACTTCCCCCACTTTCCTTGCCTCGTCCACCAATTTTTTGGGACATGTCGTGGCACCAGTCTGATTGCTACAATTGTTATCTACCGTGGACAAAACAGCCCCTACTGAGACTTGCATAGGGGGCTGTAACGTGGATACTAGGGAAGTTCGATCAAAAGCCTCCTCCATCTTAGCTAACCTTTGGTCGACCAAATCCAACCGTTTAAAGAGCGGCTCAAGAATGGTTGCTAGATTTTCCTCTAATAGTTTAATAAAATCCCTTTTGGTTAGAGAGCAGTTTATGATAGGGGGATCACTAGGGTGGTTGTCTATAGTTGGAGGGTTAGAACCACCAAGAACAGGAGCCTCAGTCAGGACTTTGGCAGGCATAGGTTTGTTTTTAATAGTACTGTACTAACCCGGAAGTCGATGTTCACTGCCTGTACTCGGGTTTGTCTACACGAAGGCACGAACAGGTAAGATGTAGTCAGTTTGTCAGTGGTAGATCTCAGAGCAAGAGACTTACAAACGGATGGAGTAATAGGTGATACTTCTTCTGCTTTTCTTTAGGTGTCTGGATACTCGCATTGAATTATTAGACTGAGGCGCTATGAATGAGACGCCTAAGTGATTAAGAACAGTAATATTTGGAAAAGGATGTGTTCAGGCTGACTTGATGGAGAGGTAAATAAACAAAAAATTCACTAGTACATGACTATTAGTTTGAATAATAGGTGATTTATTGGTACTAAAAAGATGATTATTGATTTGTCTAGAGTGGAAGTCTCGTTGATGTTTGGACAAATTTCATAAGTGGATAATACATGGTTGGATACTATATGCTTGATTCCTGCACGTACTTAGAGCTGAGACGTTGTTAATTACACTGCAGGGACGGATACTTTTAGAGGTAGGACTCTTATTGATAAAGTCATTGGTTGGTGTCTATTTGCATAATCTGTGTATTCTTGCCTCGTGTATCCCATTGATTCCAAATAATCATTCCCTACAATGATTTTCTTTTTTTTCTTTTGCATTTAATTTGAAACACAGGAAAGCGCTTGAGAAATCAAAGGTAGTGGCGCCAATATGACGCAAATACATTTCTCTTTCATCTACACATGGGTTATAGAAGTATAAAATGCACTTGGGTCCAGGCAAATAAGTTAGCACAGATCACAATAGTTTGTGCACTACTGGATTTCGAATTAAGGGAGCTAATTCCTTAAATTTAATAAATTGAAATGTCCTTTTTTATGTAATCGCTATTATCTATACTTGAAGAGAATTGTAAATGATTGTATGTATAGTTTTTGCTTTGCACAAACTGAAGTTTGATTAGTCCTATGCACATGGTTGTCATAAGTTGGGTATTATGGCAGCTTTATTAATGCCATACTGTATGATTACAAATATGTATTTTGTATCATTTCCAGCCCTGAAGAAACCGTAGGTTTTATCCCGACCACGGTGAAACGCGTTGGCATAAGGGATTGGAATTGGCATAAGGGATTGGAATTAATTAAAAGAAGACGACGACTAGAGTTCAATTGATTTGTGTTTGGATTGGTGTTCTTGATATTCTGATTGGTGTTGTATAAGTTGTGTGCTCCGTAAAGTTTAATTATAGACAGTGATGAGTATGACCCAACGTATCTAGTGTCATGATTGGCATTAGAACGCAGTTTTTTCATCACCGAGTTTGACCCGATTTACAGCTCCTGCTTGACCACAAGGAATACATATTAAACAAGCATTTACAATGCAATGGTCTCGGCATTGTTAAAGTTAGAGCTATTGGCATTGCTCATGACATTATTTTTGTTTATGTTGTTTTTAAAAGACTTAAAGAAACAGCATTGTTATTTACAATGTCAATTGCTTAATCACTCTCAAATGCTCCTGCAAGGGAAACGCTTTGTGTGCTCTTGCACTCCCCCCCACCCCTCCCACTTGTAGCGCGAGGCGCGCGCTTGTTTAAACTAACGATGTGTATATTCACAAAGCGCTTACAGGCTGTGAAGTCAAAGAGCTATGAACACCCACCTCTGCGGCCCCCTTCTCTTCCTAAATCCATTGTTTATTTTTTTGCAGGTTGATATAGCGCAACCTCTACCCGAAGGTATTGGAGCGCTTTAAATGACCACCAGTTACCTTACACAAGACACATTCATTTTTTATAAACACGGGAAGATTAAGATATCACAGGATGCTGAACCAAGGCCGACACTCGAACCCTGTGCGTCAGCTCCAAAGTCGGCTGCTCTAGCCCTAAGTCTACGTCCTCTGTTTGAATTATAGGACCCACTGACCTGCCTCTTGACCTCGACCACTTAGGAGACTTTGAAGGCGAATTTGTTTAAGTTCTCGTGTGCCCTGATCCATGCGTGAGCAGCTCACCGAGTTCATGTTTTTCGCTGTGCCTTCTAAGACTTGTAGCCCTACTTTTAACTCATTCTTACAGGAGAATTATAAATCTGAACCTGTAACAAAAATACAATCTGGGTAGGATTAACTACCCTCGCAAGGACCAAGGAAACTACACGACCCATCATGCATCTGAGCTCACACTCATCATGTAAACAGAACGCGTTGCCCTGAACAGTCAGAGGTTGTTAACTTTAATCTCCCCCTTCACAAGTACTCCCAAACGTTCCCTTCCCACCACAGCCGCACCACAATCACTATGTCTGCCAACTTCAGTGCTGAAAGGAGGTGCAGTAAAGTGGTAAGCTCAAAGATGCTAGATCTGCCGGAGAGAAAAGAACCAATGTATAGTGTATGCTAACATTGTGAATACAATCCTCGAGACAAATAAAAGCTAAGATAATACAATTATAGAGCATTTATTTCCCCCCTCCCCCGCCCCTTTCATGGTATCATCTAGATTGCTGTTGAACAGTGGAGGGAGTGAGTAGAATGTCCTTCACATTAGCAGCCTCAGAAGGATTAAAGGCTGTGTCACCTGCAGGGCTATTTTTATCGACCTCGGAAAGATGACATGCCTAATTTGAATTATGATATTTATTATCTCCTAGGCCACTCGAATGACGCAGAAAGGGATGACCAAACTAGGAGGCAAAAAAGGCAACTATGCAGTATAATGAGGCACTTTTTTATAGTATTGCTTCATTATTTTGTGGTTTTTTATACTTGCTAACACTTTCTGGCCAAAGATTTGACCTCATTGGTACCAGTTTAACAACCAAATACGGTCATAAATAACTGAAGGATGGATAACCAGTCAACCTTTGCGGGTGGCATTCTATTGTGCGGAAACAGGGGGTCGCCACATATTTAGTAACATTTGATGCGATTCAGCTAGACGCATTGTTTGGCTAAAATCTGCAGATACAGCAGTGGATGGATCAAGTGGCAAATGGGGCAAATCTATAATTATGTGGAAAACGCTGCGGCTGCAGAATCGCATAATTCAAGTGGCCCTGATTATATAGATCTCCGAAGGATGACAGGTTGAGTTTCACATATGGCTGTAAATATATCGACCTCGTAAGGATTGCGGCCTATATCTGCCCAATCATGACAGCCTGGGTTTAACGGTACTCTTTGCAGTAGGGTCCCAACACACTGAGCTGCCTTTAGAGGGGTGACCTATAGCGCCTTGCCCATCACACGAGGGCACTGAGGGAGGTGCCAAGACTTGAAGGTTCGCCACCGCAGCGCCTCATGAATAAGGCACAGCCTCCCAGCCTGGCAGAGTCTGGCGGCTCTTAAATTGCATCAGAAGCTTGTTAGCAAACAATAGAGCGCACAAGGGGCCGGGAGGGGCCGCGGGGGTGGAAATGGCGCTGTAATTGGATAGGGCGGATGCACTGTACTTAAAGGTAGGGGGGAGGATCCGTGTCAAGCACCGGTACTGTGCCATAGCTGAGAGCTCCGCAAGGCTAACTGCAGGGGAAGAAGAGTGCACCTGTGGCACCCCACACACTCACCTCGCACTCCCAGCTGGACCCGTGCGGACCCGGGGGTGCCAGGGCACCGCGCCCACTCTTCAGCGGATCCTTCGTTCTCCACCCGCTGCAGCTGAGGGTGCAGTGCACAGAGGAGCCAAGGGCGCATAAGGAGCGGCGTGGCAGGGACGGACCCTTGGACCTCCTTTCTGCAGCTCTGCCAGCACCGAGGACATCCTGGGGTACGGGGGACCCCAACAGTGCGGCTCCAGTGCAGGAGGATGCAGTCTTCCAAGATAAGGCTTAATATTGGAGCTTAGACCGTTCCCGGGGAATCCGGAACGTTGCACCGGAAGTTAAAGTGGTTTGCGCAAGATCACGTGGTTGGTGTCAAGTGGAGAAACCAGGATTTAAACGTGTTATGGTTTGTGACCTGAGTTGGAAACGTAAACATCAGAGCACACCTCACCACAAGCTCCAGGTTGCGAGGATAGGGCAGCGAGAGCCATGAACATCGCCGCCTTTCTCCGAGGCGAAGCAGAAATGCCTCGGAGAAACGCAGCGGCGGTTTCGGATTCGGGGCGTGTTTTTCTTTTCACTCCTCTTGCCATTGGCTGGAGGAGAGAAAAACACGCCTAGCGAAAAGTAGCGAAAAAACACGCCCCCAAATCCGAAAAGGACAGGGCTTGTTTTGCGAGACAAAGAGTCTTCGCCAATGGCTGGCCAGCATTTAAGAGGCCAGCCAATGGAGAAGAGGAGAGAAGAGGGGCGGGTTCAAGCCCCTCTTCTCCAAAACATTAAACATTAGAGGAATCTCAAAGCGTGGAATGGCAAGGCCGTATTCAGGAATGTTTCTGACTTTGTCGTGAAATCAGATGCAAGCAATTGGGGCTGGAAAGCTCGGCTGAACGATTTAGAGACAGGTGGAAGATGGTTAAAGGAGGAACAGTCACTTAACGTAAACTGTTAAGAAATATTGGCTGATCTGAATGCCTTAATGAGTTTCAGGAAATTACTGACAAATTCAAACACACTGATTTAATTAGACAATTTCACAGCAGTTTCCTATACAAAATCGATTGGGATTTGCGAGGTCAAAATCCTTGGCAGATTTGGAGAGACAAATTTGGTATTTTTGTTGGGAACACAAGATTGTGTTACGAGTGGAGTATATTCCAGGCCTTCAGAGTGTAAGGGCAGACAGGAACTCCAGATTTCTCCAGGTCTCCAGCGATTGGAAGGTTAGACCCGAGGTTTTCACTTTGATACAAGATTTGTGGGGGACGATTCAGGTAGACTTATTTGAATGCAGGTTAACTTATCAAGTACCAAGGTATTTCAGTTGGAGGCCAGATCGAGATGCAGCGGCTTTGGACGCTTTCCTACAGCAATGGGGCAGGAACAAGGCCTACGCTTCCCACCCTTCTCCATGATTCAGAGTATTGTGGAAAGTGAGGTTGGAGTTCTGCAGCATTATCCTAGCGGCTCCCTTTTGGAGGTCTCGGGTTTGGTTTCCAGGGGTGATGGAACTTGCAGTAGACATTCCAAGCCTGGTCCCAGTATCCTTGGCTTTTCTACAGGGTTCAGACTGACATGAACATCCTTTGGTTTTAGGGGAAGATGTTTGGAAGAGTTCAGGGGTTAAAGCAGATATTCCGGTCTTTCAGAAGTTAAGGGTTTACTGGATGAGTCATGGGCCCCAGAAACAAGGAAATAGTAAAGGGTTGTTTGGAGAAAATGGTGTTGTTGGTGAATGGAAAGGGACCCAGATCCATTTCAAGTTCCTGTACACCAGGTAGTCAATTATCTAGCTGATCTTTTTAACTCAGGACTTTCTTATAGGACAAATAATTGTTATAGATTTGGGATTTCTTCTGGACATGCGCTGGTTAATTTGGCAATTGGGAGTAATCCTTTAATAAGAAGAGTGATGAAGGGTGTGAGATTGAGGAGACCTCTAGGGCTCGTTATGAGTCCCTCTGGAATGTCAATTATATTTTTAAACTCTTTACTTTTTGGCCAGTCAGCTTAGATCTCTCTTAAACAAATATCCATGAGTTAGCAACCTTGCTATGTTTGATATCCTTTAGGAGAGTCTCAGACATCAACACTTTAGAGTTATCTAACAGATTCTATTGACCAGAAGGTTCACACTTTGACGTTTGGAAAATAAAACAATGTCAGATTCAGTCTTCTTTTTTCCATGCTTTGCCATGTTAAAAAAAGTATGTTTTACATGTTAATTCCCATAGGGAATCTGAACACGATCTCAGCTCAAACTGCTGGATGGAATTCCAAATTTGGCAGAAAGCTAGCTCTTGGTCCAGTAAGAGTGCTTTTTAGGACTCGCCTGACCCAGCGCTGGTCTGGCGAGACTTATTGAGAGGGCTCCAAAAAGTGCTAACAGGCCAACCTAGAGCTACAGTGCATGTGCGCGGGCGCCGCGCTTTCCCGTGATTACTTTCACTTTCGCGGCCGCACGGCCGCTTTGATGTTTGATCGTGATCGCGATCACTTTCGCGGAGGCACGGCCGCTTTCGCGGCCGCACGGCCGCTTTGCATAGCCAATAGGTCTCGCTTTTGGGACCTTATAAGTATTTAGTTATGCAACTGTTGCATGGCTAAACACTTATAAGGTCCCAAAGGCGAGACCTATTGGCTATGCCAATGCTTGTTGTTACTTGGTGTAAATCCATTCAGTAGTTTTAGTATTCTTGAAAGAACTCCAAATTTAGATATCTAGGGACTTGCATCCTCCGAGGATCTGACAGACCCCGTGCTGAAATTTGATTTGTTGCCAACATTTCAACCGAGTACCACAAAAAACATTTATTAAAAGGGAGGAGCAGGGTAGGAATACCCTGACCCCCCTAACTGTGGTTCTAGGCCCCCCCTGTGACCTTGACAGGGCCAAAGAGCACTATTTTACTTTTAATTTTTGCCGTAGGAATGCGACAATGGTACAAATCTATGACAAAAATGTATAATTAAAAAAACAAGCACAGGCTTCTGCACTTGTTTTTCATTAGGTCCCGGGGGCATTTATAAAAATAAAAAGTGCCCCATCCCCTCCACATAGCTTAATATGACTAATTAGTGGGTACCACGCAGACTCCTGTACCCCAGGGACCACCACCTCCGTGGAGCTGGCCTGTGAAAAGAGAAAGGGGGTGCTGCGTTTAGTCCACTGAGCCACCAGACACTGGTAGGCTCAGTGGAATGTACTTTTTAGTCTCGAAGTGCAGGGTTATGAGTAGTGGTGCACAAATGTGCATTGTGTTGTACATTGAGAGATGAAAAATGTGATGCTGTAGGCAGTGGTGCACAAATGTGCATTGTGTTGTACGCTGGGAAGTATTATGAAGTTCTTACTATTGGCTTTGACATGGCCTCATGTCATCATGAATTCTGACTCTGCCTTGCTTGAGCTTTTCTGCACGCACAGACAGGCCCCCAGAGTGTTTGCAATTTGTTTGGGTTAATCACGTTCAAGGTTTGTTTTGTGAGAGATTGTTTAAATGTACCCTGGAATGGTTTCGAAAGCTTTGTTAACCGCTTGCATGCTCATGACGAGCCCAGCTCATCATGAGGCACAGTGGAGCTGGGCTCGTTATAACGGCCGCGGCCCGCCCACGGGCGATTGATTCCCCGCCTGTGCGGGAGAATCAATCAGTGGGCGGGGTCGTGACGAGCACCGCGGCGCCGTGCGACCCCCCCCCCCCGCGCCGTGGTGGGATTACCACCGCGGCGAAGGGTTTAAGATAAAGGCTGGAACATGTGAGAATGTAGAGGACGTGGAAACTCCTCTTGCCCTGGAATGCTTGCATGGAAACTGGCCAGTTCCAGTAAGTTTCCTTGGCACAGAGGGAAAGACTCTTGAACCTTCTAGTGTGTTTTGAGATTATAAAGTCGGAGAATGTCAACAGTCAGCTTGGGAGTTCGCTTGTGGAGTAGACGTACAGTCACAAGAATCTGGATTGGAGTCCTGATCGCGAGTCCATTGACTGGCTGTTAACGGGCTCCTCCAGCTTGAGTTGGCAAGGATGTCGAGTTAACGATCAGGTGAGGTGATTTGTTTCTGACTAATGTCATTATGATACGTGGTTCTAGTGGCTGTGGTCATTTGAGGGGTTTTCTTTGTGATGTGTGAGTGAGTCAGAGTGCACATCTATAGTAATCATTTGATGTATTTAGTGTATATATCTTTCCTATTTCTCGCAGGATGTCCAGTATTATTTGCTGCTAGGTAATTCATTATTATTATTCATGCTTTCAACTGTTGCATTTAATATATATATTTTTCACGCTGCAGTACCTACACGAACAGGTGAATGTTGGGACCTATAGTCAGTCAAACTTAGGCTACAGCTGTCCTGGGTGGAGCGTGAACAGCTGATCTCCCGCCAATGGGAGCGCCGCAATAGTACAAAAGAGGGAGCAGTTACAACCCTGATGTATTTGGCATCTGACGAAGGCAAACCCGCCGAAATGCATTATGCCGCAATTCTGTTAATAAAGGACTCCCGAAGAAATCCCCATTGTGTCCTCGGATTACTTCAACAAGTGGTCGTGTGTGTGTGATAATATATTTATATATATATATAAATATATTATCTACTGGCGGTCGCCAGTAGATAGTTATAGTTAGGACCGTGTTTCCATAGGAAAGCCGCAACATTCTATTTGGAATAACTTTGGCGCCGATTGACGAATCCTCGCGAAATTCTCAAAATAGGTGGGGCGCTCCGCTCCTTCCCTGAAAGTCTCGGGGGAATTCGTCAAGCGGGGGCTGAGAAAAAGGGGGGGTCCCAAAACGCATTTTCCCCATAGGACCTTTAGTCCGAGCTACAGCCCTAACGGCTGAACAGAATTACTTGAAATTTGGCAGAGAGGTAGCTGAGCGCGATTCCGATTGGTTGTTAGATCTTAGTAAACATTCGAATCGGTCGAAACCAGGAAGTGTCGGCCGCCATTTTGTCTCTCGCACTCTGAGGGGGTGAAAAACAAAGGTGGAGAACGTGAAAAGGGGGCAGGGTGGACAGTTCCTGACCCCCTAGCCTTTGTCAGGAAAAATCGCGGAATGCGCGCAGCATACGCGCACGGCGTAAACGGAAAAATTCTGCGAACTTCGCGTAACGATTCCGCGACTACGCGTACCGTACGCGCACGGCAAAAAAATCCATTAAAAAAAATATTAAAATCTCCCAAAAAAAATTGCATTTAAAGAACCTTTGCAATTCACTGAAAAAACCATAGGGTTCACACACGTTATAGTTAGGAATTAGCATTTAAAAAACCTTGCAAATTCACTGAAAAAACCATAGGTTTCACACATGTTATAGTTAGCAGGACATTTCACTCGTGAAAAACCAATGAAATTCCCCCGTTATAGTTAGTGCAGGCAACTATAACTCACGCGACCGCAATCCTCTGCTGATGACGTCAGATATTACATCACTGATGACATATGTGTTTTTCTGAAAAAAAAATATTTGTAATATATGTATAGCTAAAAATAAAGGAAGAAGACATGGGTAAATAAGTGTCTAAATACAGTGATGTAATATCTGACGTCATCAGCAGAGGATTGTGGTCGCGTGAGTTATAGTTGCCTGCACTAACTATAATGGGGGAATTTCATTGGTTTTTCACGAGTGAAATTTCCTGCTAACTATAACATGTGTGAAACCTATGGTTTTTTCAGTGAATATATATATTACCTACTGGCGGTCGCCAGTAGGTAGTTATAGTTAGGACCACGTTTCCATAGGAAATCCGCAACATTCTATTTTGAATAACTTTGGCGCCGGTCGACGAATCCTCGCGAATTTTTCAAAATAGGTGGGGCGCTACGCTCCGCTCCTACCCTGAAAGTCTCGGGGGGATTCGTCAAACGGGGGCTGAGATAAAAGGGGGGTCCCAAAACGCGTTTTTCCCATGCATTTTTCCATAGGACCTTTAGACAGGGCTACAGCACGAACGGCTGAACAGAATTACTAGAAATTTGGCAGAGAGGTAGTCCTCAGGTCAAGGAAGTGCCTTTTGTAGGTTTGGTGTAAATCTGTTCAGTAGATTTTGAGAAAATAGCCTTTAAATCAATATATATATATCTGAGCCAGCTTACGGTGCGCTTACGGTACGCTTACCGTACGCGTACGGTGGCGTGCGCGAGCGCGATTCTGATTGGCTCTTAGATCTTAGTAAACATTCGAATCGGCCGAAACCAGGAAGCGGCGGCCGCCATTTTCTCTCTCGCACTGAGAGTGATTTCTAAAATATAAAGCCCAAAAACATGTAAAGGGGCTGTTTAGACAGCTTCCACACACATAGCCATGTTGAGGGAGTCCCCAAAGATCCCCCAAGGCCAAAAACGGAATTTTTATTTTTTCGTTAATTTCGCCGATTACGCTTACGGTAAAAAATTAAAAAAAAAAAAATATATCCACACTCTCTCCACCCCGTGTGCAATTGGTGCCCGCAGGGCCCCAATTGTGCATGGCTTATTAGAGAGGAGATAAACTAAAATATTAAAAAAAATAATAATAATAAAAAAAAATTATCCACACTCTCTCCACCCCGTGTGCAAATGGTGCCCGAAGGGCACCATTTGTGCATGGCTTATAAAATATACGAAAAATTAAAATATTACCTTTCAAAACGAAGTGCATCATATGTCCTCCATGTGCGCACGGTGCGCGAAGCGCATCGTGCGTACATGGCCCATCTAGCGTAACGTGGGCACGCGGTGCGCGTAGCGCACCGCGTGCCCACCGTGCGTGCACGGCACTAACTGCGTAAAGTGGGCGCGCGGTGCGCGAAGCGCAACGCGTGCTCACTGTGCACGCACGGTGCGCGAAGCGCACCGTGCGCGCACGGAACGAACTGCGTTAAGTGGGCGCGCACGCCACGAATGGCGTAAAGTAACTTAGCATTTAAAAAAACGTACAAATTCACTGAAAAAACCATAGGTTTCACACACGTTATAGTTAGGAATTAGCATTTAAAAAACCTTGCAAATTCACTGAAAAAACCATAGGTTTCACACATGTTATAGTTAGCGGAAATTTTACTGATAAAAAACCAATGAAATTCCCCCGTTATAGTTAGTGCAGGCAACTATAACTCACGCGACCGCAATCTTCTGCTGATGACATATGTGTCTTTATGAAAAAAAAATATTTGTAATATATGTATAGCTAAAAATGTATGGAAGAAGACATGGGCAAATAAGTGTCTAAATACAGTATTAGCATCCGCAGAGGATTGCGGTCGCGTGAGTTATAGTTGCCTGCACTAACTATAACGGGGGAATTTCATTGGTTTTTTATCAGTAAAATTTCCGCTAACTATAACATGTGTGAAACCTATGGTTTTTTCAGTGAATATATATATACATACATACACACATATATATACATATACATTTGAATGTTGTTAATTTGGCATCGGGAAAGCCTTTGTGTCAGAGAGCATTGCATAAATAAAACCCCAAGCCTCATTCCTAAAAGAGAGTCTTTGATGCGTTTCATTTTATAAAGTAAAACCCCTTTTCTAGGTGGTGTTGAGTTTTATGTCTTCTGCCTCATGGTGCTTGGGCCTTCGTGTAGGAGTGGTATTTTGAAGGCGAGGCAAGACATGCACCAACTGACAAACACACTCAGACACTCATTCACCCACACACAGACCCAGAGAGGCACACACACACACACCCTCCTAGCCCCACTCAGACTCACAGACCCACTTCGAGACTCGCACACCCACTCACTCATGCACCCACACACAGGCACTCCAACATCCACTTACACAGCCAAGTACACACCCATAGTCACTCACACACCCACACAGCCAGCAACAAATCCACTCACACATCCACTCAGCAGTGCCAGCTCCTCCGCTAAGGTGGAGCAGTGTCGCCAACACTGCTTTTGCAGCAGTGTAAAATAAGAAAATAAAATGATAATAGAAGTTATTTCTGATATTATCATTTTATTTCTAGTGTCAGCAAAGTTGGGCGGAGTGGTGCTGGGCTCCCATGACGTCCGGAAGGAGGAGTGGTTGTTGCACTCCAAAGTGTACATGACTGCTTGGACCTCTCCGGCTGACCAAATAGTCCTGCGTACTTTGCATGTTCCCCATCTGGCTGCAGTACACAGCCTGGTGGGGAACAAGCCCAGTCTCCCATTCCTTGCCTGAGCGACGAGCCACGGCACTCAGACCAATCACAAAGCTGCATTGCAGTGTTGTGATTGGCTTAGGGAAGGGAGCCTGTGTGCTTCCTGGTTCTGGCTGGAGAGACCACGAGGGACAACTGAGGAAAGAAATGCGGTGAGGAGGTAAGTGGTTCTTTTTTGTTTTAATTTTGTACCCTCGTCCCCCCCACTCTCGTTCTCTGCGAGCCGCTACTGCCACTCTGAGACCCATATAACCACTTACACACACACTCACCTACCTTTACAGCCACTCACACACCCCCTCTCAAAGATTACAGGTTACATTTAGGAAATAATTTAAAAATGTAGAAATTCACTGACAAAAAACAAAGGTTACAGGGAAGTTACATTTAGCCTCAGATTTTACTGGTAATGTAATTTGATGCCTTCAGTGAGAGGTTGCACTAAGTAGATACCAAAAGAGCACTTAGTTTCTATATTGATAGGACTAAGGAGTATAGTCTGGGCAACCATCTTTTTGCTGGCTGTGCCAGTGTCAACAAAGGGAAGGCAGTCCAGAAAAGGAAAATTTCATGATGGATTGCCCGCTATATCCAAATGTGTTACGCTTTGATCTTTGGGCTCATACTACAAGCCACTGAAGCGTTTCTGCATCAATATATCTGCAAGATGGCTATGTTAGCGTCCATCTACACTTTTTCCAGGAATTACTGCCTTGACTCACAGGTCTGTAGACAGGAGCATTTTGCATATGCGGTTTTTCGGGGGTTCCTGCTGTAAAATATACTCCTCAAACCCTCAGCCTTTTGGCAGGAACTACTTGTGTATCCATTCACAAGTGAGAAATCTGCAGTTAGAAAAAGCGATCAGAAGAACAAGTTACTTTCCTTCAGTAAAGCGCTTTACGGTGGACAGTATCTATTGGCAGATTCTTTACTGACCACCCTCCTCCCTGTTCTGTGGAGTGGACATTTAGGGTGCTAAGAAAGGCCCTCAGTTAGATTTAGCACACTATATATCCTAATGTGCAAGTTGCTCAGCATCTAACGGCGTCAAAGATATAGTGACAAACTGACATCAGCATGCATGGGTAGCTCCTATATGCGGCTCGGTGTCGTCATGTTAAGAGGTGGTGCGGAGTCAAAGTGGAGTCCAATGGAGTCACCTGGTGATGCACAAGGGCTAGTGTACGTTTCTGGATCTAGTCTGGCGCTCTAGAGGTTTCACAAGGTGAATAATAGGCAGTTAGATAGGGTACCCACTAGAAAGTGGCTTACTGAAGGAAAGAAATTTGCACTTTTCAATAATGCATTTTTGAAGGCTACTCTTTCAATTTGAGGAAGAAACTGTATTATGACAGGAACTGAGTTGTCAGTTTTTTTTCTTTTTACTTTACTCGCACTACGGTTCATTTAGGAGTTTCGCACAACAGTTCATTTGGGATTTAAAAATAAATCTTATCATCAAGATTATCATACCATAAAACAAGCAATGTTAGTCACAAACTTTTAGTCGGTTATGACATCTTCTACTTTACAATCCTTCGTTTTGCTTCATACCACCTGGAGTTTCACATTTGAAACTAGAAATAAATGGAAAACAAAACAAGGTATGTGCAACCTTCCAGGGAAAAGCATCTGTGTGTAATGTTTAGAGCCAGGAAGATAGCTGCAGATAGATACCTATGTAAAGTAACTGATTAAGCATACATTGAGATTTCATGCCAGGTCTTCACTCTGCCACCTGTGTAGGCAGCTTACACTGTCTACGAATAAGAGCCTTTTAACTCTGTCCTCCAGTGCCATCTTCTCAGGCTATCCATGTGTACCACTGACAGCTCTAGACACCGTCCGTGAGTGCCAGCACTTCATACTTCCCTATAATGTCAGTTTCTCACACATACTAGGAAGCGCTCACGTTTCCCCCGCCATGCCAGATTCCGACTTATCCCATACTATATAACGCATAGAGCCTATCTGATGCCAGCCAAAATAAACCAATATTTCGATCGCAATGACGCCAAATGTCCAAGGTGCGTTGCGATAGGCGGAGATTTACTACACATGCTGTGGTCCTGCACAGCTATCCAGTCATACTGGGGAACGGTCACGAGACGTCTAACCCGGGTACAGAACGTGCCCTGGACTGGACATGGGAGACATGCATATTAGGACTGTACCAAAGACCCAAAAAAATAGAGGGTGGCATCCCGCTACATAGACTATGGACTTATAGTGGCCAATTGATTGCTCACGCGACGCTGGAAATCCCCTGACCCCCCCAGGCATCGAAGGCATGGTTCCAATCACTTCTATGCTGGGCATAGGCGGAATGTATAGCGCTCCGTCGCAAGGACGCGGTGAGGTTGCGGAAGCAACCAATAGAGGCAGAGTGGGATACAATCTTAGCAGACTTTCGCACATCCTGGCAGAGATACTCAGAAGTGCTAGCAGATACACCCGAGAGTGGTGAGGGGTAGAAATTACCAAGGCAAATAGAGCACAAGAAACAGGGCAAGGGAAGCGATACCTGACCGGCGACGCTCGCACAGAGTTGTAGGCGAGGCACACCCCCTGACAGTAAACCGAGATTAAAATACATTGAGTCATATGGCAGGAACAGGCATTTAGGTTCACTCACAATAAAGTGATGTGGGTGGGAGGGTTTGTACGGCGATGCACAACAATAATAGACATGATGGCTGAAGTGGTGCACTAATATATTGATCTAGACCTGAAAGGAAGGGTAAATGTACGGATTTTGTTTTCCCCCCCGTTATACCAATGTTATGCTGAAAAATGTTGAAGATTTGCCCACCAAGACATCGATCCTGTTAACGCACTGGACACGACTCTGACACCAACAGTTGAGACGTATTATGCAGCAAATGTACTCAGAACAGTTTGAATGTATACATTGCACCGTGTTGCAGTTGTATGAAGTGCTGTGGACAAAAATTCCTTGCACTGCCCACTAGGACTAACTACTCATGCTGCACACGCCTTCTGCTTAAAAGTCCATGCTTCTTACTATGCAAATCAGCGCCATCTATTATCAACGCCAACCAATGCTAGCGCCTCAAACTGTCAACATTTCTTGCAGTGTCCATAGAACAGCTTACACTGTCCCAAATGCACCAGCCTCTCACACACTACCTCAAGCCCCAGCACCTGCAGTTCTAGAAAACACTAAACACTATTTGGGATGTGTACTGGGTCCTGGCCTCCAACTCAACTCTCACAAGTGGAAGGCGTTACCCAGGAAAGAACCCTTGGATCTGTGAAACCTACCAGGGCCTGTTGTCATTCTTTTATGAGAAAGAAGGGATAACAAATGAGCTGGAGTAAACTTTCATTTACAGAAACGGCTGCTTGCAGAAACTAGCCACATTCCCATCACTCCAGCCAGTACCTCTTTAACAAATGCTGATTAACGACCAAGCCAGTGCACACAATATAAAATAATATTAACGCCCCCGAGGGTGGGTTTTAGTGCAGCTGTACAGTGGAAGTGCAGGCCCAAACAGTGACTTTTTTTCTAATTATGACTTGAGCATCTCATTTGACAACACGACAGGCTTCTCATGTAGTATATACAACTGACTAAACGACTGCGATAAGCAACTTAAACCCAATAAAAGTATGGCTGCTAGGGTCACACCTGGCTGGAAGCTTTGTAAGGTGTTTTCTCCATCAGAGTAAGGAGCTGTTCCGCAAGTCACTTTGGAACCCATTATGAACACTAGCAGGTCATCGGTACCAAGAAGGTGGAACCGTGAGTCGGTTTCAAAGACTACCTTGGATCTCTTTTGATTTTTAGTGAGTTTGCGTGACGAGTGATTGATGTGTATGTCTGGGATTAGGGCATGGGCTTAGGATAATGAAATAGTTTAACATTATAAATATATTGTGCATCTGTTATCAATTGTGTAAAGAAATTATGTTAGTGTTTTTAGTATAAAAAAATAAAGGTTGGTTTGAGAAATATGGTGTCATACATCATTGTTAGATGATTTTTCTATTCAGAAGAAATGTAGGTTGAGTAGGAAGTTTTGAGATATTTATGTAGCCATTTTAAAGTGAATCACTACCAGAACAACAATAACAGCAAACTACAGAGGTCTTGGCCATAATCATTAAGGGCCACATGGATCAAAAAAGCATTTTGCGTTTACCAAATAGAAATTGTTACCGAATCGCTATTTGGTTATCGCAAAATGCTATGTATGTAGGAATCGCCAAAGATTTAGCAATTCCTTAATATTACCAAATAGCTATTCGGTAAATAGGAAATGGCTATTAGGTAATACTACTCCATTCGTTCCTATGGGCCTAAAGGAAACATAGGTGCAAATGGTTTTGCATTAGCTAATTTGTGATTACCTAATTGGTAATCATAAATTAGGTAATGCAAATCAAAGGGTACCCGGTGGCCATGTAGCGCACACATGCCAGTTTGAAAAATGCATTTTTCCAAAAATTTGCACATGGTTACCATCGACTTGGAGTCGATGGTAATAGCATTTCCCTAAATGCACAGTTTACATTTAGAAAATGCTTGGTACATGTTCTAAGGAAATCGGAAATTGAGATTCACTATTTTTAGTCACAATTTTAGGTAATTGCTATTTTTGTGATTACCTAACCTTGCGACGACAAAGCCTTTCATACTTCTTGAAAGGTTATTTTGCATTCGTTAATGGCCAAAATGACCAATTCGCACAGTTTGCAAATGTAAAATTGTTTGATACATTTGCCCGTAAATAAGGTGGAGCTTCAGTCAATAGATCTTTTACATCCTGACTTCTAGGGTACACAGCTGGGTTTATCCCATGTGTTCATTGCACAATTATTGCACTCATTCTTATTCTACTCCCCCATTCAGAGCGTAGTGCGCTCCAGCATCTAGTTATGGTCTGTGTAGTAGCTGTGTCTACACTTCCCATTTTAGAGGAAGTGGGAACATAAAATCCCTTTATTTTTTTAATACAGATGAACACTTACCTTACTCCATTTGGCCTCCGCCTGAGACTCTGAACTTCTTTTGCTTCCTCTAGTTTTAATCTATTGAAGAAAGTAAACGTAATTTAATTTTTAAAGAGCCAAGTTTTTCGCTGACGAGACAGTCTTTGCAATGAAAGCGTCATGAAACGAAGCAAAGCCAGCCAAAGCTTAATAAGTTCCAAGACAGGATGAAATAAAAATGAGAAGAAAAAAAACCTCAGTTGTACACCTAGATACTACAGCAGTCCAAAGGATTCCTCTGCATTACCACCTGTCAAAATAATTCCTCAGTATGCATCATCCACCCACCAAGCCCCATTCCTCATAATCAGGCTGCTGACAGCAACAGCTCATGGTTTTCGCCATTGCTAAGGCGCAAGTCTGACATCAGGGACAACAGCTAAAAGTGGCCCTTACCAACAGTAGAGCGAAGCCACACATATTTACAGGCCAATAGGTGAACCCTATATAGCTTACAGTTTTACTGTGTTGAGTGTAGGTTTTACAATAGTATGTCAGTTCAGACGCAATTTAACATGAGCCATTGTCACCCAATTCAATTGTATTCAATTTTTAAAAATTGAAATTTGAAGCTCCAGGTTGCCAACATATTTCCACCATAGGAACATCAGCCGAAGGAGATGTCTTACTGGCTATGGATGGTGTACCAGATTGTGGGATAGGTCAGTTAGCCAAGATCCCCTCCATAGAGAGGAGTGTGATGTAGCTAATCTCAGCAGCCAATGAGGCAAGGAGTGGAATGTTGCGTTGATAGGTAGAATGTAAAAACACACATAGGAAGGCTGCAAAAATGAAATTCTGTATGGAGCTGAATTCTGCACAAAGGAATGCTTAATGGGGGAAACGCTACACTGAGAACCTTACATGTAGCAAACAGCTATGGGGAGTAAGTGTTGATGTAAAGTAGTGAGGAATGTTATGGAATATTGCTGGAATGTGTAATGTTCTAATGAGAGAAATGTTACACAGAGATATATGTTACATGGAGGGTGATGTTGATGAATGATAGACACATGGGCACCCGGTGATATGAATTCCACACCCCTGTGTACTCTTGTGCCTAAAGTAGCCATTTGGTGACTTCAAGTAAATGATAAAACTTCTTAAATAAACAACATTTCTATTCAAAGATGGATCCTACTTTCATCTAGTGCTTAGGTTTTTTCCAAAACAAAATAAACAACTAATGTGAAAGATGGATCCTAAAGTGAAGGTTGGAATAAGTAAGGCTGGCTGCCTTGAATGAGATTTTTCAGGCTACAGGAAGCCAAAGCAAAGCATGCCGTGCAGACGTGATGCGGCTTTGGAACTAGATGTGGGAAAGCAGCCTGTAAAATTCTGGATCTGGTGGAGTCTGAGCACTTGATATTTAGGCCGGAGCTAGATGTAAATTACACTGGCATAATCTTCGTAATTTGGGACTATTGCGTTATGCAGACTACCTGAAATTATGCCGCTTCATGTAATCAAAACTATACAAAGGGATAGGGCTCCTAAAGTCAGTAAGGCTGAGCCATCAGAAAATTATACCAAACAAACAAAGCCAAAACTGACGGATCCTTTTCAATTCAAATTCATTTGTGGCCGCTTTAATCAATAACAGAAGTCACCATTTATTTTTTATATTTTGTAAAGACATCATACAAAATGCTTTTTTTGTCACACACAAAAGATGTAAAATTGAATCACAAACATTCTTCCCTCCCTCCGACATAAATGAAAACACAACAGTGGATACAGACACAATTTAAGCAAAGAAATAAAAATGTACATAACGATGAAACAAAAATACAAAATGTCAGTTCATATTTTTTTAAGACCAAAACAAGAGCTCAGGAATAGTCACAGTGCACCCCTGAAAAAGCATAACTTCTGAACCGAGGTTTTAGTTTTTACACAAACTGTTAACAATAAATGATTCCCTGGATTACAGTATCACTCTTATAAAGAAATATTTTTTAACACAGTAGGCGCACGAATGATGGTCAACGCGTTTCAAACGCACTGAATCATCTTTTATGGAGTTCGCTAATGTTTATTCCCACTTTGGTCTGCAAAGAATCACCTTCCAAACTGTCTCTAGACCTCTTCAGTGATTGCTCATTCAATTTGAGTGACTACACATTCAGGCGTTAAATGTTTTCAGTGGTTGATAGTCACTTGCACCCAGCTCTCTACATAAACTTCTCATTTTTTTAAGCAGATGACACAAGGATACACTTTTTGCTGCAGAAGGATGTACAAGGATACATTTATGCTAAAACTGAGCATGCCCCTCGAATGATCTTTTATGATCCCTTATTGGTGGCACTTGGGGGAACCTTTGAAGGCTCACATTAGATCATCCTTTACTAAACACAATAGCCAATATAATTCAATCTATTCACAGAGAACCTGCATTTCTCCCTCCTAAGCGTCATTTCATAAAAAATTCCCTCCAATGTTGTTTTTAGATCTCATCTAGGCAGCGCATGGGCGCTGTCTCTTCGAGACATGCTGTATCTGCAATATGGACTTACAGCAAGCCCATCTTTTTCATTGGTTCATTAAACTGTCATTTGTAAATGCTGGCTTTCGATTAATGAATACGCTTAGTAGTCCCTCCTTTTGAACTTTTGTATCCTCCCATGAGGACTGCCCCTGTTACATGTGCTCTTACTCTTCAGGTTATTTAGGATACTTGGATACTTTGAGAGCACAATTTTCTGGTTGGCCTGCCACTGCTCGTGTTGGTGTTCTGTATACTCCTTCCGGCTTCATGAAACATTTGCAGTCGCTTGCTGCTTCATTTGCTGTGCTTTTTGCCTGTCTTTGGTGTTTTAGCTTCACCATCACTTAATCTCCCTGTGCCAGTCAACCCCCCTCAATTGCCTCACAAAACTGCTTGCCTGCCCCCACCACCCCTCAGAGGTCGCTGCTTGTTTTTATGTATTCACCGCTCTCTACCCAGACCGCCGCAGAGCCTGCTTTCCAGCCTGCCTCATCTGCTCTCAGGCCCCAGCTCCTTACCCCTCCCCTCTCAGCTCCGACTCCTGTCCGGGTCTTGCTCTCCACTTTCACTTACCTTTTTTCCAAATCTGTCCATCCCTCCCTCCCCCTTGGTCTGAACCAGACCAGGCTGGATTATTTGCCCCCCGAAACCCGACAAAGGGTTGTTCTCCCACAGCATGTGTCCAACTCTACAGCTGACAGACAAGAGCCATGCCACAATTTCATGGAATTCTAGTGCCGCGGGGTCAGAGGTAAGCGAAGAGCTTCAGATCACACTCTACTAGAAAACACAGAACAACATGGTACCCCGCAACTATAATCAGCCACCAGCCCAGGCACAATAACACTGCAATAGCGCACCAACAATTAACATACTGTGCTACATTAGCGAGCCCTGGCTCACTCAGATGCCCGCAACACTAATCATCCACCTAAATGCGTGAAACACCACTAGAACCTATAAAACAATTAAAAACAAACCTTGGTCCAAACAGCAGCAGATAAAGTACACTCACCCTAAACATGATCCAGCTCAACACAGCAACAGGTCCTATGCATGTGAGTGAAAAACAGTACAACACAATTGCTGTTGCTCAAAGATGAAGACACTGGTGTCCTTGTTAGGGATGTTTGCTTTAATGGTGTTGCTCAACAGGCCAGCCAACACGTGTTTCGTCAGTGGGTTTGTTAAACCCTTGACTTCTTCAGGGCAAGTAGGTTCTTAGAACTTAAAACCGGTGATAATTCTGGCCCGGTGGGTCATAAATAATTCACAATGATGGGGTGTGAGTCTTTGTCTTTTTCCGTAAATTGATTCTCAATTTGTGGTTTCAGAGCGTAATTCATAGCTCAGTCACGTTGTAAAAATTTTAAATAGCCATAACTGATATCCTGGCCAAGTACGACCCGTTCCTGTCAATCGGAGTTTACTTTAAGCCACTGTATGGCACAGTCAGTTGAAACGGCACAATTAGCCGTGTATAGAACTAGAGCAAGTACGCTGGGATTTCCTCGTGGGGTCGGGATCTCGATGACCCAGCTCAAACCACCAAATATGAGATCTCTGTCAGTGATAAAAGGCCTAACTAATGGCAAAAAGTTCAGTATGCAAATCAGTACACCATGGACTACCAGAGCATAGTATACATTTTATCACATCACATGACTTCACTTGTATATTTTAATAATTTTTGTATCACTGGGAGGTTCCACGGGTGACTTTATTCAATAGTAGTTTACTGAGAGGACGATATAAAGAGGAAGTGGCAAACTTTAGCATACGAGTATGTTTTGTTTCAGGGAAGAGGCCACAAGTGCCTCATCCATGCGAATAAAAAGTCTAAGCAGGGCCTAGCTCACGATACATAATATTTCTACAGGTTGATAGGCAGTTTTCAAGTAGCAGAAGAAAACAAATCTTTCTCTGCATGCATGGCAAGAATAGGTTTCTTCTGTAAAATGAAGACCATCTGTAAACCATAGGTATAGTAATTACTCCTGAACAATTTTCTCAATTATGTCACATGATGTAACATTCTCCTTTTTGGAGTTGGCAGCCTAACCTGAGTAAAGAAGTGGCGATCATGTGACTGGAATACAATTGTTGACCTTCTTCCCTCAAACTCACCCTAACTTCCTCCCTTTTATTACTCTCTCTTCCAACATCTCTTCCACCCTTCCTCCCCAAATAATTCCTTCAGACCCACCCTTCCTTCATTTTTCTCTCTCCTTATTCCTTAGCTTACTGACCTCCTTAATCCTCTTCTTAAAAACTAGAAGAGATTTTTTATATTAATTATTTTTAATAGGGTCAGTTGTACAAAACGTCTTTTAGGTTATATATAAGGCAACAGAAATACTCATTACACTTTTTTAGCCGCACTTCTCTACAACATAGCTTAAAAACATTAGCCAGAGCTATTGGCTTTGCCAAACACTAATAAGGTCCCAAAGGTGAGATCTATTGGCTATGCCAATGCTTGCTTTTATCTACTTCAAATGTCAGGTTTCTGTCCTGAAAATATGCTACACCTTTCATGTCTTTAACCAGTATGCACACAACCCTCTGGAAAACAGCAAATGCTCGCACCAATCTGAATGGCATTCTTTTGTATGGAAAGGTTCCTCAGCAAGTTACAAATTCTACTCCACAGAACATTTAAATTCATTGTTTTTAATAAGGGAACAGGGTGATGTCAAGTCTACCAAGAACCTCAATTCCACCTACTTAACTTGCAGCTTGCAATACAGCATAATATCACTTCTTCTGAACCATTGTCACTCCCAGCCTTTAGTAAGGAATTAACATGCAGCTTATCCCCAATTTGCCCTACACCCGGCAGAGTGTCCTTTTTAGGTCTCGGCCTGGCAAAAGCAGCGCATGCGCTGCTCTCGTCATACAAGGGCATCTTGGAATCGATACGATTCCAGAAGTCGTGTCGCGGCTCCGCCTCCATTTTTGATTTGTGCACGTCGTTTTGGGTCATAGATTAGGCAAAACACAGTGTATTGATTGCACCGGAGGCAATCATTACACTGAGGGTTGCCACCCTGTCCTCTTTTGGCCCCGCCCACCGGGATTTGATCTTTTACCTGCGGCGGGAGACAGCGTCTCTCAATTAGCCGCTAAGCACTTTTTTTTCGGATTACGCGTTTGCCTTCCCCAATGGCTGATGCGATTTTTATTTCTCCGTTCTCTGCTTGTTTTTTTTTGCTGGCATTGTGCTTGTAAATATGAACGAGTGAGGCATTTCTTGTCTATTTTGCTGGTACCACAGCTCTTTGCCAAGCAGCCAGGACAAACTGTGACTGCAAATACTCCAAAGCACTCAACATTTGTGTAGAGCCGGTTTGCTCGGATTCAAAACGTGAGCATAAATCAGTCGGGAAATGTCCACGTATGGTGCTGTACGCCTGTTTTGCGCACAGCATCCCACCTAATCTCAAACTGTTTTGCAAAGGCACCGACAACCTCACAGATCCTGGCGGTGAGCACTGAGCAGCACTCGAAAAAAGGAGGGCTTTCCAGGTCTGGGTGCATCCATCAAATATTTTATTTTTAATTTTGCAAGTAAATTCTATTGAAAGGGTAAAAACTCCCATGCTTTAGTTTTGAGGGGCGTATATTTTCAGCACTTCTGATGTTGCTATCTCGGGGTGGGAGTCACCTCACAAATAATGACCGAGAGAGGGCGAGCAGGACTAAGATACAGGAACAGAGCTGCATTTAACACAGCTCGTCAAGGTCTATGGTCTCCCAGGCCCAGCAGAACTAAGCACAGCACATGCCCGGCACAGCAAACAGCTCGAAATGAGTGAGGAAGGGTGATGGGAGTCAGGAGGTGGTGGAAAGACAGGCACGAGGGAGCCACAAGGTAGGTGCGGTCTTCGGGGTGATGCCGGAAAAGCGTCGACCAGAGAGCGAATAGCCTGAAAGAAATGCGGCCTAGTTCAGAAGCATCCTCGATACTCAATGTATTACTTCTTGTACTGCGCGCATTTACTTTGCCAATACTTATTGTGTCGTACTGGGGGGCAGTGATGCAAGCAGGCTCAGAGATGTTCCAGTGCCGAACAATTATTTGGAAACTAGGGGTGAAGTACAAATTCCACTACTGTATTTATAAGCTCACACTCCCTGAAGTGCTTCCGTATAGAGAAGGGAGGGATAGTCACAACAGGTTGTATAACCTTCCAAAGAGCCAACAGCCCCCTCAAACCTAGACTTTAAAAGAGGAATGAAAGAATGTATACTCCGTGAATAAGGGCTCTTAACTGACTAAGCAGCTACGATCTCCATTATTCTGAACAGCAAATATAATTTTCTCTTCACTTCTACGGACAGTCATGACTTAATAAGCTCTTCCTATATATGCATTCTCACACGATGTCAATTTTTAAATTCAGCGTAGTATTTAATTTGAATCATTCCGTCACCTATAGCGCACTATATTCTCACTAATATGTGCGCCAAAATTTAATAAATGAACAACAATATTGGGTGCATTTTCCCTGAGGATATCGGCTTACCATGCCGACAAAGTGCCTTGTGTTGCATTGGAAATCGAGGCAAGTGTGGAGAGGGGAAGTGGAAAAACGAATGGGCAATTGGAAAGAGAAAATAAACAAAGGGAAGTTAAAGATGGAACATGACAATGGAAGGGGGGGATCCCCGCTGCTCGAAAGATCGAAGGGAAGATGGCGGGCTTGTGCCAGACGGCTCAGAAATAGCATGAGTGTGGTATGCAGACATAGAACTTGACCGTCTTTAACGGGAACATCTGCAGGGTCAGACTGCCAACAAGTTTGGGTCAGAAAGGTCACATCCAGATCAGAACCAGGGAGGTGCCTTCTGCGCCAGGGATGAGCGACGCACCTATTCATGTGCTGGGGCTATATTAAGAAGAGTGACCTAAATAACTTCTACTACCAGACACTACGTGCTCATATAATCAGTGTCATTAAGGACCGTGTGGAGTCCTATATTCCAGCGCAACCTCTTCCAAGAGCAGCTACATCTGGCGCGTCCTTAGCCAGGACAGCCCAGCATGGCCCAGTAGCAGTGCATCCTGACAGAGCACTGCAGAGGCCACTGGAAACAGACCTGTGACCACCAGCTCAGGAGTACCGCTGGAAACCTCCAAGCATCACCGCACGCCAGCCCTGGCACCCCACTGCAGCATTAATTAGAATCCCCAATACCAACAACCAACCATTCACAACAGCACCGCTTGGTGCCCACTGAGCCAACAAATGACCTCCCACCGTAGAAGCTGTCAGCCAGAATTACATCAAGAAACCCAAATAAATTAATAGAAATTGCCCAGAAAACCTCAAAATACAATTATTAAGCTTTCTGTGAGACACACCAAGGGCGTTGTAGGGCTTACTGCGGGACCCTGCTAGGAAATTAAGTAGTCTTCTAGCGGTCACAGCTGGGGCAGAGGTGTACAGCCCTCTGCTAGGGACAGAGGGTCTTGGAACAAGCTGGGCTACTTCAAATAAAATGCACGAGATAAGAAAGCTGCAAAATATCAAAATGTTCTTATAGGGGCCATCCATTGAAATAAAAATAAAAAACTATTGTCCTTTTAGCTAGTCTTGCATCATCAGAGGTCACCAACCATAAGGGTTCTGGACCGTCTCTGTTTCTCTGATGCCTCTTTTGGCTTGTTAAAGCTATTGTGACATCACTCATTAGATGTCCCATTAAATACAGTTCTTGGACATATGCTAGCCAAGTTCAGGAAAAGTGACCAAAGACCGGAATTAAAGACTGGCCCTCCTACATAGTTCAGACTAGTTCCCGATAGATCCAAATCTGCCAACAGCCTGGTCAGGGAGAAGTGGGGACTCAGGCCCTGTATTCTACACTGCCATGCCTTCATTTGGTAAACTTGTGTGTTGTGCGTAGTAAAAGAAAGGTTTCCTAGAAACAGCAAGGAGGCAAAACTCACTCTCATACTGAAGAAAATATAGGAAACAGCAAAAACATGTCTTTTCCAAATATGGGGTCTCTGATACTAGAGAGAGGAGTTCCCGAGCCAAACTGCAAACAGTGCCTTGGTGCAAGCAAGGAAAAACAAGCATTAAAAATGCAATAGGTCTCCCCTTTTATTAACGCAAAGCCATTTGCTTTGCTATACAATACCATTAGCAAAGCAAATGGCTTTAACTTAATCAAAGGTGAGACCTATTGCATTTTCAATGCTTGTTTATTATACTTGTAATACATCAGAGACCCTGCTGGAAAACATCCGAACGTTACTGCACTGATCCAACTCCTAAAACACAGTTCAAAAAGAGCATTCCGACGTTTTTTTTTATTTTTTTTTTATACACACATTTTATTGTATTCTGCGGAGTACATCTCAGTGTAACGGAGAAAAGGTAATATATAAACATTAGTCGACGTTTCTGACATGTTTAATCTTTGTGCATGGTCATAGTCTCTTTTTGTTACAGTGCGCTTTATTAGGTCTCGGCTAGCGAAGGCTGCGCTTGCGCAGTCTCGCTTGCGAGATTTAATGTTTTTCAGTAGTGGGGCTTGAACCCGCCCCTCTTCTCCATTGGCTGGCTTCCTAAACGGAGGCCAGCAATTGGAGGAGAGGGGCGTCTGTCCATTTAAGCCCCGTCTTTTTTGGATTCGGGGGCGTGTTTTTTCGCTTCTTTCTCTCTTTGAAGCCCCGCCCCTTTTAGACTGGTGGGCGTGTTTGTATTTTTTTTTTTTCACAGGGACGCTCGTGTGTTTATTCGTGTCTCTTGCTGGGATGTACAGAGCGATTTTTTGCTCTCTGCTGGGAGTTCCCGAGGTTATTTCTAGTATGGAAGCGAAGTGCTCGGGTGAAATTGTATTCAGTCTGCCTTTTCAGCCGTCTGGATGACAATGGTGACAAAGGCTGAGAGTTTGTAAACATGCTCACCACAGATTAAACATGCAAGCACGAACGACCCTCCGTCACCGCACCTGAACAGAAGAACGAACGACCGAAGGAGAGGAAGAACTCGCCATGTGCGTCTATCAATTAAGAAGAGAGAAGGGGCCACCCGTAAATACATTTCATAGTTTACGAGGCCTCACGCACATTAGCAGCCATGGATTTTCTGTCAGGCACTGGTGCGAGTGGGGAGGGGGAAGCGGGGGTAGAGAGGAAGCAGGCTGACTAATTGCATCTTTTATATAGCGCAAACTCGACCCGAAGGTATTGGAGCGCTTTACATAGCACCGTATTTACATTACACATTCAGGCACGGGGAGATTAAGTGATTTGCCCAGAATCACTGGATGTGGACGCGACCTCGAGGCTCGAACCCTGGTTTCCTGCACCAAAGTCGGCAGCGCAGCCGACGGACCACATCCCCTCCTGTGAAATCGATAAATATTTCAGCAGCTCGTCAGCGGTGAGGGGTGCGCGTGGCCCTCCCGGGGGAGAGGGATGGGGTGGAGCCCTCACTGGTTATGCTAAAGGGTCCATTGCCTCCTCCATGCCTCCTTCTCATGTGAGCTCCAGTTTCCAGATAGGCTGCTGGCCAAATGTCCCGTATTTGGTGTGGGCGCGGGCCCTGTGGCGCACTGCCTACCTTGATGAATCGCCATGGCCATGTAAGGATAATATTTGTGGATTACTGTGCTGTGAAAGATGTTTTTGAAGGGCGCGGGAGGTCTGTTCAATGTGTCAGATCAGACCTGGCGCTGCAGCTGGTACTGCAGAATGCAAGCCAGTGTGTGCCATGGTACGCATCTATTTATAACATGCTCGCTGGTCTGTCTCTCAGTTGTCAGTGTTATATCTGGAGCTACAACGCAGACACCAGCGCCGTGCCCCTTTCAGGGAATATGTTGAATTTCACTGGGAGCCACCGTGTAATTAAACTGCCACACAAAACACGGTAATTATGAATACGCGGAAATAACCTGACAGATGCATCAGACTCCTCAAATCCCCCTTTTCACGCTCATTTCGGAAATATATCAACGCAAAAAAGGATGAAGTGAAAGAACACACTGTCATTAGCTACGTATTACAAAATGAAGCAGAAGTCAGGTTACATGTTTTTTGAGACAGCTTTTCATCTGAAATATTCTTCGCTGTGTTAAGTTTCATTAATGGCATGGCAGGGTTCATGCCGGCAAATGTTATTTTATTTTATCTTCATATATCATTAGATCATCTCATTGGGTACAATATATCACAGCGTTCTTTAAAGACTACACAGCTTGTAAACAAAGGAATCTTCAGTAGTGTAGGGTTACTGATAATGTTAGGGGGAGTAAGGAAGGTACCCCCCTTTTAACTGATTGCTGTTCTCTAAGATTTCCAGAATGTTGTAAAATAATTTAACAGCTAGTTGCAATCATGCTGCATTTCCTAAACTGTTTATATTGTTAGTGCTAATTTGCTAACAAAACAAACAGTATTGTTAACCCTTTGCGTGCGTTCGTTGGCCAACGGTCGTCGTGACCACTACCTCCGGAGTGCTGCCCCGGCCACTCCGCTAAATGGCCACACCGTTTCAGTATTAAAGCAGCGTGGGGCATTCTCTTGACTCCACAGAGGCCTTTCCCCTCAATGCAACCTGGTGTAATCCAACTCAAGCATACGATGATTGGCTATCATAACCACTAGGCAGATATTCTTTCTCTAGCGAAAATAAACTGGTCTGAAGCCTGTTCTCACTGTGCCAGTGTCTATTTCGCAAGATAAGATTAGATAAACAAGCATTGGTATAGCCAATAGGTCTCGCTTTTGGGACCTTATAAGTATTTAGCTATGCAGCACAATATCCTTGGTGCAACAACATCAAGTGTTGCATGGCTAAACACGTGGAATAAGGGACAAAAGGGGATATACAGTAAACCTAGATTACCATGCTGGAAGTCAGCTAAATGTCTATCTCCGACTTAACAATGGCGTTCAATTGGCTGCAAGAAACACTGACTCACTGGTGCTGTCCACAAAGCTTACATGGAGTGAAAAACTAACCACCACTGCTGTGCTCAAAGCTTACCTGGGATGACACAATGATACAATGGCACTGTCCTCAAAGCTTACATGGAGCGATACACTGATCCACGGATACTGTCCTCAAAGCTTAAGTGGAGTGAAACTCTGATCCACTGGTGCCGTCTTCAAAGCTTACATGAATGAACCCAGAGTCCGCCACCACCCATTCCGAAGCCTCCGAAATCATCTGCGGCGTGCCCCAAGGATCATCCCTCAGCCTGACATTGTTCAACGTCTACATGGCTCCGCTCGCCCACGTCGCCAGACTGCACAACCTCAACATCATCTCCTACGCCGACGACACACAGCTGATTCTCTCCCTCACCAAGGACCCCCTCACCGCCAAAACCAAACTCCACGAAGGAATGAAAGCGGTCGCCGAATGGATGAAGAACAGCAATCTGAAACTGAACTCCGACAAGACGGAGGTCCTCATCCTCGGCTCCACCCCATCAGCCTGGGACGACTCCTGGTGGCCGACCGCCCTGGGAGCAGCACCGACCACGCACGCAACCTGGGGTTCATCCTCGACTCAACACTCTCCATGGCCAAGCAAGTCAACGCCGTCTCGTCCTCCTGCTTCAACACCCTCCGCATGCTCCGCAAGATCTACAGGTGGATCCCCACCGAAACAAGAAGAACGGTCACTCAGGCCCTCGTCAGCAGCAGGCTGGACTACGGAAACACCCTCTATGCAGGAGCCCCGGCCAAACCCCTGAAATGGTTGCAACGCATACAGAACGCCTTCGCACGCCTGATCCTCGACATACCTCGACACAGCCACATCACACCCCACCTGAGAGAACTGCACTGGCTCCCCGTCAACAAGAGGATCACCTTCAAGCTCCTCACCCACACACACAAGGCACTCCACGACACCGGACCAGCTTACCTCAACAGACGACTCACCTTCTACACTCCTGTGGAAATATGGATTTTTATGATCAGTTATGTCCCCTATCTTGGACCCCAACGGTTTCATGTATAAATCACAAGTACATGTATGTTCCCTCCAGTTCCAGTTATGAAGACGCAAACACATGTGCGTCCACCGTCAACATGTCCTCTTTCAGATCCGCCATGAATGGGCCGGATATTCCATTCCTAAGTATGAAAGGCCACCGGCTTTATATGGTTCATTTATCCTATTTTACAGTCCAGGCGAGTAGGCCCTGATTCTGCCATCAAGCCTTTCTTGCCTTCTGCCTCTGAAAGCTCCAGTCTGAGCTCGCATCTGTATCCATGAACTTTGTCCTACTCCCTGCGCGGCTAACGGTGCCTGACATCAGCCTGTTGCCTGCCAAAAACTGTATTTCACCTTCGAAATTATCTGCTCCGCTCCCTATCCAATGCATTCCTGTCTAGTAGTTTAAGTAAACATTCTTCCAGCTACTGAGCAAAAGGCCCGGCTTCTCTGTCTTTATGCAAGTAATTCATAGCCCTGTTACTATGGAAGATTTCTGCCCTTGCATCTAGTGTAGACACTTAGACGCTTGTACACGCACTCACAGTCAGTATAGTTTGGATTTTGTTCGAAAGACCTTTCTTTTTGGATAACACAGTTCTTTAAACATAGGATTGATTTGGGATTAGGTTGACTTGACCCCCCAGACTTCTGTCTCCACATGTAGAGCTAAATGTCAAGTCCCCTTCACCCCCTAGTTGCACGTCAATCACACGTCATGCTGCTGTGCGCGCATTTCTGCCAAGTATTTCTGCTGACATTGCGAAATTCTTTCATGGAACCACCCTATTATGACATCATACCTGATGACGTTCTTTAGTTACACCCAGTTACACCCACTTTTGCTACGCATGTATGTTTTATCTTTACTATCAATTGTTACGCCTCCTGCATTTGCTTCACTGTAATGCCTATTGTATAAAAATGATTACTTGTCAATAAAGTGGGGTCTTCACTTCCTGAACCTTCGTGGTGATGGAATATGGAGCTCCTCAATTCGAATTGATCTTGGAATAAAGCCCGTTCCGAACCTCTAATACCACGGATTCTGCCTCTTATTTTACTGAGCTATTATTATAGATTTTCCGCATCAAATTAAGTTGCGGTAATTAAATTATTTACCACATAAATGGCGCCCGAACAGGGACACTTTCTCATCTCACGCGCCGGCGGTGCGTTGCAGGCCCGGTCTCCTGTCACAGCTGGACGGACAACAACGCGTACCCACAGGATTTCCTGTATCTCCCTCCTGCCGAGCGGGGGTAACTGAGGCTGCGATCAACACCCAGACGAGGCGGTGAGAAGTGCGAAGTATCCCGACCAGAGCCTAGCTGAAAGAGCAAGATCCGTGGTATACAGAGGCCCACCAGTTTCCGAAGTTTCCGAAGTTTCGAGTCGAGTCCAGTCCGGTTCAAGTTCAGTTCAGTTCCGAGGCCTTCCGTTCCGAGCTACCCGGTGAGTACCATTATCGGGGAGGCGTTCTGACGTGCACATAGGTTGTGCCGGTCAAGACGGGTTTGGGTACACAAATCCGGTCTGCACTGTTTCAGCAGTGTATCTGTACTGTTTAGCAGTATATCAAGTATGTCTAGTATATAATTCAGAATTATCTGGTTAGTACCAAGTATTATGTCTAGTGACTAGTTCCCTAAATGGCCATCATTGTTTTTTTTTCATTAAATATTAAAATGTTAAAATGTTTTAAATACGTTCTGTATATTGTGGTGTGAATGACTGTTCATTATTGTGTTTTATGGTATTAAACGTGTTCAAACTTAGGTATCAGATCAGTTCTCAATATGCCGCTCTTTTCGAAATTAAGACAGATCAAAACCAGAAAAGGGGTACTCGAAGAAGCTGTTCCCATTCCTCCTAGGGACACTCCAGGGTACTTCATGTATCATAAACATGGCCTAGACGCCATATTATTTCTTGATCTATGGGTAGACTACACCAAGGAATTATCAGAAAGTCAGAGGTGGCCCGCAGCTGGGACCTGGGATGCAGATTGCATTATGAAAGTAGAAGAAGAATTATGGAAAAAGAAAGCTAGACAGTCACAGAAAGATGCCATTGAATTATGGCGTAAAGAATCATATAGACGTACAGAAAAAGCGCTCAGACAGGAAGAGAAAAGTAAGGAGAATTTAAATAAAGTTCGAGAAAATGTATTAACTGAAGAAGGTACTCGAGTAAAGTCAGAACAAACAGACAGACAAAGAAATGCCCTTGTGAATGGTATGTATCCTCTTCTGGCCGAAGGATTACCTAAGGCTACTCCGGAGATACCAAAAGACTTGCCACCCCCATTGTTTCCGATAAAAGTACATCCCAAAGGGCATCCCAGATCCGCAGAAGATGTTTTTCTTTCCTCTTATTTAGACGACGCAGCTCCCGAGTATGCTAATGCTGCGCCACATAGACCGCCTGCCGAGGGGGTTCAACGCCAAGACCCTCCTTCGTCTGTACCTCTGCAACAGCAGATCCCGACACAAGTTCCGGCAAGCACATCTGTTTCTACATCTGCATCCACACCTATGGTTGCTATATCCCGTTCAACGAATCCTTTCACATCCAGCACCCCAGGTGGTGCTACCGGAGGTACATCAAGCATTTTTTCCACGCCACCCAGAACAAATAAACTTTCCTTTCAAGAATTAGCCCACCAACGTACGCCCAAACTAGTAACTCCCAACACGCTCAAGGAACTTCTAATAGATTGTAGATATGACCCTGTGCCCGGAAAAGGGGACGAAATGATGCTGGCATCATTACGTATCCGACGAGCTGCAATATACTTAGGGAAGCTACCAGGAATGACTGCACATTTAGAAAATATATATCACTTTATTCAGTCAGGGCGAGACCCTGAGAGTATTAACAGAGCCATGGAGTACCAAAAAGTGGAAATCCAGGGGGAACTGTTACGTTTCCTCATAAACTGTGTGATCAGAAATCAAGATCAACCAGGGGTAAATCCGGAAGAAATGCAAATTCTTACCACATGGGGTAAGAATATATCAGAGGGGAGACACGATAAACGATCATGTATAGTAGCTATGAGCCGAAAGATCCGCAAAGAAATAGAACGAATACACGAAGAAAGATTAGCAGTAGACGAACCTGAACAAACCGAGGACGAGGAAGAATTAGAACTGCCCACAGGACAGTTAGAAACGATAGCCTATGTAGGTAGAGGAAGATCTTGCAATAATACTAGATGTTTTACTGATCCGATACGTCTAGATAATAGCAGAAAATTCCAAACTCCTATAATAAATTTAAGGTCCCCCGAACATTCATTCCAAGCTGCTGACAAATTACTCCGAGAACGAAGGGGTTATCATATACTCGATTCTATGGACGAACAAGAATTAGCCAGGTCAGCCGTTCACTGGGTTGATAGTCCTGGAAAATATGGTGATGATACACTAGCGCATACGTTTTTGAACTTGGCCCCAGATGAACAGCGTTTAGCTGGTATCTATATGATTCAACAACTCCTTATATTATATAAAAGCCAACACTCCGATCCTGGCCCCTTACCTGATATATTGACTGAATTACTCACGAATAAATGGAGAGGTTCCGGTACTAAGTTAATTAGAGAAATACTAGAATCCAGAAAGCAGTACATCCTTTTTGTATGTCCTGAACATGTCTCACTGCCCATCAAGGAAAGAACGACGTATTACATGGATAGACAGAATCCCTTACGCGAAGTGCACCCGATAAAAGGTGATGACAATGAGTTTAAACGTGTGTTTGTATACACACCCATATCCAAAATAGAACTATTAGAAATGAAGAAAGTGGTACCCAGTCATGACAAAGACCCAGCGGGTTTCCACCGTGAAATTAAAGATATGTTACTCATGGGAGAATATACCTACCCCGACATTATGACAATATTGAAGGTATTAATGCCTGCGGGCATTTACGAAAAACTCAAGGAAAAGGATTGGGAGGTGGGAGACCAGAAGATAGATTGGACAGCATTAGAAAACGAAGAAAAAGCTCGAGGTCCAGGTTCAGGGCTCGGGGACAAGACCAAAGCACTACCAGGTTTACTAGTACAGGTACTGCCACGTTTATTAACTACGAAAAAGGAAGACTGGGGTGCAATCTCAGCCTGTAAACAAAAATCAGATGAAGACACTAGTGATTTCTATTCCCGATTTGAGAAATGTTTTGGTATAAATAGTGGAATAAAAGCAAGTAGCGAGTCGTATCCACATCTGTTTGTGACAAAATTGGTTGAAAATGCCTTGCCCCAAGTTAAGAATAGAGTATTGAAGTTCGAGAGTACCTGGCAAGGTAACACTCCGTCACAAATGTTACAAATGTTACAGTACCATCACAATAGAATTAGAGAAGAACAAGAACATGAACATAGGCGCATGAAAGACACGAAAATGAAAATGCTAGTTTCCCAGACAGTGCCAGCTGACGGTCATAAAAAGGGTATAACACAGTCCAGTGTTTCAACAGGTCTTGTTAAAGGGACATGCAACTATTGCAAACAGCCAGGTCATTATGTACACGATTGTCCCGTTTTAAAACATAATATCGCCATAGGTAACACAAAAGAAAGACCAAGAGCACTTAGACAGGATCAGAACCAACAAGGAGCCCCGCAGCATGCACAGTCCATGCCAGCTCCGCAACAGTCTATGCCAGCTCCACCACCGCAGCCTATTGCTGCCACACAAACAACGACCCGACAGATGTATCAGACCGCACAGTATGACTATCCTGATTATCAACGATACTCATGAAACAGCCTAGAGAGGGAAGTTGGCTTACCCCTTATTGAGGTCCCTGTAGATCAAGAAGGACCTTATGTACACAGTGAACTATTAGGCCAAGATAGAAAATTCTTACTTGATACAGGGGCAAGCCGAACAACAATAAAACGTAGTGAAGTTCCAGGGGCACCCCTCTCAGGCTCACAGAATATTTCCCTTGGTTTTTCAGGAAAACCTATCATTAACGAAGTATCACAGCCTCTTCCACTTACGATTGGTCCCTTGACACAAACTACAGATTTATTACTTACTAAATCATGTCCAGAAAACTTGTTAGGCATAAAAACTTTGAAAGCTCTCGGAGCTATAATATGTTGTTCTCCAGAAGGAGTAAGATTGTTTTTACGTGATTTCAAAGGGCACTACGTGTCCCGAGACATGGATCACCGACTGCAGACTTTACCGACACATTTATGGGCACAAGGCCCTACAGATGTTGGTTGCATGAACATTACACCATATCGAGTCACACTAAAGGCAGGAGTGGTACTTCCACGAATGCGACAATACAAGTTACCCCCGGATGCTGTAGTGGCTTTACTGCAAATCATTGACGAGCTTATTACCCAAGGAGTGGTTGTGGAAACTGACTCCAATGTATGTAATTCACCGATAATTCCGATTCTTAAACGAACCGATCCAACAGCCCCGCCAGTATATCGATTGGTTATTGATCTGCGCGAATTAAATAAATGCATAGTACCACAATACCCCGTAGTCCCAGACATTTCTTCATTACTGACAGCCATTGATTCCGAAGCAACATTCTTTACTGTAATTGATCTCAAGAATGCCTTTTTCAGCGTCCCAATAGATCCGGAAAGCCAATACTTGTTCGGATTTAGTTTAAATGGACGAAGCTTTAAATTCACACGCGCACCTCAAGGATTCACAGAAAGCCCCAGCATCTATAGCCAAGCACTAAAACGAGAACTCGACAGTATCCACATGCCAGTCAACACTGCCCTGCTTCAATATGTCGATGATCTGCTGATCACCGCTAGAAGCGAACCTGAATGTGAAAAAGCCTCACTGGCGGTTTTACAATTTTTGGCCGAAAAGGGGCACAAGGTGTCCCCTTCCAAGCTGCAATTCTGTGTCCAGCGAGTTGTTTACCTTGGTCACTCGCTGTCCAAGGAGGGAAGGCAGCTTACATCAGATCGCATCCAGTTAATTGCTAATATGCCAATACCCAAGACACAAAAGGAGGTGCGGGCTTTCATAGGCCTCACTTCATATTGTAGGCAGTGGATCCCTCAGTATGCATTTCTAGCAAAACCACTCATTCAATTGACAACACAGGAGGCAGCCACATCGACTGTTCTCCCTTGGACTCAGGAACATACACAAGCTTTTGAAAGCCTAAAGAAAGCTTTATGTCAAGCACCTGTTTTAGCAACACCATGTTACAATAAACAGTTTACACTCTTCGTTACAGAACGCGAAGGTACGGCCTTGTCAGTACTCACACAGGAACAAGCAGGATCACACAAACCATGTGCTTATTTTTCTAGTACATTAGATCCCGTAGCTCAGGCTTTGCCTGCGTGCCTGAAATCAGTGGCAGCAACAGCTTTAGCAATCAGACAAAGCGATGCCATAGTATTAGGACATCCATTGACAGTACAAGTACCACATGCAGTAGAGGTTCTCTTGAACCGCACACAAACACAACACTTGACTATAGCGCGACTCACTGGTTACGAATTAACATTGTTTCAGCCACATATAGAAATCAGACGTTGTAGTACATTGAATCCTGCCACACTGTTACCAATAAACGGAACAGACCCACTAGCACATGATTGTATTGAAGTTATCACTATCACGACGAAACCCAGACAAGATTTAACAGACGTCCCATTGTTAGACCCAGACCTGACGTTGTATGTAGATGGTTCATGTATGAGAACAGGTACAGGAGAGCTAGTGGCCGCTTACGCAGTCACAACAGACACTGAAATCATTGAAACAAATTGCATAAATACCTTGTCAGCTCAAGCAGCAGAGCTCATCGCTCTGACACAAGCCTGTATTCAAGCCACAAATAAAAAAGTCAACATATACACTGATTCACGTTATGCATTCGGAGTTGTACATGACTTCGGCGTGCTGTGGCGAGAGAGAGGTTACTTAACTTCTCACGGTGCCCACATTCAGCACGGACCCCCCATTCATGCCTTATTAGATGCAATACATCTACCCACTGCAATATCAATTATGAAATGTAAAGCTCATACGAAAGTTACTGATGTCATTTCTCAAGGCAATGATCTAGCTGACAGAACAGCTAAACAGACTGCTCAAACTCAAACATCCGACATGACAAAGACAATAGTCCCGACACCAACACATTGCATGACGGTTAAGGATCCCGCTCTTGACGTAATTGACATACAGACACATGCTACACCAGACGAAATAAAGAAATGGACTGCATTAGGAGGGATCCAAACGGATCAAGGATGGATGACGAAGGAAAAATCTGTGTGGTTCCTTCCTGATTCAATGGTCCAAGTTATAATTAATACTGTACATAGTCCAGCACATCTAGGAGAAAAAGCGATGCTAGATAGCATTCAATACATTTGGTTCAACAAACATTTACGAGCAGCAGCTAAACAAAAAGTTCGTACCTGTATGATCTGTTGTCAGTTTAACCCAGGTAAAAGCATTCCCGTAGAACAGGGTGGATTTCAGCCTCCTGATCACCCTTTTGAAGTCCTCCAGATGGATTATATCCAGATGGAACGATGTCGAGGATTCAAATATGTTCTCGTAGTTGTCTGTGCTCTTTCCCGTTGGACAGAGGCATACCCGGTTTCAGATTACACTGCCCCGACTACTGCCAAACAGTTAGTTCGAGAATTCTTCCCACGGTACGGTTTACCACGTGTTGTCTACTCAGATAACGGCCAGCCGTTCTCATCCGAACTAATGAAACACGTTTCACTTTTGTTAGGCTATCAGTGGAAATTTCACTGTGTCCGACACCCCGAGGCAGCAGGTCTCGTGGAAAGACATAATCAGACCCTGAAAATTAGATTGTCCAAAATATGTAGAGAGAAAGGTGTCGACTGGGTAGTAGCGTTACCAGTTGCACTCTTTTACATGAGAATGGTAGCACACTCTCGAACAGGGCTATCCCCTTATGAAGTGATCTTCGGTAGACCACCAAATATGTGGGGGACGCCTATACCACGCAAAATAACTGATATTGACTGTAATATGCTGACAGATTACTTGGCTTCCTTGATGTCTGCACTACAATCTTGTCGTTCACAGGTAGCTGCAGCCTTTCCCGACAACACTGAGGTGAAACCCCATGACGTAATTCCAGGGGACTTGGTATTAGTGAGGAACTTTGACCGGAAGTCTCAGCTGGATCCTAGGTGGAAATCGCCTCAACTCGTATTGTTAACGACGAGGACAGCCGTGAAGATCGAAAAGGCTGGATACATTCAAGTCATATCAAGAAATTTCATGGACTACCGTCCGACGTAAATGACACACCTCGCGTGTCTTCACCGATTGACTCAAAACTTCCTTTGGTTGAACTGAATAACAATGAACAATATAAACTAAAACTTCGGTCTAACAAGTCAGGCAATTTGATTGTTTAAGTCCTCTCCAAGGTGAATCGGTCGAATTTGTCTCTGACATGTATCCCTTAGACCTGTATAGAGAAAGAAACAGAGGGATGAAGTTGAAACAACATGCGTACTGTAAATCACTGCGTAGTCATTGCACAGTGACGTTATTAATTTTGTTTTTCTTAAGTCTTTTAATAATCGCTGCAAGTATATTGTTGCACATATATTATCCTATTTCTAAACATGTTTACAATGTTACTGCTGAACATTCTTTTAGTGAATTACCCCCGCATGAGTTGTCCTATAGATTTGCGCTGCGCAATAACACGTTTATTAGTATGTTACATCATTCCCATCAGGTTAGCAATGCTACAAATTGTTGGATATGTGGTCGACTCCCTCCCTATCAGAACTATAAAGGAATGTTTCCTCTTTTTCCATACCCATTCACACACAATGGCTCCTGTGGAGCATGGTTTAGCTTAATTAATTCCCTAGATTCGAATTCTGCAGTTTACCAGAATAACTGGGTATGGGGAAATCTGAACTTAGTTTTACTCAAAGTCTGTCACCCTAACAAGGAGGGACTTCCCAAAAGAACAGGAACTGATCTAGAAAATGAAGTATATGGATTAGGTAATTTTACGCTTAATCTCATGATCCTGAATGTCGAATCCGAAGCTACACCAATCTTGCCCGCCATGTCAGTATTTCCAGTTAAAGGTGAATTATGTGTAAGAAAGAATGGTTCCATACATATGGGCCATAGTAGATGCACCACTGTAATAGAATTCAGTGATCAAGGCAAGTCTACATTTAGAGCTTCCCGCCATTCCTACTTCATATGTGGTCAGACGGCATACATACGTTTGCCACTAGATTGGGATGGTACCTGCTACATTGGATTCCTTTTGCCACCTGTTTTCCTAGCTCCTCCTGATTATCACAGAAATACTCATTTAGTACACAATAGAGGAAGGAGAGATCTCCCAATAGTTGATTACACTGAGACAGCATGGGAAAAATACACAGATTTCAATAAAGGTCTCTTTCCCTATATAGGTACAGTTACTAATAGTAAGCTGATACGTAGATTAACTAGAACCCTTGAAGCAGTAGTGAACGAAACTATTTCCGCCTTAGGCAATTTAACAGAAGAGCAGTCTGCTATGCGGATTGTTGTGCTTCAAAATCGTCTTGTCCATGACGTCATCCTGGCCGATAGGGGCGGAGCTTGTAGGGTCATCGGATCAAGCTGTTGCATTTTCATACCAGAAAATTCGCCATCTGTATATAAAGCCATAACTCGCCTTCATAAGATTGTAAGCCAGATACACCAGAATCCAGGCACCTGGACTTGGTCCGGTTGGTTTTGGAGTGTATTATCTACCTTTGGATGGAGGGTCCTATCCTTCCTAGGTATTGGCCTTCTCATACTATTCAGTTGCTGTCTATGTCTACAATGTGGACCAGCGATCTGTGGTCTGTGTGCCACATCGTGTATTCCACCACCAAGATTTCATTCATCACGGAAGAAGAAAGAAGAACAAATGATGCTATATGAACAGATCAACGGATTGATGAAGATTGATATCTCTTAACGGGCAAGTAGGGGACAAGGAGGGAATGTGGAAATATGGATTTTTATGATCAGTTATGTCCCCTATCTTGGACCCCAACGGTTTCATGTATAAATCACAAGTACATGTATGTTCCCTCCAGTTCCAGTTATGAAGACGCAAACACATGTGCGTCCACCGTCAACATGTCCTCTTTCAGATCCGCCATGAATGGGCCGGATATTCCATTCCTAAGTATGAAAGGCCACCGGCTTTATATGGTTCATTTATCCTATTTTACAGTCCAGGCGAGTAGGCCCTGATTCTGCCATCAAGCCTTTCTTGCCTTCTGCCTCTGAAAGCTCCAGTCTGAGCTCGCATCTGTATCCATGAACTTTGTCCTACTCCCTGCGCGGCTAACGGTGCCTGACATCAGCCTGTTGCCTGCCAAAAACTGTATTTCACCTTCGAAATTATCTGCTCCGCTCCCTATCCAATGCATTCCTGTCTAGTAGTTTAAGTAAACATTCTTCCAGCTACCGAGCAAAAGGCCCGGCTTCTCTGTCTTTATGCAAGTAATTCATAGCCCTGTTACTATGGAAGATTTCTGCCCTTGCATCTAGTGTAGACACTTAGACGCTTGTACACGCACTCACAGTCAGTATAGAATGGATTTTGTTCGAAAGACCTTTCTTTTTGGATAACACAGTTCTTTAAACATAGGATGTTAGATATGATTTGGGATTAGGTTGACTTGACCCCCCAGACTTCTGTCTCCACATGTAGAGCTAAATGTCAAGTCCCCTTCACCCCCTAGTTGCACGTCAATCACACGTCATGCTGCTGTGCGCGCATTTCTGCCAAGTATTTCTGCTGACATTGCGAAATTCTTTCATGGAACCACCCTATTATGACATCATACCTGATGACGTTCTTTAGTTACACCCAGTTACACCCACTTTTGCTACGCATGTATGTTTTATCTTTACTATCAATTGTTACGCCTCCTGCATTTGCTTCACTGTAATGCCTATTGTATAAAAATGATTACTTGTCAATAAAGTGGGGTCTTCACTTCCTGAACCTTCGTGGTGATGGAATATGGAGCTCCTCAATTCGAATTGATCTTGGAATAAAGCCCGTTCCGAACCTCTAATACCACGGATTCTGCCTCTTATTTTACTGAGCTATTATTATAGATTTTCCGCATCAAATTAAGTTCCGGTAATTAAATTATTTACCACACTCCGAGCCGCCAGCACCGCTCGGCCGACCTAGCCCTCGCTACCATCCCCCGCATCCGAAGAGCAATCTCCAGCCGCAGATCTTTCTCCCATCTCGCCGCCAAGACATAGAACACCCCCCCCCCCCCTCCTCCTCCTACGGCAGACCCAGGACCGACTAACCTTCAGGAGGCTACTCAAGACCTGGCTATTTGAGCAGTAGCAGCACCCCCCCCCCCTCCCCTAGCAACTTGAGACTCTCACGGGTGAGAAGTGCGCTCTACAAATTTCTGATTGACTGATTGAATCGCAGACCACTGACACGGTCCTCAAAGCTTACATGAAGAGAAACAATGATCTACTACCACTGTCCTTAAAGCTGACAAACTGTACACTCCTGAAACACTATTAAAGGGACTACAAATACTAGATGAGACACACAAAATAAGGAGGAGTATGATTATTTTCCACTGTGTATTTTTGGACCAGAGGCAGTATCAGGGAAAAGGTACACAGCCCTGTTTGTGACACAGCACACTTTTAAACAGATGTGCCAGGCACAAACAAGGACAGTGCTCCCTATTGCAAAGAATGCGCTGCCACAAGCAGCAGCGAACTTGTGCTGCCCCGAGGGCAGCGCATTCAGTGAAATACAGAGCGGCTGCTTCAAAGCTGCTCTGTGTTTCTCTGTGCAGGTGGAAACCCACCTGCACTTTAAGGAAGGGAGAGACCCCCTGCAGGCAGATGCAGTGAATGACTGCATCCGACTACAGCAGGATGTCTGGGGGGTCCATGGGACCCCTTTCTCCCACCCAGAGGGCTGCCTTCAGGAGGTGCGCTGACAGTGTACCACCTTTTTGTGGAGCACTGTGGATGCACCTCCCAAGGGCCTGTTTGCATGTGCGCCCTGATTGGTAATACTGGGCGGACGCAGAGGCAAAGAGATTCCCTCACGTGCCAGGAACCACATCCCCATCCAAATGAGGCAATGGCCTCTGAAGATAGCGCTGGTACTACATGTGTGCCGGTACTATCAGTAGTACAGAGGGGGCCGCACAAGTACTGTTACCTCAAAACACCTCTTGGGGACACTGTAGAAAACAAATGAATAATAGCAGACAGAGCTCACCACCGCTTCCATGAGTAGGTCAATATTTTGAGTAATTTCTCCTGCTCCTAAAGTGCTGCTGTATTTCACCATATGGTCAATGCTGACGGGTCATCACACCTCTGAAAGGCACAAGGCGGACACTCTGAGGTTGCCTGATGAAATGTATTTTGCACATTGGGTAACAAAAAGGTGCTGACTGGACACAAAAGTAACAGATCCACTGGTTTGCCAAACCTAGAGCCTTGCACGCACAGTGCCCAAGGGAACTCCACCAGGAATTAGATTGTACACTTATTCTATTAACTAGGACCCAACAAATACATCAAGAGGGACATGGACTATATGCAGCACCGCAATACATTGAAAAGCTGTGAAAAGTAAAGAGCGAGATGCCAGGTCTTCTCCTGCTACACGCCTAGCATCTGGAATCCACCCAGTCCAAATCTGGCATGACAGTTCCCTTCTCCAGTTCCAGAAAAAGCTGAAACCCAACTCTGCATGGACCACCTTGTCACTTTATAGTCCCTGGTACCATTAACTCGGAAATACACTCCCTCACCATCTTTTGGTGTCCCTACCACAGGGCCCTCACCGTGGCCGCCCCATCACGTCAAGCAAGCCCCCACTTACTTATACCTGCCCACCTCCCACTTGTAATGTAAAACATTCTCCTGTAGCGAACTCGGTTGCTTTCTAGTCGGGTTTGTGCTTTGAAAGTCTCACACAAACCTACTGTAGTAACAACAGATGGGCACTGACGACTTTGCGGTCTTTATAAATCTTCTTTATTTTCAGTCAATGGAGTTGTGGCAGCCACCAGGCCAACACCACAGAGCACCTGCCTCACAGTCAGATGCAAACACTCAAACAAAACACAATCATTCTACATTCTAACCTGGACATGACTGGCTCAGCTACATATATATCACTTAAACTGTCTGTGATGTTCTCAGTGAATGAAAAGACAGGAACACGACGTGATGAAGATGCAGGTAAGGTTTATTCACCTCAACCACCAACAGCCAACGTCAACTCACTAATAATGGTACCAGACGATTTGGAATAAAAGCCAATGTCATCTCTATGTGTCTCAGTTTGTGGAACATCAGAATTGACCACCACTATACGACTCTTATTCCAAATTCTCCCATCTACGTTCTTGACAGCATTCTTAAATATTTTAACCACAGATCTAACATTAGTATACTTAGACCAAGGTCGGCATCCAACAGGAGCTTTAATCTTTACAAGATCACCCTCTTTTACCACCTGAGATTGAGCACATTTCTTATCATCAAAGTATAATTTCCTATTAAACTGTTTATCCAATTATCTCCTCCTCCAAGCTCCCATCTGGTTGTTAAAAAAACCTTCATTTAACTTCATCCATCCTGGACACAATTTAGAGTTGGGAATCCTACCTTTAAAAAGTTCAAAAGGAGATCTCCCAGTAGTCAAATGTGGAGACATACAGTAAGCTGAAATCCTGACCTGAAGAGCATTTTTCCAATTCAAGCCATTAGCCCTGGCTAACTGTATGCTTTCTTTGAGAGTTTTGTTGACCTTTTCTACAGCTCCATTGGTTTCTGGGAGATAAACAGCACTCCTCTTCTGAGCAATGCCACAGTTATTTAAGAAACATTTAAATTAGTTCAAACAGAACTGAGGACCATGGTCAGAGAAAATGTTGTTGGGAAAACTCTCCCTCTTAAAAAATTCCCTCTAAAAATGTGATAACAGATTCTGTAGAAATTTCTCTAACAGCACCCACCTCAATCCACCTGGAATATAAATCCAAAACAATAATTAAATAGGGAGTGTCATTCACACCGTGCAGAGGACCAACAATGTCAATAGCAACTTCATCCCAGGGATGGTTGGGCAACTTCCTGCAAACCATGGGCATTTGCTTAGTCTTCAAGATCTTGTCACTGGCACAACATTCTGCACACTCACAAACCAACCTCTCAATATCTAGATCCATACAAGGCCATCAGAATTGTAACCTCAGCAACTCTTTTGTCTTAACTATTCCAAGGTGACCATTGTGAGCAAGATTAAGTAATTTGTTCCTAATACCTCCCGGAGGAACTAATTTTGAGCCCCGAGCAAGCATACCATCAACAACCGAAAGGTTGTCACCAACTAAAGCCCAAGGCTTCTCCAGATGCTTGTTGTTCATCAACATCTCCATCACTTTCTTAATTTCTTCATCCTTCTCAATTTCAACCTTCTAATCAACTTCACTAACAGCACCATCAGTGATTTCACATACATTGATCACATCATAATCAAGACTCTCCTAGTCAGCAACACATTCATTAATGTTAACCAATCTAGAAAGACAATCAGCTGATTTGTTGATGGCACCGGGAATGTATTCAACTTCAAAATTAAATTCTTGAAGAGAGATGATCCATTTCTTAATTATTGACGAAATAGAATCAAGACCCTTCTTTGAAAATACTTCTTTAAGGGGCTTATGGTCAGACAACATGTTCACTTTTGTGCCCCAAATCAGATTCCTAAACTTCCTTAACGTTCAAAATATGGCCAACAACTCTTTTTCTATAACAGAATAGTTGAGTTCAGACCCTCTAAGACATCTGGAGGCACAGGCAATCAAACGTTCTTTTCCATCATACTTTTGAAGTAAAACCGCACCCAACCCTTTTTCAATTGCATCTGTCATGATGTATGTAGAATCACCCGGCACAAACGCTTGTAAAGATGGGGCTTTTTTCAACTCCTCCTTAATGGAAGCAAATTCCTTCATACAATCCTCTGACCATTGAAAAAACTACACTCTTAGCAGTGAGTTTTCTAAAATTTTGAGTCTTATCAGCATAATCAGGAATGAATTTACTATAAAATTCAACCATGCCTAAAAAAGAAAGAAGCTCCTCCTTATTGACTAATTCAGAAATTTTAACAATAAAATCAACCAATTCTTTCTTAGGGAAGACATCATGTCCAGTAATCCGATGGCCGAGATAATTCACTTCTTCTACACCGAACTTACATTTCTCCTTTCCAAGAGATAAGCAAGCCTCTCTAAGACGTTCTAACACTGCACACACATGAATGTTGTGTTCTTGCTTTGAGCTACCAAAGATTAATAAATCATCTTGATAACACCGGACACCTGCAAACCCCTTTAAAATCCTTGACATGATATGCTGAAACACCGAATCTGCAGAAATAAGTCCAAATGGCATCCTACGAAACGTATATGTCCTTATAGGCGTTACAAAAGCTGTCAACTCCTGAGAGGATTCATCTAGCTCAACCTGATGATAAGCGGACGCCAAGTCAAAAGTGGTGAAGTATTTGGCACCTACCAAGGTACCAACCATGTCATCAATATTTGGTAATGGGAATCTGTCTACAATAACTTTTTTGTTCAAGGAGCGTAAGTCTATGCAGAGACGTAATTCTCCGCTGGCCTTCTTAGCCACAACTATGGGAGCCAACCACTCAGTGGCTTCTACCGGTCCACTAATCTTTCAATTTATTTTTGAACACCAGCTTGTTCATTCAAAGGAATCCTCCTAACTTTCGCAACAACTGGGACAGCACCTTCTCTTAACCTAATGCGTGCGATGTTTATACCCTTTGAGACAACCAAGATTGTCTCTAAACACATCAGCAAATTGCTCAGCAAACAGAGGATGAATCGTCCACTTCTTGAAACTGAACTTGTGGAGAAGCATTAGGATTAAGACGAACACCAAGTAGACGTTGATGGGGCCACCCTAAAAGAGAATCACCACGTTTGGCCACATACACTTTTCCAGCAATCATTTGTCCACACAGTTCAATAGTAGCTAAAAAATACCCTGACATCCTAATGGGTATTTCCCCATAACCTAAAGGAGAAAGGTCACTTTTGACTAGCTTAACTTTGTTATAGAAGTGTTGCCGGAAAATGTCCTCACCTATCATGGTCAAGTGAGAACAAGAATCAAACTTAAAATTAAGTAGTGTACCTTCAAATCCAACCATGTGAGTGGAATGTTCTGCCCTTTGCCCATTGATCTGAAAAGTAACTACTTAAACCTGTGGTTAATTTTTTGTTATTGAATGATCACCTCTCTTCACTTTGCTTTTACAACATTTTGCAAAATGACCTTTCCTACCACAGGTATTGCACACAACACGTAGAGCAGGACAAAACGAAGCATTTACAAGATGTCCTAAACGCCCACACCTAAAACAAGTTGGTTTCCCATCAAATGTAGAGATCCCAGCAGTAGCAGGTAAAGAAGCGTTTTTATCTTTAGCAGTCAAATTTTTGCTCTGTACCTGGGTTCAACCTCTTCTACATTCGTACCAGTTGTGATAGATTTTCTTTTCTCACTACTAGGTTCATCAACACATTTCATTATGTGTTCTACTTGTTTTGCAATTGTTATGACTTCCTCTAGAGGAGGTTCATCTTTTAACCGTAGTTCTTGTCTAATGTTGTCATGAGCACACTTCAAGACAAATTGATCTCTAATTCTCTCCTCTACCGCAGGACCAAACTTGCAAGAGGATGCCAGTTTTTTTAGGGCTGAGACAAATTCTACAGCTGATTCATCCTTCTTCTGTTCCCGAAGGCCAAAGTGGTACCTTTCCATTAATGTGCTCAACCTTGGAAGATAATGATGATCTAGCTGCAAGATACATATCTCATACTCATTGAGATTCCTTTGTTCAGCCGCACTGAGTTCAGGTAGATGTTCCAGTACTTCCTGCCCTTCTCCCCCAAGACAATGTAACAATAATGAATGTCTTTGTTCTGCACTTAAATTGGTACCACAAACTCTTGCGTAATATACAAATATTTTTTTCCACTTCTGCCATTTAACATTCGGTTCACCTGGACTAGTCAGAAAGAAAGGCGGTTGTGTCTCATTCTGCATTTTGCAATGATGTTACACTACAAACACTTGTTAGATGGCAATAATAAAAAACAAAATTGAAGGATTACAAACGAATATGTTGTAAACTTATGAAAAAAAACATGCGAGTAAAAACTTCGAATTTTGTCATGCCCGAAGAAATATATCATTAAAAGAGAGATGCACAACCTTCAAATATGCAATACAATCTTGTAAATGAAGTCTTACTTCTTCCCTTAATAAAATGTGTGCCAGTCACCGAGAGCGCTGGCTATCAAAAATGCTCACCGTAGCACAAGAAAGCTGGCCAGAACCTATATAAAGTAACTTGATACCTTCTTTTGTCAAGGGTATGCCAGTCACCGAAGACGCTGGCTATCCATGAAAACTCACCGTAGAATTTTGAAAATATTGTGCAAAACATGAAAGTCTAAACACAAGGTTTGTTAAAATGACAAGCATTTAGGTCACAGATAGAAAGCGATGAGAATATTCTATGTGAAAGCGGTGTAACCATATAATATCACACTCTACAGACCTGGAGACCCAATCAGCTTCGGTGTCCCTCGAGCATCTACGTTATTCTCGCTTGCCTTCACCAGGACTGCTCGAGTTATCCTTATTTTACCCTAATTTACCGTCCTCCCCTGCACTATATTCCCATAGAAATGCATATGGTTCCAACACCCCCCCTGTCCTTCGTGGTAAACCTCTTCCCCCTTTCTTCGCCCAGGGGTCTCACCTCACCACCTCCGTCACCTGATCTTCTTCCTCGTCCGAGGACTCTGCTTTGCGGCGCCTGAAGTTCTTCCCTGCAGGCATCCTTGGCTGTTGCCCCTCTGGCGCTCGGAATGTTCTCTCCCCTTGCTGTGGCCCCCTCCCTCCTCTGGTCTCTGGGGGGGCTCCGATCAGTACCCAGGCTTCTCTCCTGTCTGTATTACGGTCTCCCAGAGCCCGGTCACTCTCCTCGTCTCTCTATCTCACTCCTCTCTGCAGGGTGTCACTTCCCTCGCTCTAGTCTCTTCCCACCTTGTGAAATCTTGCAGTCTCTCTGGTAAGATGATCCATCTCCCCAACACTCTTCTCTGGAGTCTGTATGTCTCGTCTGTAATATGGTCTCCCGCCTGGCACTCTCCTCTCTTTGGTATCAGTCTCTCTCTTCTCTGGGGTCTGTCTCTCTTGCGTGTAATATGGTCACGGTCTCCTGTCACTTTCCCCTCTGTGGTCAGTCTCTCTTTTCCCTTGAGTTCACTTGTTCTGTTTCTCTCTTCTCTTATGATGTGTCACTCTCTCTTCTCTGGAGTCTGTCTCTCTGGTGTGTATTATGGCCTCTCTCCTGTCAGTCCGTGTCTGTGATCTCTCTCTCTTCTGTGGAGTCTGCTCTCCCCTGGCACTCTCCTCTCTTTGGTATCACTCTCTTCTCTGGAGTCTGTCTCTCTGGTGTGTACTATGGCCTTTCTCCTGTCAGTCCGTCTCTGTGATCTCTCTCTCTTCTGTGATGTCTACTCTCCTCTCTTTGGAATCACTCTCTTCTGTGGACTCTCTCCGGCTTCCCCCTCCTGCTCCGTGTGCCCTCCCTAGCAGCCCTCTGTTTGTCCCCGGTGCAGACTCTCAGTCTCCGATCCTATAACTACGACTGTCCGACCAGAGCTGCGTCAACAGGGTCTCACACCCAATCAGATGAGCGATACCATAATCTACTAGCGTCGACACACGTGTGCGGGCCCATGACTCGTTGCAGAAAGTCCTGTAGCAGGATTGATCAGAGAAGCTCGGCATAGGATTGGCTGGTTGAACTCTCTCGCCTGTCTGGGTAGTATATCAACACCTGCAGTGGTTGGGGGAGCATGAAGATTGTTTATTGGCTGAGAGGCCTCGGGGACTGCGCAGGGAGCCTAGATTGGTCGGATCACAGTCTGTAGTAGTTCATTGGCTGACGTTATGGGGCAAGCGCGCAGGAGGACCTGCCTTCCGTTAGTGGGCGGGTCCCACGTTCGCCCCGCCTTCCGTTAGTGGGCGGGTCATCCGTTAGTGGGCGGATCCATCAATAACACAGAGAGATGCGCGCTGTCCCCGGGACTGACAGCTGTCAGTGAACCGGAAGCCGGGGTCGGACACCGTGCCCGAGAGAGGCGGAAAGGGCAGCGCGTCCCTCCGTGGACTCCTGAGCCGGCACCGCTGGTGAGTAAGCGCATCACTGACGCGTCCTCAGGCCGGCTAGACACTACCTGGCAGGCGTCGCTGGGAGCCTCCCGGGCCGTAGGACTGTCATGGTACGTCATTGGCTCCGCCCCTCGGCTCCGCTGTCTGGGCTCGTGCTCCGCCCCCATAGGTAGTGCTGGGGCCCCGCGCCCCTGACTAGGAGGACTGGCCGCGGCTAACGGTGCGTTTCCGTCCTGCCGACGAGAAGCTTCCTGCGACTCCCGCGGCTCCCTGAGTGCTCGCGCGTACCTGCTGCGCTCATTCCGCATTATGAGTGACCCTCACGCCCTGTAGCCGCGCGCCTTCAGCATCATGCGTGACACCCACGTCACAGCCACAGCTTCACCATCAATTGGGACACACGCTGCAGCCATCTGCATTTCACGCATGTAGCAACAGGTGGGACACTCCAGCATGCTTTCCGCATCATGCATTACACGCAATCCACAGAAACACATGTGGGACACATGCTACAACCATCGGCATTTCACGCATGCTGCAACGGGTGGGACACTCCACCTATACTGCAGCATGCTTTCAGCAACATGCTGGACAGTTGCATCACAGCAGTGGATGTTCAGGATGTTGCTGGACTCTCACTGGCAGCTAGGAGCCTCACTTGTTAAGGAACTTGTGGAACATCGACATACAGACACCAGCTAGCCTCACTTCTGTACCAAGCGGCACCATCCCTCAGGAACAAGCCACACGCATTCAGGAGCATGCAGGACACTTGGGCTTCACATCATGTGGCACACGCTTTGCTACTGTTCACATTCTGCAGCACAGGATACTCCTATGCTGTATACCTTCCAATACATGGGATGCACACCAGCCTTAGCTGTGCACTAGTGCGAAAAGGCGCGTCTTTCATCAATGCGATGCACTCTCATTCCACTGCGCATGCGCTGCCATAGCATTCCACTAAAGTACCACACTTGCAATCCATAGCTGCCAAGGTTTTAGATTGCTACGTGTAACATTTTCATAATTTCAGTGTAATTATTAGTGACATTCAACGACTATGAGTGACACTTTCTCGCAAGCAAAATCAAGCAATGAAGGCAAGGGAAACGTATATATAAAATTACATCCACGCGCTCCACTAAAAGTAAATTAAATGAGTGACGCAACTTTGCGGACAGACTAGTGACTGCTGCTGAGTTTGGTGTGCTCTTGATCTATGCCTTACTCTGAGCACTGCAGGCATCAGGTCTCCACCCTGTTTGCGGAAGGCCTCAAACTGTGTAGCAGTTATTGTGCTGCCTTTTGGTAGCAGGCTTTACTGTCTGTGTATTATAGACTGCAGATTCGTTCTGTGTGTGGCTGTGGGCACCACAGAGTCTGCAGCCGGAGGCTTGCGTCTGTGTTCATGGTGTAGCTGTGCACGATGCTGTATGCATACAGGAGGCTTGCGTCTGTGTTCATGTTGTAGCTGTGCACGATGCTGTATGCATGCAGGAGGCTTGCGTCTGTGTTCATGGTGTAGCTGTGCACGATGCTGAATGCATGCAGGAGGCTTGCGTCTGTGTTCATGGTGTAGCTGTGCACGATGCTGAATGCATGCAGGAGGCTTGCGTCTGTGTTCATGGTGTAGCTGTGCACGATGGTGTATGAATACAGGAGGCTTGCGTTCATGGTGTAGCTGTGCACGATGGTGTATGAATACAGGAGGCTTGCATCTGTGTTCATGGTGTAGCTGTGTGCAGCATACCTTCTTGGATCGCATGCCTCAGGCCTCATTTCTCAGACTCGGCCTACATGCAGCTGGATGTCTGTGTGTAGCAATCTTCAAACTACATACAGTGCGCCCAGGCCTTAAATTCTGTATGCAGCACGCCTCCGATTTGGCATCAAACCCCATTGCTCAGACTCTGCATGCACAAGACTCCTGTCTCGTTGTTATCACCAGTTTTAGACTTTCACTTCTCAGCAGCCAGGCCCCAGGCCTGTTAGCTTGGAGAGCATTAATGCTCAGGACATGATTATTGGCCTGTTAGAGATTTAGAGCATTTGAATTACATCATTGGGGGTCTTTGGACACTGAATGATGTGCACTGTGACAATAAAGTCCTGTAAAGATGTGCCATAGAACATGAGCTGCCAGAAACAAAGGTAGAAAATGCAGCATAGACTTCTTGCCTCTCAAAAGGATTCTTTTTTCTCTGCCAACCTCTCTTTGAAGTACTAGCTTGAACTTCACAAGGTTTTCCAGAGTATACAGTATTCTGTCCAGGACACTTCACTGGTCATAGAATAGACAGGAAAGGTGCATGTGGGAGAGGTATATGGTGGGAAAGATTGCAGGAATATGTGTCTTATCTTAATCCTAGTTTAGACATGTCTTTGAGGCGATGTTCTTTTGTATGCCAATTTTCCGAGCCGTAAAACCAGATTTGTTTTTAAATTCTGTTCCTCTTTCCATTGGTGGCTTTCTCTGGACTATTAGTACAGAAGACAATAGTTGAAAGCAAAGTCTTAGGTGTACAGCAGGATCAATGGAATACATGTTGTTTCTGCACCATTATACTGGGGAAGTCTAGCTGTGACAGCAAGAAACAGGCGAGAATTAAGAATTATAAACAGCATTTATAGCTAAGGTTTTCTGAAATTTTACAATACTGGAAGCTAACTAGATAGACAATGAAGACTTCTTCTGACAAGCAGCAAAATGTTGTATACATTCCTTGCATCTGTAATTCTGATGCACAAGGACATATGAGCATTACAACTTTTCTTTCATTGCGCCTTCCTTTTCCATCATGGACTCGGTTTTCTTGATTGAGTATACCCCATTTCTGATATTCTATCTTATCAAGTGAATTATCTGAGAAAAACTGGAGATGTGTTTAGTCAAACTACAGATTTACAGAAACTACTTCTGGCATCAGTCTCCTTAGTTATTTAAAATATAGGTGCAAATGTGTGGAATTTTGATATTTGTTTATAACTGGTTTCACAGTTAGCTAAATCAATCTCCATTATAGCTACCTATTGTGTCAAAAAGTTTAATTTCATGGTGTTTAAGTTTAGTATTCTGCATGGGTGTGGAATTTAATAAAATAGCTACTTGTCCATAGGGCAGGTTGCTTAATAAATCTACTTGTCCTGTAACAAAATCCACTTGTCCCTTTGGTGGCATGTAGTGCGGCGACATACCATAGTAGTGTTTGAATACTTGCAATCCCCTTATGTTGCCACGTTTCTGCAGATCTACATACTGGGGCTGATTGTAGTGGTAAGCAATAGTTTCAGGATTATAATGCTCTTTTGAGTCTGTGCAAAACTACTAACTTGCATGTTTTAAGGGTTTTCAACAACTCTTCTCTAATCTTTTCCCATACTGAGAAATGTTGGAAATTTACCCCTGACAATGGAAGAAGTAAACCTTCTTCCAGAGTTGGGGGTAAAAAAGTGGTTGGAGGGAAAGTGAACTTGCAAACACTCAGAATTTCGCATGAGCAAATCTACACGTGCAAATTGCTCCTGCCCAAATACAGTTCACAAATATTTTCTAGGAGTACTATTTCTTGTCCTACTTTTGTAAATTATTGGGAATTCACGAAAGCCGTATAGCTGCACCTAATGCAAGGACATATAACATGGGTGCACTTTTGAGACTTTAAAAAAAATAATTGAACCCCTAATTTGGTCTGGCATTGACCATGACCTTTTGCATTTATTAAAATTCCGTCTCTCTCTCTCTGTATCGGCTGGCTTCACTGTGAGTGACAGCATTCTACTCATTCAAAAGGAGCATATCAGCGCACAAAGTAGTTTTGTTCAGTGCCAGTAACTACTGTGGCAGTGTGTACTTTTGAGACCAAAAACAATTGTTGCTTTTGCCAATGTTTGTTATAATGGTGAGGGTCTAGTATCTCTCACACCAATAAAGTTTTACAAAATCCATGCCAAAATAATTCACACATTGACAAAACTGAAAAACGAACCACCAATTTCAGACCTACTGGCTTTGCCAATGCATGTTTATTTTTGTTTCCCATAATCTTATTGAAACTGGGGACACTGATTTTCCATTATGAATATTTTTGGGAAATACTAGCATGCATCAACACATGTTGCTAAATGATGCTGCAAAGAAATCGTCCCTGATAGTTTACAGTAGTTTAGCAAAATGTTTTTTTCCTGCTTTAATTTTTTTAATGAATATTTTATTTTGAAAAGCAAAGAATCATCAATCTTGCTTTCAAGCTTCTTCAAATATTTGCATCAAATCAGAGAGCATTTTGGGAGCATTATACATAGCCTCATATTGCTAAACAGCACATGTTCGCACATTTCGGGTGAGCGAAGCGTAAACGAACTCTTATGGTTTTATTCACATTGAAATATTTTGGAACAACACGTTACCTTATTGCTGTGAAGCCTAATGTCATTCCTCAGGACAAATTTCATTGTCTGCACTGGAACAGATATGGCAAGAATCGGGAGCACCCGTGCAACCAACTTGTGCAGGGGATTGAGTCAAGAACGATCACCGGCCTGGCTCGCCTCTCGGTGGTGACGACGGTCTCCCTCGGTAAATAAATGAATTGTCAGCGGCGCTGTGGGGGCTCATTGTTTTTAGCCAGGATAAAAAATTTACTAGCATTCATGCCAAGAATTTTCAATTCTATTAAGGACACGGAGGTGAGGATTATGCTCTCTTTCTTTTACTGTCAACACAGCAGCCAATGAAAAACGTTCATTCAATAACAAAAACTTCATTTCCCATGATGCTCTTGCACCAATCATTTCCCATCAGCCCCAATGAGAGCCATCATCACCATTCCATGAGCCTCTTTCTTTGCTCGAACTGGCAGTCCAAGTGTGAACCGTTAACTGTAATAACAAACAATGTCCTTGGAAGATTAAGAAGAAACCATGACTTTCTCTGATGTCTTCAGCTCGAAGAATCTCCTACTCGGATTTCTTATCCGAACCTGAAATAAAGGAAATGAACAACCCGTAACTTCTGTATAACAGAGAATCACATTACATCACATACGGGCGGGTAATTATTACAATGCCATTGAAATATAACTGGGTGGGATAATCCTCGCCTCCGTGTCCTTAATAGAATTGAAAATTCTTGGTGCGAATGCTATCAAATTTTTTATTCTATTACAGGACCGGAGGCTTCGGATTATGCGAGTTTAACGCTTACCAAATACAACTGAGGTTATATCACCCACCGGTTTATAATAAAATTGTTTAAAAGTTGATTCAGCTGACCAGTCAGCACATTTCATAATGTCCTGTATATTAGAAACCAACATATAAGTCTTTGAAGCCATGGCGCCACGTACAGAATGTGCTCCAAACATTTGAACATCAATACCAGCTTCCTGCATAACAAATCGTAACTATCTGGCTATGGTGACAGCTGACACTGGCTTAAAAGGTTTTTGCAAAGCAATTAATAATTGAGTACAACCTTCCGGTCTCAGTGAACGTGTACATTTTTCATAGGCTTTCAAGCATTGTACAACACATAATTTACCATTCTCTGGGAACACATTATATTCAATAGATCTGGATAAAGTTTTTGTTCGCCCTGTAATATTATTCCAACATTCCGAAAACTTTTATACAGTTTCAGCAGTGGCATAATAACCCGCAGCATGTGTGCTCCTTATATTTCAGATTGAAACTGTATACTGTATAGAAGTTTTCGGAACGTTGGAATTCTCAAAACCAGAACTGTAAAAACAGCATATGAAAATACGTTTTGCCTTACTGTGAAGCCCTGAAGAAGACTCGTTGTGAGACGAAACGCGTTGGCTATGATTCCTTGACTTCTGGAAAATAAAGAAAAAATATTTTAAAATGGAAAATAAAGAAAAACTACTTCAAGAAATGTACATCCTGGATGATTCATTTGTGTGCTAATTGTTGTGAACTTTGATACGATATATATATGTTATATAGTGCTGAACCTTTGTGCATCAAATGTTTGGGAGATAGTGTCCGTATTGAGAAGGAACCCGCTAGCAGTTCCAGGCAATTGATGTGTGTTGGGATAACTCTTGGGGAGACCACCTTCCTCCTGTGGAGATATCTCCGCAACGCGCTCTCCTGCCCCATTGGCTGGCATATGATTCTATTATAACCTCGGGTTGCGAGCCAAAAATTACCCTGCCGTTCCACGCTTCTACGTGGCCCAGCCACCATTGCATCTCCTCCAGCACTTCCTGCGACAACGGAACCAGGTCCGTGTAAGACAGACCTTTTTGGAGCTGTTGAATCTTTAGCCTCTGAAGAGCCCTGTAATGCAGATGGCACGGGAAAATCGCTTTAATGGAGGAGGCCAGTAACCCTACTACTCTGGCAACTGTCCTGAGTGAGACCATCTGCTTGTTGGGAATTGCCAGTATCTCTTTCTTGAGCTCTCTTAGTTTGGCCTTGGGAAGTCTCAGTGGAGCCTCCTGAGAATCTATCACAAAACCCAGAAAATCTATTGTCTGAGATGGACAAAGAGCTGACTTGGGTTCGTTGATCACAAACCCCAAACTCTGCAAAAGAGATGCTGGACTGAGCGCTGAAACTTTTCAGACACTCACCCCCAGTCACAGATCTGGGTTGAATCCATCATCGTTCTTTAGCTCACTTCGCTACCCCCGTTCAGATCCAGCCATATGCAAATCAGTTTTGACCCTGTTCCTCCTGGGAAAAGTCCAGCCTGAGCTGCCAAGCCAGGTCTTCCCTGGACTAGAAACAAGCATCCTTGGACTGGTTTCAGGGTAACGCCCCTAATCAGCCAGGCTAGTTTGAATCCAGTGAGCAAGGGACCCACATCTGGGCATTCCCTACCAACTTAGAGTGAACAAAGCAAACACAAGGAGATGATGGGTGGAACGCTAAAACTTTTCAGACACTCACCGCCTGTCTCAGATCTGGGTTGAATCCATCCTCGTTCTTTAGCTTACTTCGCCACCCCAGTTCAGACCCATTGCTTTGTTCACCCTAAGTTGACAGGGCATGCCCAGACATAGGTCAGTTGCTCACTTTGCCACTGGATACAAGCTAGCCTGGCTGATGAGGAGTGTTACCCTGAAACTGGTCACAGAATGCTTGTTTCCGGTCCAGGCAAGACCTGTCTTGGCAGTTCAGGCTGGACTGTTCCCATGAGGAACAGGGTGAAGACTGATTTGCATTTGGCTGGGTCTGAACTGGGGTGGCGAAGTGAGCTAAAGAATGATGATGAATTCAACCCAGATCTGTGACTGGGGGTGAGTGTCTGAAGAGTTTCAGTGCTCCATCCATCATCTCCTTGTGTTTGCAAATTAAATGCCACACTGAATTTCAACAACTGCCCAGCTGTTTTTGTTCCCTAGCTGCAATGGACCATCTCGGTGACTCGAACCTTACTTCAAAGATGCATACATGCATGAGGATGAGCGGGATGGAAAGGAATGCCCTATAGGCCATTATGTTGCAAGCTGCAAAGTGACCCAGCAAGGCAAGCAAACAAATGTCTCCTTGAGTACGTTTTTCACCCCATGAACCTTGACTGGAGCGCTGCAGCGTAGATGGAGGGGCCAGATATTCAACACTACTTACTCCGCATTTGCTCGGAGGGCGCTGATCTGGATCAGGGCGGGAGTCCCTTTGCAAGTAGTTAGACAAGTGGTTGATCCTGAGGGTCGGTACGTGGCTGTTGAGGGGAAACTAAGGGGGAAAGACATCGCCTTTTGCAGCCTGTACGCGCCCAATGTTGACCAGTTGGGCTTTCTGGCGCAGATGTCCGGAGCTTTGGCCCACTGCTGGGCGGGCCCGCAAGTGCTGGGTGGGGATTTTAACTCCGTTGCCGATGTTTCTCTAGATAGATCCCACCCACCGCTGGCGGACTCCCCGGTGCACCGCTTGACCAGAGGCAGACTAGATTGGCAGACGCATTGGGGACTGAGACGCTTGGCGCGCGCAGCACCCGGGAGATCGAGACTACTCTTATTTCTCTGGCATGCATGAACTGCATGTTCGATTAGACGCGATAGTAATGCCTGCTATAGTGCACACTGAGTATTTAACTAGAACGATCTCTGATCATAACCCCCTGTTAATCAGAATGGATTGGATGGCTGGGGGCTCGTGCGTTCCTACCTGGAAACTGAGGCCCGCAGCGTTAGATGACCCACTGTTCCATGCAGCGCTAGAAGAGGGCATAACACAGTATTTTGCGGAAAATGAGGGCACAGCGGCGACGAGAGCGACAGAGTGGGATGCTTTTAAAGTTGTCATCAGGGGGCTCTGCATAGGAAAACATGCGGGTATAAGGAAAACGCTCCTGGATGATCTGAACAAGGCTGATTTTAGCCTGCGGGAGGCGGAGATAGCGAGGCCTGGCCTCCCTGAGCTTCAGGAAGTGGTTACTGCGGCTAAAGAAGCAGTGGCAGTGGAATTGGAGCGCTTGCGTAGCTTTGACCACAGAAGCTATACGATGAGGGTCCATGAAGAGGGAGATAAGGCGGGGACATTGTTGGCGTGGCTAGCCAACACCGCAAAGCGGAGTTCCCCCTATCCTGGCTTTAGGGACGGCGGAAGGGGGAATGGTTTACACCCAAACCGAAATTATGCAGTGCTTTAAGCACTATTACGAGACACTCTACAAAAGTAGGTTGGACTACGGGGACCCGGCAGTCGACGCTTTCTTAGATGAGTTGCCATTGCCAGGACTGGACCAGGAGCAGGCGAAGGACTTGGGGAAAGACATAGACCCGGGAGAAATTCGAGATGCCATCAAGCGCATGGCTCGCAACAAAACACCGGGCCTAGACAGATTGCCCATAGAATTTTATGGGAAATATGCTGACTTGCTAGTGCCGCGGCTTCAAGAAGTCTATAAAGAAGCGAGAGAGCTGGGACGGCTACCCCAATCGATGCGCGAAGCGCTGGTGATCCCGTTGTTGAAGCCGGGGAGGGAGAGTGAGAATGTGGCCTCCTATAGGCCCCTATCGATGTTAACCACCGACTACAAAATACTGAGTAGCATATTGGCGGCCCGCTTACTGCGATACATGACCACGCTGGTTCATGAAGACCAAGCTGGGTTCATACCGACGCGCAACACGACTGCGAACATAAGGCGGCTAGTGCGACTAATGGATGTTGATCACCCAGAAGCACTACAGCCAATGATACTCTCAGTGGACATTGAAAAAGCTTTTGATAGCTTGGAGTGGGGGAATTTGTATAAGGTATTGCGACAGTTTCGCTTGGGAGAGGGCTTCCTACAATGGACATCAGTGCTATACACTTCGGCTGTGGCTAGAGTGACAGCGGGCTCCTTGATATCACCGACGTATCCAGTGGAACGGGGGACGAGGCAAGGGTGCCCGCTCTCCCCATTATTTTTCGCCTTGGCGGTGGAGCCCCTCGCGGCTAAGATTCGAACAGGTCAACACTACGGGGGGCTGGGTAGCAGGGACGGTCGGCACCATATCTCGCTTTTATGCAGATGACTTATTATTATTTCTCGAAGACGCCGGTGGAGTACTGGCAGGAGCGGAGAGTTTACTCTCCGTTTTTGGAGATGTTTCGGGCCTGAGGGTTAATTGGTCTAAGACATGCCTATTCCCGGTGAGACTAGGAGAACCTAGACCGGCCACGACTCGTGCGGTGCGATGGGAACCTAACTGCCTGAACTACCTAGGCGTCCACATCTATCACACGATGGCGGACACGCTGGAAGGGAATGTGGGCCGCAGTGTGAGAGCGCTGAGAGGGAGCATGGCCTTTTGGGCCACCCTTCCGTTGTCCGTGACAGGCCGCATATCCCTTTTGAAAATGGTGGCTCTACCTCGGTTACTCTACTATTTTAGGACGTTGCCGGTGTGGATCCCCAGCTCCACATTTAGATTACTGAAATCGATGGTGGTATCTTTTCTTTGGGGCGCGGGTAGGCGTAGAGTAGCGCAGGCAACGCTTATACGACCCAAGGTAGAAGGCGGACTGGCGGTCCCAGACTTTGAACTATACTATATAGCGGCTCAATTGCAGATTTACACCCAAAATGTAGCGTGAGTATTCCGAGGTCCGGATGCCGGGAGGGAGAGGGGAACGCCGCGCCACGTCCTTTCCTACATCGCCTTGCAGCAGAAACTGGAGCCTAGGGACCTCCTCACAGAGGAGATGACTTTCAAACTTTGCTGGAATCGGTCTCAGCGCAGGCCGGGAGTTGTACATCCGTATGCGCCGGAGATACCACTAGGGATGTTGACGGCATTGCCGCACGGCGGAGATTGGTCGCCATTACAGCTCTGGGAAGAAGCGGGACTGCAGTTGGTGGGGATCTGTATGAAGACGGGATTCTGCTACCATTCCACACTCTCCAGGAGAAATTTGATTTGCCAAGGGGGAGCTTCTTGTTGCACGCAGCGCTGACACGAGCGATACAGGCACACTGGAGGGAGGGGCTGATGGAGCCAAAGGTGTCGATGGCCTGCCAGTACACCATGATGGCGGCAGGGACCTTCAAAGCGGTCACGTGCCTCTACTATAGAATGCTCCTTGAGAACCTGCCGCCTCTGGCGGAATTGAAGGGGAAATGGGAAACTGATCTAGGTAAAGATATCCCTGAGGCGGCCTGGGCTCAGATCGTGCGACGGGCCTGGAAGAGCACGAGGAATGCAAGGTTTCAGCTAATACACCTTTATGTCCTCCACAGAGTGTATTTGACACCTGGGAGAATACAGAAATACTTTAAGGTCCAAGAGGCGGCATGTCCCAGATGTACGAGAGTGGGGGTGGAACTGGAGCATATGTTGTGGTCTTGCCCAGCGATGGGTCTTTACTGGAAGGAGGTGGGGGATACCCTGAATGAGGTGACAGAGAGGCGGCTGATGTTTGATATGGCCGTTGGTATACTGCACTGGTTCCCCCACACGCCTAAGAATAAGATTACGAGTAAGTTCATAGATATGGGACTTATATTAGCAAAGCGGGAAATTACGAAACGTTGGAAAGCGACAGTGGGTCCCACCAGTAAAAGATGGAAGGGTGACTTTCTCAAATGGGCCACCAGTGAGGGCGCACTGCGCTATCAGATGGCGCGCAGGCGTAACGATGATAAGGCACTAGAGGCGGCGGCTGCATGGGAGGCGCTAGTACAGGCACTACGAGATTATGAGCCACAGGATGATAGCGAAGGGCAGGCCTTGGATGGGGAGATAGCCCCGGAACAAGCAGGGATCATCACACAGTTTAACACATAGTTATTTCTTGGCGTGTGGGATACATGAGGACAGAGACGGATACCTGCGTTGCTGGTGGGGACTGAGGGAGGGGGAGGGACTTAATATTTTTCCTGGTGGTTGGAGGTAGGTTTTAGTTGGGGAGATTTTTGGTTTATTTGACGCAAAGCTCTGGAACGACATATATCCTTGTACTATGCACTGTGTAATTGATGGGGGGTTGTTGATTGCTCCTCAGGGATTAAGCTGATAAATATTGTGTGCGGATATGTGGATGTTTGTATAAAAACTCAATAAAGTGCGTTTAAAAAAAAATGAACCGTGACTGGAATCAAGTTGGCTATCCCTGACAAACATAGCGATCAGCATTACCATGGATCCATAGTGCAACGTGTCTTTCACAATGAAAGGATAAACGGTATACTGAACGCAAATTGTTAATTACTGCACGGTATGCCCTCACTTTTGCAAAGTTAAAATCAGCTCTAACTCTTCCCCTTGAGAGTGAAGTTTGGGGTATGATGCAGAAAAGACCATCATTCACCAGTTGCTATGCCCATTGTAAGGTGGGTAGGTAGAATTGTCTACATATGGCATGGGAATTAGTGTAGCTGCCAGATTAACTAGATCTGTTAATTATGCTGTCTGAATTTCAACGCAGGAAGGCACAGCATGAGAAAAACAAAGGGAGCCAATTGTGCATTTATTTATTTACTTGAGTTTATATAGCGCTGGCTAGACCCGGAGGTATCAAAGCACTTTACATGAGGAGAGTTACATAGGTTAACAAGTTACGCATTGTTACAGGTTACAGCCGTTGGTTCAAGGCGTGTAGAAGGGTAAGGGGGTAATGTAAAAGAGTAACAGGGAGGGAGATTAAGCGGAGCATAGGCATAAGGATATACAAAGCAGGCGGGGGAGAGAAATTCAGGGGAGAGAGGAAAGGAATAGGGGAGCTAGGCAAAGAAAGAAGGAGGGAAGAGGTGGGAGAGGGGGTAGGAGACACAGCGTGGAGACGAGGAAGTAACTGTGTCTGACGTCCGGCTGGGTGGGAGACTGCTCCCCGCGGTAAAGGGATCGTTCCCAGTCCTCTGTTTTGTGTGATTCCCTTGTCACGGTGGACTCTCTCAGCGGGGTCGCTGAGACTCCAGGGCATAGATGCTAGATCCCTCCCCAATAAGGGGAGAGGAGTGCTTTGGTCACGGGCACAATCAGAAGAATTAAGGAGGGAAGAGGTGGGGGAGGGAGTAGAAAACCCAGCGTGAGCACAGTATCCGACGTCCGGCAGGGTAGGAGACGGTTCCCTAGGAGACGGTTCCCAGTGGTAAGGGGATCAATCCCAGTCCTCCAATAAGTGTGACTCCCATTGTCACTGTGGGCTCTCTCAGAAAGATCTCTGAGACTCCAGGGCAAAAAAGCTGTATCCATCCCCCAACAAGGGGAGTAAGAGTGCTTTGGACAAGGGCATACTTATGGGGGCCATTTTAGGGAGTTGGGCTGGAAGAGAAAGGCACTCACTGTAGAAGGGTCTCCCAGACTGGGGGCTTTTCCGCATCAGTCCCTGTTGCGCACTCGTCCGCGAGCTGCATGCCCTTTGGACTCTCTCAGCTCTGTTATTCATAGAGCAGCCGTCGGGTGAAGGGGAAGTTCGCAGGACACGCGACCCACTCTGGGCGGCCCGAGTATCCCACCGATGTCCCAGTCCCTCCGGCAGCCTCGGCAACTATCACGGTACGCAGGCCCCTCCCCCTTCGGCCGCTCCGTACCGGTGCCGAGGGAGGCAGGTCTTCCGCGAAAGCAGTTCTCCTACTCACAGAGGGCTGAGCGGCAGGGCTATGCTACAGGATAAGAGCGGGGGAGGGCACCACAGATGTCCAGCGCAGGCTCCAACGGTGCTACATCTCCCGTCTCACATCCTCCGGGTGCTGGCTCGGCGTACTGCGGGCACCATTTTGAGTCACAGGCGTGCGAGAACTTCTCGGCACATTACTCGGTCCTTCGACGGCCCAGAACAGCGGAAACGACTCCTATGGTGGCTGCAGGCATCCCGGTTGCAGGATCCGTTCTGCAAGTGGGTATTGAATGTGGCGGATCGCCGCTCCGGATATGTGTGCACGGGTTGACCGCGGAGCTTCAGCTCCGAGCGGCCATCATGGTAGCTGGCCCCGCCCAGCATCTTGCTTTTGATTTGACATTAGCTGTAACTTTATGTATATATTTTCAAGTAACCTCATACATTCTGTACAATGTCACAACACGTGTAATAGGTGCTGAGGAAACTTGTATTGTAAAATGATTGGTGGTTAATTACTGCAGATATTGGTTTGATATTTGATCTGTTTGGTGTAGTCACACATTTAGCTTTTACAGTTCCGTAGAAAAATGTGATTTATGTAGACTATGCAGCTCACCACACATATTGTGATTTAATGTTTGCTTGCTAGAGGTTGGCGTTCTTTCCGATGCAATTTCCAAGATGTTGGAGTGTTGGTATTCAGGGTTTTCAAGATATTTTAAGGATAAGGGAACAGCATTTAACATTTTGAAGCTTGTTTTTCTGTCCCAACCAGAGGAGGAAGACTTCTGAAAACAGCATGACAAAGGTTTGAAACTATCTCTAAGTACATTTGATATTTTAGGTTGCCAGATACAGTAGAGAGAATTGACCAAAAACAAAAAAAAAGTTTGCAAAATGATCTGCGCAGTCCAGTGAGATGGGAGAAAGTTTTAATGAAATGCAAAATATTCCCTTGGATCATGGGCAGAAAATGTAGCGAATTTAATCAGATCTAATTGTAATACTTAAAACATACTTTGTGGTAAATTAGAGAGGCAGATCAGCTTGACTGTACGAAAGTCATTAAATACAGATAATTGTCAACATGCATCATTTAAGGTCATAGTAGGAATAAAACCCAAACAGTGCCCTAGAAAAGAGGCACCATAGCGTGGAGGTCAATGAAGCATCTACAGTTGATTCGGATAAGTAAGAATAAACTTGTACTGCAGATTAGAACACAAAAAGGTAGCACAGAGACCGTATTTTACAGGAGTTCTAGTTTTGCAAAGATAACTACATCACCTCTCTTAGTCATTTGCTTCACTTGAGGAGTAATCTTCATGATCAAAAGTGGGCTTGGAATGAAAAAAAGAAACTCAGTATATTGGTTCAATATCCGTAAATTCATTTTCAAGTCCGAGCTGTTCAAGAAATAACTTCACTGGTCTGATGGGCAACATGGATTAAAGAAACCACAATTGCATTAGAAGAATATACTTCTGAGTAGCTGAACTTCAGTGAGTGCTTAGCATCTCTGTTTTATCATATGATCGTACTTCCAGCAGTGCTTAGCACCTTCTATCCTTCAGTGTATGAACATACTTCAAGCACTGCTTAGCACCCTCTGTCCTTCAGTGTATGAACGTACTTCAAGCAGTGCTTAGCATCTTCTCTCCTTTAGTGTATGACCGTACCTCAAGCAGGGCTTGGCATCTTCTCTCCTTTAGTGTATGACCGTACCTCAAGCAGGGCTTGGCATCTTCTCTCCTTTAGTGTATGACCGTACCTCAAGCAGGGCTTGGCATCTTCTGTCCTTTAGTGTATGACCATACCTCAAGCAGTGCTTGGCATCTTCTGTCCTTTAGTGTATGAACGTACTTGAAGCAGTGCTTAGCACCCTCTGTCCTTCAGTGTATGAACGTACTTCAAGCAGTGCTTAGCACCCTCTGTCCTTTAGTGTATGACCGTACCTCAAGCAGTGCTTGGCATCTTCTCTCCTTTAGTGTATGACCGTACCTCAAGCAGGGCTTGGCATCTTCTGTCCTTTAGTGTATGACCGTACCTCAAGCAGTGCTTGGCATCTTCTCTCCTTTAGTGTATGACCGTACCTCAAGCAGTGCTTGGCATCTTCTCTCCTTTAGTGTATGACCGTAACTCAAGCAGGGCTTGGCGTCTTCTGTCCTTTAGTGTATGACCGTACCTCAAGCAGAGCTTGGCATCTTCTCTCCTTTAGTGTATGACCGTACCTCAAGCAGGGCTTGGCATCTTCTGTCCTTTAGTGTATGACCGTACCTCAAGCAGGGCTTGGCATCTTCTGTCCTTTAGTGTATGACCGTACCTCAAGCAGGGCTTGGCATCTTCTGTCCTTTAGTATGTGAACGTACTTCAATGAGGGGTTTGTGCGTACACTATCTTTTTAGTGCTGAAAGTACTTTAAGGATTGCTTAGCACATACAGTAATTAATAGAGTATGAATGTGCTTCATGGAGAGCTAAGAGCATGTGTTTTGTTTTGTATATGAGCGTAGTTCATGGAGTGGTTAGTTCTTAGTCTATCTCTTAGTGCTGAACGTATTTTAAAAATTGCTTAGCACTTTCTTTAGTATGTGAATGTGCTTAGCACAAGTTTACTTTAGCATATGAGCATACTTTTAACCACTTAGAGTGGTTGGCACACATTGTATGTTATCATGTATGAACCTGCTTCAAGGAGTGGGTAGTACAAATACTATATTTTGGTGTTGAACATACCTCAAGGAGTGCCTGCACTTTTATTATTTAGCGTATGGATTGTTTAACCAAATGTACCTATTCTCTGCCCAGCACCAATGACTCCAGTGTAATGGTATTTTAAACCTACATTTGAACATGATCATACCATAATTATACTTTTGAAACAACGTAACTGGCATGGTGAAGGTTGTATTAAAAATGGAAATGTTGCAATGCAGCAGCTTTAGTTGTTGCTAAGCAAACATGCAAGTCATTGATGATTGTTGTAAGCTGCTTTCGGATCTCAAAGACTATGCATAGAGAGAATCTGAAATTCTTGAGATTTATTGTTGTTTCTGGCCCAAATAATTATTCTGAACGAATATATGTAGTGGTACTGTATCATACCATTATTTGCAGGGAAGAATCTGGTTCCAGGCATGTGTCTTTATTACTGAAATTTGGAAAATGAGGTCCTTCGACAGTCTGTTATATAGATTGTTAGAGAGTTCCTCGGCTTCTGTGATGGTTAAGGTTGGGAAAGGGTTAGGATTGAATGTAGTTTCTTCATCGTGGAATTTGTAGTGAATATACAGAAACTGAACATCAGCCACTACACAGACCACTTTGCAAGCAAAATATTCTTTATTGAATTTGGTTATTTTGAGGCAGACTTACTTTTTTATTTCTAAACATTGCCAATTATATAATTTAGAGGCAATAGTCTTTTAACATATACAAATGTTCCCTTTTTCAAAGAAAGCAACAATGAATAAAGGTCGTAGGTCCACAACCTAATTTGATAACCTGTCTCTATAACACCATCAAAGCTGAACTTCTACCTAAGGGGGGCGCTATAATGGTAATTGAGTGTCGATAATTTTGAGTACTTGATGGTATTAGGATCAATGTAAATTGTGCCCTGCCTGTTTATATATTTTTTGTTTAATATTTTTATTGTATGTAAATTACTTTTCATTTGAGGATTGGCATGGGATCAATGTGGTTGGAAGATGAACTTATTATTTGACTATATTCTGTCAGCTTTCCACACCATTCAGCATTTTTCGCTGTGGGCCACCATTCGCAACAATGTTTTTTTATCCAGCATGTTTTTTGACAGATTAACCAGGCCGTTATTTAATACCCTTCATATGGAAACCAAGACTAAGAAGTTTCCACTTGCCTGCTGCATTTAAGTGGCCATGAGAATCACAGTGTTGAAAAAGCCTTATTCATCAAATGTGTCCAGCAAGGCCTGTGAGACGGGAGAGGAATGCATCCTGTTAGAAACGGGGGTCTCTAGTTGGCAATGGCTGGTGCCAATTTCCAAATAGGGGCCCTTCTTCCTAAGTCAGGGCAAGTGGGCTACCCCCTTTGATAACGCCTGCTCAACCCTGTGGTAACGTAGCACGAGCAGTTAGGCCTATCTCAGAGGCAGTGTATGAAGCATTTATGACCATGCACTATAAGGCAGTAACAAGACCACAAAAGGACACAACTCAAGTAGATATAGAAAATTAGTATCTTTATCTAAGGTTTAACACAAGACTCTCATAGCTTTTTAACAATCCACCATGCACGTAAATCAGTATGGACTTAAAAATGCTATAACGTATTCACCAGAACCTTGGCACTGACTGAGTTCAAGGACTGGGTCTACGCAACCTGTCGCGCACCAGATACCTGCCATTGCAAGGGGACACAGCACGCAGCTTCTCAAAGAAGCGGAGATGGTGACAGGCGGACTCCCAGCGACCACAACTCTTGGCTGCAGTGGTCCGCAGCGTGCACTCACAATGATTCGGAGACTCTGGGACAGGCGGACTCTCAGCGGCAGCAGCACATAGCTGCGGCGGCCCGGGTTGGTGGTGGCGATGACTCTCGTGCATCCCTGTGGTGGGCTCACAGCGGCAGCAGCTCTCTCTTAGCTGCTGCGGCCCACAGGACGACTCACGATGATGCAAAGTTGGCAAAGGTGCGGGCACTCAGCGGCAGCAGCTCTTTCTTAGCTGCGGCGGCCCACAGGACCAATCACGATGATGCACAGCTGACACAAGTGCGGGCACTCAGCGGCAGCAGCTGTCTTAGCTGCGGCGGCCCACACAGATTCAGCAAAGGTTCAAACTAAGGCGGGCTCTCAGCGGCGGCAGCTCTCTCTTAGCTGCGGCGGCCCACACAGAGTTAACAAGGGTTACCAGTCCGCGTCCCTCACAGTAGAACTAGAGGCTCCGGCTTACTAGACGGAGGCCTCACCTGCAAGTAGAATCCCTCGCACAGGAATTCAGATGGCTGACTGGGTGAAGTCTAATGTCCCTGAGACTTCAGCAGGCGGTGCTCTCAATTCAGGCCCTCTGGTAGTTTCTTCAGCAGGCTTGATGAAAGTTTCAAAGTCCTTTCCTCTGTTCACTCGGACAGAGTTTCGTCTTGACATCCAGAAAGAACACACTTGAAAGAGGTTTCAGCGCAGGGTGTTATACCTAAAGTCTTTGTTCTCTAAAGTCACAAATCACTGAATCCAGCCAAAACCAGTTCGGTGGGGTCGGGGAGCACTTGGTTTACGAGGCGACATCCAGCCCTTTGAGAATCAGGGGGTCTGCTATCAGACGCCCAGTGGGAGGTGGAGCCATCATTCACCTTGCCAGGCACGACCCCGCTCAGATCAAAGAGTCACCCCTCCCCAAGCTCTGAATGCCGATCTCTCTCCCCAGCCAGGTCTGACCCAGCTGGCCCTGCTGCTCCAAAACCAGACGGCCAATACACCTACTAGCAAAGCCTACAGGAAAGCTTAGGCAAGAAAATACCTTGTTTCTAGAAGAGGCATTTTTGAACACTGGATATACAAATGATCCTTACTAAAAGATGTATCTCAATGTCCTGAGCTTAAACATATCAAATTCGAATTTCCTATCAGGTTCCTGAGGGCAGGTAGGATTATGGAATGTAATACTCAGCCTGCCTATTCTGGCCTATGAGAATGGATTGCCTCGCAATAGTAAACAGTGAAATGGAGGGTAACTCGCTATTAGAACATGCTACACAGACCTAGGCATGTTCTTCCTGTCACAGACAACGCACCCTTCCATAGGGGTGTCTTACATGGTGCGAAGGGAAGGTGCAGGGACTGGGAAGTGGGTGCACCTCACAGTTACAAGGGCAGTTCTGGACTGCCTATAGACTCTGCAATAGCAGGTCTTAAACATACTTGAAAAGTTGCTTCTGTGGGTAGACCCAGTTTAAAAGATTTATTCTATTTATTTATTTACTGTAATATATATTAAGTTAAACACCACAGTGTGCCTTGGCTCGAAAATTGACTTACACCGTCAATAAGGAATACTAAAATTTATGATGACTAAGAGGACAGCTATAAGTAATTTCATTTCAGTTAGACTGGTTGTGAGAACAGAAAAAACAGTAGAGAGTTTCAAAGTTTGCAGCTTCAGCAGAGGCATCTCTGCCTCCTAAGGTGACTTGCCAAAACTTGGGGAAACTTACAGGAAAGGGCAATTCAGATGTAAAACTCTGTCTTGAAAAGTAGTGGGTAAAGCTCTCAGGAAGCAGATTTTTGTGCTTGGGATAGACGGACAAATGCACAAGGTACACCGCTTTAAATACAATCCTCTGTCTTCCTGGAGGTGAGTGCAAAAGAACTAAAGCTGAAGAAATGGGGTCCAACCCTTTTAAATTGAAGATGAGTCTTATTGCTGAATTATGCACAAGATGGAGTTTATGCTAGGATTGAGCAGGTAGATTGTGATAAGCAGCATTACAATGGCCTGTATAGCTGCAATGAAAGCGCTTAAGATTTCGACTTTGTGGACATGGGAAAGTAAGTTTAAAATCCTCCTCAAGGTGCAAAGTTGGAGAAAAATGGGGGCTTAAAAAGAATTGTTGCCGGAAAGAAGGGACTCTAATACACACAATATGGCACTGCTCGGCCCTAGCAAAAGTTTGGAGAGGCGTTATGGCTTCTCTTGTGGAAGTATTGGGTTGGGACCTACCCCTCCTCACCAAGGCTGGTACTCTTGCATATTATGGAGGGGTTTGGGGGCAACATTTATAAACGCCACCTCATGTTTTTAGGTTTTACACTGGCCAAAAGAGACATTGCAAAATCTTAGAAGGCATCTTTTGCGCCCTCCCTGTCCGCTTGGAAAAATGGTCTGGACTTCTGTATGGGGTTGGAAATTCCCATTTTCAAAGCACGGGGTTGCCCACAAAAACATTTCAAAATTTGAAAACGATGGGCGGACTATCGGGGCCTGCAGTTGGAGCCCTTATCTACTGCAGATGTTATTGACCCAGTTTAACATTTCAAGTGAATGCGACAAGAAGCTTTAGGTGTAGCAATGTATTCTACAAGTTAGTGTGGGTGCGAGGGTGGCGTACAGGTTCAGTGAAGGTACTAGTGCGATGGGAGGGAGGTTATGTTATGTTTCGTTTTCTTTCTTTTTTCTCTTCATCTGTAGTGCATTCCATTTTCCTCGAATATGTTTTTGCAAAAGTCAAATTTATACGGATGTCAACTTATTTGCAGAATGTCGCTGGGGTACAGAGCTCTGCCGCATATGTACTATTTGACAAATAAAATCTGTTTAAATTTAAAAAAAATGAATCGTCGCTCGAACATGAACTTACTTCAAATATAAGAAAAGACAGTAGGCGTTAGTCAAAACAGGAACAAGTTGGTTTAATTAAACGCAGCGGCCAGGAGAGCATCGACATTTGTGCGTCTGAAGACAGTATCAGAGTACAGAAGTTTTGGCTGCACATGTATACATTTTTTGAGTACAATAAAACACTTTGACGTTCTTTGAAAAGCGTCATAGTCATAAATAGCAAGTACAACCATCTGATAACGGGGACACAGATGGCTCTATACCCCAGGGAGAGCTAGTGTGGGCCAGTGTATGCGTGTCCAGATGTCTGGTGTGGTGAGCGCATGATCACCTCATGCGGTGTACATGTCATGTCCTGATAGGCTGAGTACAATTACATGTGGCATCTAACTTTCTGGTATTTAGGGAATGCATGCCTTTGGCCAAACGTGTTTCATTTGGTCCAATCTCCTCTGTCATTTTTTGTTGTGTGATTACCTATGTGTGGGATCGGTCAGGGTTTTCCCTGAGTGCACGATTGCCTTTGGACTAAGTGTAACCCCACCTGTGACCTGTTAATCAGTAGGCTGGGTTTGGGTCGCTGAGCCCATCTGACCACGTATCTTGGACTCAGAGTTGATGGGGCGGTCATCTCGGATGAATCCGACAGCAATGATACGAGTTTGTGAGTAACATGGTGTTCATTGATATCATATTTATCGATATTCTTATTAAACGTACAGTTGTTAGATCATACATCAACATTGCATTCACTGAGATTGACGTCATTATGCCTTCATAAGTTACATGTACATTGATATTGGATTTACTGGTATTGACATTGTAGGAAGGTGGATATCTGACTATGGTTACCCCCAACTTTTTGCCTAGTGTCTAGCTGGTTTTTCGACTTAGTTGGCCTGAGATCCTGCCATTCAGGGTCTCAGGCTGTCTGCTCTCTCTTTAAAATGGACTCCATGTACCCTAGGTACATAACCAATTGGTAAGGATCACCTTATTGGACCCTGTACAGTGTACCCTAGGTACCCAGGGCATAGGTGTACCATAGGCCTCCCAGGGGCTGCAGCATGTATTATGCCACCCCTGGCCTGGCCTTCCATTTTGACACAACTGGCTGATCACTCAGCTGGGGCAAGGTCGTGTAATCACCCCTTGCTTAGGTGTAGTATTCCTATACCTAACTTACATATAGACACATGTGTACCTATCAGTCACTCCTATGGCAGGCCTTAACAATCCTGGAGGCAGAGTGCTTGGTAACATGTGAGATGGTGCTCTAGCATGAGCTGAGCCTGTCTGCAGCTTTCGGAACCATGTCCTTATAGCTGTTCTATGATATAGCCTACCATATACTCTTAAAGTGCCTTATAATCTTAAACGGTTATGGTAACTATGGTTTGGCTTTATCAAAACATGTCGTGTAAGGTGTCTAACACTTTGGAATAATACCCCCATACCATTTCTGGTGATGAGGATATTATTCCTCCCTTCTAGAGGGAGAGACATGTTAAAATCCTACTTTGCTGTTTAACTCTAACCAAAGCCTCAGCATCACAAAATGGATGCTGCTGCCACAGACACGAGTCTGACCCCCTGCTGCTGGGAGTGATCCTGGCAAGGGAGGCTTGGACAATAGGTTTCCTGCTTGGGGAGGTGCTAGCACCTCCCCAGACAGACTTTAGTGTATTGGGGCAGGGAGGGCTGAAAGGAATGAGACATGCCTGGGGCACACAAGGTGTTCCTTGCATAGTCCAGTTCAAACCGGCGCTGGGGCACTCCAGCCCCAGCTCTGGCGCGAAACTGGACAAAGGGAAGTGGGTGTAACCACCCCCTCCCAGGTCCCACCCATAAGGCGTGACCTAGCAGGTATCCCAGCCCCCCAGATTAGTATAAGAGTGGGAGTTGGGCCTCAAGACTTTAGATTATCCTGAACCTGCAAAACTGAACAGAAACTCTGGACCTTCGACATTCGACGAAAGAAGAAGACTGAAGAATCTCCCTTGTAGCCAAGGAGTGGCTACCCTGTGCAAACAGGCACCATCAAGAGACTACCCTTTGCTTTGCGACCGTTCTACGAGGAACCGACTGCAGAGCCCGACCAGAGCCTTGACTTCCAGACTTCTCCGACCCTCATCCACATCTGCAGCAGAGCTGAGATCCGTGGAGGCGACGAGCGACGTGGGACCGGCTACCTGGGAAAAGTGGCTAGTAACTTACAGCGCAGCTTCTGAGGTACCCTCGAAGTTGTGCACCGGGGATTGAGAAGCCCCAAGCCCAAGCACCATCGGCACCGAAGATCAGCCCCCCACACTCCACGAGTCCTGCGTGGGGCCCTTCAGCATTTTCCTGCTTGCCACGTCTGTCCGGTTGCTTGCCCGCTGGCTAGTGGCCTCTGTGACGACGCACCCTGAAATCTTCTGCGCTGGTTTGGCTCCTCCAGACTGGCTCCCGCTTCTCTGCAAAGAAGAAGCACCCCAGACCTTCCTGGTCTGCACCAGGAGCAAGTCCTTTGTTCTTCGTGGGTTCCGCTTGCCAAGGCTTGGTAAGTCCTAGTCCAGCTTCGACGCCGCCGACAGCAAGAGCCTTCGTGGGACAGCTCGCCTCCTGGTCCTGGTCGTCCTCGAAGCTTCCTGGTCCTCCTGGCTGCAGCGACAAGCTTCACCTTCACCTGCAACTCTTCACGACATCGCCTGGTTCCTTCCTGGTTCCACGTGGTCACTGGCTAGTGACCTTGACTCTGTCCCTTCTGCTTGCAGGTTTCTTCTCTTCTTGATCCCAGCCTTGGGATCCACCGGACACTCTCCCCTGACTGCCTGTCAGCATCTTTCTTCAGGCATCCATAGGAGTCGACGACGAAAACGACGCATCTTCACCCCTATGCACCCGCAGCCTGTGGGCTAGGTAACTTGGGTACTCCGGTGCTCATCAGGATAGTGACTATCCTAGTGTCCAGTTTTCAAGTCTCAACTTCCTAGCTACTCCGGAAGTGTCCTAAATCTATCTATTTCTAAACTGTAATATTGCTATTGACTTTTACGCATTACGCGTGAGTGTTTCCACTCTGCACACGAATCCCGTGGGCCTCCCACTTCCTAACTAACGCTAGTGTAGTGTAGCCCCAGCGATTCCCTAGGCCTAGGCCTATTCTATTTCCGTGACAGTGGTTCTTATACCACTTACTTAGTATATGGTTTGCGTGGCCCCTAGGGCCTAACTGTATTACTTACCTGTGTGACTTACTGTATGCATTAATAAGACTGTGTTGTACTTACCTCTAATCTCATAAAGAGTGCTGAGGGTTTGCTTAGAATAAATACACTTTATTTTATATATATATCTGTTGTGGTGTCCTTTCATTTGGTATTCAAGGGATTATATATGGTATCACAGCTGGCTTCACATGCCATTCAGAGTTTAGCCTAAGACTGCTCTTGTCCATGCTACCACTAGGATAGCTGGTCTATAAGGTTGACTTCACAACCAATCACCATAAGGGTATTTGGACTGATATAAGGTGTACACTATAACTAGTGACATCATACATCAGGCCAACTTCTCACATTGGTGAGCAGCGGTTGGGATCTGAGCTTGCTGTTGTAATACCATTGTAATCTTGAGATACTAAATTGAAAGATCACACAGATATTGTCTAGGTACATATAACATAGATTATTATACTTAAGTCCTACTGGACTTTGTAGTTGTAGGTTGAAGGGAGTAACACACCCTGACTACAACTACTAGAAAGGTTTAGTAGATACAACTAGTGTAGGTAGGTGCACACACCACACCCTCACTAGATCATGTCTCTGAGAGTAGATCAAGTAGATGCTCTCTCAGGAGGATCAGGTCTGCAAAAGATCCCCTCTAGATATGATACCTTAACATTCCAGGAGATGAGACAGTTGTGTACCTCCAGAGGAATAAAACAGGGTGCAAACCCTACCCTCCTTCAGTTAAGACAACTCCTAGAGGAGTATGATGCTCAGAGGGCATCTCAGGCAGGTGCCCTAGGCACAGAGGAGGGTCTACCCACCACAGAGGAGTCAGATGGGGCTTCAGATGGGGAGGTAGACAGCCAGAGCCAAGTAAGGAGACTTAGCCAGGCTAACTGAAGTTTACATGGGAGTTTGCATGGGGTCCCCCCATACAGACCCACAAGTAGGCATTCACAGAGAAGCAGGAGGGACAGATCCCCCTCAAGGGAATCCATCCACTCCCATGTCTCTAGCATCTCTAATGCTTCCTCTCACAGGGGAATGACTTCACCTGAGAGAAAGGAGCATACAGCCAGAATGAGGGAAGCTAATCTGAGGATTCAGAGGGAAGAAATTGCCCTTGCCAAAGAGAAGCTTGCTCTGGCTAGAGAGCAAAAATTGTGTGGGTCAGAACCCACTGGTGGCAGCAACATTCCTAGAGATAGGGATAGGTCTTATGACCATAGAAACCTAAGCAAGATAGTCCCCCCATATCAGAATGGGGATGACATCCACAAATGGATGACTGCTTTGGAGAGGGCCTGCAAAGTACAGCAGGTACCCCAAAGTCAGTGGGCAGCTATCTTGTGGCTCTCCTTTTCTGACAAAGGTAGAGACAAGCTCCTCACAGTCAGTGATGAGGATGCAAACAATTACAAAGTCCTGAAGAGTGCTCTGATAGATGGGTTTGGCTTAACCACTGAGCAATATAGGTTGTTGTTCAGAGACACCCAGAAGACACAGACACAGGACTGGTCTGATTTTGTGGATTGTGCCACTAAGGCTTTGGAAGGTTGGTTAAATGGCAGCAAGGTGCAGGACTATACAGGATTGTACAACTTGATTATGAGGGAGCAGATCCTTAGTAATTGTCAGAACCAGCTTCTCCATCAACACCTGGTAGACTCAGATTTGACCTCTCCCCAAGAATTGGGAAAGAGGGCAGATAAATGGGTCAGGACCAGGATTAGGCCTAAAAATCAGGGTGGTGACCAAAAGAAAGATACCACCAAGCCTCAAGAGAAGGGTGGGGATAAAGCAAAAGAGAAATCTTCCTCAGGGCCCCAAAACTCCACACAGGGTGGTGGGTCCCAAGCTCCCTCCTCTACCACAGTTAAAAAGCCTTACTGCCATGTGTGTAAAACTCCTGGGCATTGGAAAACTGACAGCAGTTGTCCACAGGCTAAAAACAAAACTGTTCCTCCAACTACTCCTGTCACACCACCTATTACTGTCAGCAGTAATCCCCCAGGTGGTGGGAGTGCCCCCAAAAATTTGGTTGGGTTTTCTTGGGGAACACAGGGGGATCCTGGCTTAGCCAATTCCCCTACAGCAGCTACTCTTGTCTGTGATGGTGGCATGGGGTTTGCCAACTTCACTGCCTGTCCCAACACTTTGGGTAGGTACAGACAGGAACCCTACATCGATGGTAGAAAAGCTGAGGCCTACAGAGACACTGGAGCTAGCATCACTATGGTGGCCCATAGGCTAGTTCCCTCTGAGCAGCTTTTGCCTGGTTTCTCATACCAGGTGACTAACATTGATGGCAAACAGAACAGTCATCCCATGGCAGAGGTATGTCTCAGCTGGGGAGGTGTCACTGGCCCTAAAAGGGTGGCAGTGTCTCCAACCTTGCCTGTGGACGGCTTACTGGGGAATGACTTAGAACTCTCAGCTTGGGCTGGAGTTGAACAAGACACCCATTCCAAAATGGTAGGCCTTTCCCAAAAGGGTAGTGGGGTTGTGCCAGTCACAACCCCTGTCCAAGCAGATTTCCTCCCTGAAAAGGTTGGAAGGGCAGTGGTAGCCACAGCCCAGGCACAGACAGACTTCCCTGTAGAAATTGGCAGAGCTGTGACAGTCACAGCTCAAACACAAACTGAGTGCCTTCCTGAAAAGGTTGGCAAGGCTGTAATGGTCTCAGCCCATACTCAGACTGATATAGGTGTAGTGAAGCCTGAAACTATGGATCACTCCACACAAACAGAGAGTAGTGGGGAGGAAGAAAAGTCTCCCTCTCCCCAGACACTAGGAAAAGGTCAGCCTCCTCAGGGATCTGACCTCACCCCTTGTGAAGGAACTGCCCCAGAGGTAGCCAGGCCTGGCCTGGCAGAGCCTCTGATGTCAGTGGCCCCTTCCAAGGTGGGACCCAGTCTGGTGCAGGTAGCCTACCTCTCTCTACCCTGCCTCAGTCAGCCCAGGGCTGCAGAGGTCAGGGAGGCCAGTGGACCCCAAGAGGGCCCCTGCCCACAAGAACCCCCCAATCAAAAGAATGAGGATTGCCTGGCTAGTAGCCCTAGCCAGGTGATGGGTAAAAACATTCCTGAGGGATCCCCTTTACAGGTAGTTAGGGACCTCCCCCAGAGGGATTCTGTTGGGCACAGGCAAACCTGGGACCTTAGGGCCCCAAACCTGACCTGTCCCTCCAGTAAGCCCACAAAAGGGACCCAGCCTCCAGCTTTAGGTAGCCAGAGGCTGACCCTGAGAGCACAGTGCAACTCAGTGAAAGAAAGAAAGGCATCCATGGTGGAGGATGATTGGAGGAAGCTGAGGCCTCACTTTGAGGACACTCACTTCAGTACTCCATCTCAACACCAGCCTTTTACTTTGCAAAGACACACCAAAGGTAGTGATTCCCTATGGTGGAGACCCTATGATACCTTTAGGGTGAGGGATTGCTTAGTGGACCATGAGACAGGGGGTAACCATGCCAGTGCTGGTTCTTCCTTATATGGCCACTTAGGCAATAGAGGCTTACCTTGTCAAGGCCAGCCTTATCTCCTTTCGTTTGGGGGGGGGGGTTGTGTAGGAAGGTGGATATCTGACTATGGTTACCCCCAACTTTTTGCCTAGTGTCTAGCTGGTTTTTCGACTTAGTTGGCCTGAGATCCTGCCATTCAGGGTCTCAGGCTGTCTGCTCTCTCTTTAAAATGGACTCCATGTACCCTAGGTACATAACCAATTGGTAAGGATCACCTTATTGGACCCTGTACAGTGTACCCTAGGTACCCAGGGCATAGGTGTACCCTAGGCCTCCCAGGGGCTGCAGCATGTATTATGCCACCCCTGGCCTGGCCTTCCATTTTGACACAACTGGCTGATCATTCAGCTGGGGCAAGGTCGTGTAATCACCCCTTGCTTAGGTGTAGTATTCCTATACCTAACTTACATATAGACACATGTGTACCTATCAGTCACTCCTATGGCAGGCCTTAACAATCCTGGAGGCAGAGTGCTTGGTAACATGTGAGATGGTGCTCTAGCATGAGCTGAGCCTGTCTGCAGCTTTCGGAACCATGTCCTTATAGCTGTTCTATGATATAGCCTACCATATACTCTTAAAGTGCCTTATAATCTTAAACGGTTATGGTAACTATGGTTTGGCTTTATCAAAACATGTTGTGTAAGGTGTCTAACACTTTGGAATAATACCCCCATACCATTTCTGGTGATGAGGATATTATTCCTCCCTTCTAGAGGGAGAGACATGTTAAAATCCTACTTTGCTGTTTAACTCTAACCAAAGCCTCAGCATCACAAAATGGATGCTGCTGCCACAGACACGAGTCTGACCCCCTGCTGCTGGGAGTGATCCTGGCAAGGGAGGCTTGGACAATAGGTTTCCTGCTTGGGGAGGTGCTAGCACCTCCCCAGACAGACTTTAGTGTATTGGGGCAGGGAGGGCTGAAAGGAATGAGACATGCCTGGGGCACACAAGGTGTTCCTTGCATAGTCCAGTTCAAACCGGCGCTGGGGCACTCCAGCCCCAGCTCTGGCGCGAAACTGGACAAAGGGAAGTGGGTGTAACCACCCCCTCCCAGGTCCCACCCATAAGGCGTGACCTAGCAGGTATCCCAGCCCCCCAGATTAGTATAAGAGTGGGAGTTGGGCCTCAAGACTTTAGATTATCCTGAACCTGCAAAACTGAACAGAAACTCTGGACCTTCGACATTCGACGAAAGAAGAAGACTGAAGAATCTCCCTTGTAGCCAAGGAGTGGCTACCCTGTGCAAACAGGCACCATCAAGAGACTACCCTTTGCTTTGCGACCGTTCTACGAGGAACCGACTGCAGAGCCCGACCAGAGCCTTGACTTCCAGACTTCTCCGACCCTCATCCACATCTGCAGCAGAGCTGAGATCCGTGGAGGCGACGAGCGACGTGGGACCGGCTACCTGGGAAAAGTGGCTAGTAACTTACAGCGCAGCTTCTGAGGTACCCTCGAAGTTGTGCACCGGGGATTGAGAAGCCCCAACCCCAAGCACCATCGGCACCGAAGATCAGCCCCCCACACTCCACGAGTCCTGCGTGGGGCCCTTCAGCATTTTCCTGCTTGCCGCGTCTGTCCGGTTGCTTGCCCGCTGGCTAGTGGCCTCTGTGACGACGCACCCTGAAATCTTCTGCGCTGGTTTGGCTCCTCCAGACTGGCTCCCGCTTCTCTGCAAAGAAGAAGCACCCCAGACCTTCCTGGTCTGCACCAGAAGCAAGTCCTTTGTTCTTCGTGGGTTCCGCTTGCCAAGGCTTGGTAAGTCCTAGTCCAGCTTCGACGCCGCCGACAGCAAGAGCCTTCGTGGGACAGCTCGCCTCCTGGTCCTGGTCGTCCTCGACGTTTCCTGGTCCTCCTGGCTGCAGCGACAAGCTTCACCTTCACCTGCAACTCTTCACGACATCGCCTGGTTCCTTCCTGGTTCCACGTGGTCACTGGCTAGTGACCTTGACTCTGTCCCTTCTGCTTGCAGGTTTCTTCTCTTCTTGATCCCAGCCTTGGGATCCACCGGACACTCTCTCCCCTGACTGCCTGTCAGCATCTTTCTTCAGGCATCCATAGGAGTCGACGACGAAAACGACGCATCTTCACCCCTATGCACCCGCAGCCTGTGGGCTAGGTAACTTGGGTACTCCGGTGCTCATCAGGATAGTGACTATCCTAGTGTCCAGTTTTCAAGTCTCAACTTCCTAGCTACTCCGGAAGTGTCCTAAATCTATCTATTTCTAAACTGTAATATTGCTATTGACTTTTACGCATTACGCGTGAGTGTTTCCACTCTGCACACGAATCCCGTGGGCCTCCCACTTCCTAACTAACGCTAGTGTAGTGTAGCCCCAGCGATTCCCTAGGCCTAGGCCTATTCTATTTCCGTGACAGTGGTTCTTATACCACTTACTTAGTATATGGTTTGCGTGGCCCCTAGGGCCTAACTGTATTACTTACCTGTGTGACTTACTGTATGCATTAATAAGACTGTGTTGTACTTACCTCTAATCTCATAAAGAGTGCTGAGGGTTTGCTTAGAATAAATACACTTTATTTTATATATATATCTGTTGTGGTGTCCTTTCATTTGGTATTCAAGGGATTATATATGGTATCACAGCTGGCTTCACATGCCATTCAGAGTTTAGCCTAAGACTGCTCTTGTCCATGCTACCACTAGGATAGCTGGTCTATAAGGTTGACTTCACAACCAATCACCATAAGGGTATTTGGACTGATATAAGGTGTACACTATAACTAGTGACATCATACATCAGGCCAACTTCTCACAGACATCATTGTGCGTGCATAGGTTACAGCGTACATCGGTATTCATTTACTAATATTTTCATCATTGTCTGTGCATAGATGACAGCGTTTATCGATTTTGTATTTATTAGTACTGCCTCTGCTATGCGTGCATACATCAGAGTGTACATTCCTATCGTATTTATCGATCTCAATACCTCCCCCCTCTAGTTCTTTTTTCAACGACATCATTTTCCTCATAGGTCAGAACTGTCACGTTATTTAAAATGTTGTGTGTTGCTGTGGTGTCTGTTATCCCTTCCCTAGCTATTTGCATACTACCTAGTTTGTGAACTGTGTTTTTACAGCAGGACACCCCCACCTGTAGGAAACCACACAGTCATAGTACAACAATGACAACAGGAAACAGCAGTGTGCACAGCCTGGTCACCAAAAGGGGGGCCCAGGCGAAGACACTAAGAAATCAGTACTGCTCAGGGACACCCCCCTTCTTTCTTCACGTCAGTTTGTAGACGATACAGTGCTTGGATGGCAAGAGCCAGTGTCCCTTTGTTTTTCTTTGCCCTCCCAAATAATATAAAATGCTGCCCTCCCACACAGAGGCACAAACACGGCTAAGCAATAAAAACACCAGGAAAAGGGATTTCACTTTCATAAAATGAGACACACTAGAAGACTGTTTTCAGAATAAGGCATGGGGTTTTATTTTTGCAAAACTCTAACAAAAAGGCTTTCCCAAATGTCAGATGAACAACATTCGTGTGTGTGTGTGTGTGTGTATGTGTGTGTATGTATATATATATATATATATATATATATTACCTACTGGCGGTCGCCAGTAGGTAGTTATAGTTAGGACCACGTTTCCATAGGAAATCCGCAACATTCTATTTGGAATAACTTTGGCGCCGGTCGACGAATGTTCGCGAATTTCTCAAAATAGGTGGGGCGCTACGCTCCGCTCCTACCCTGAAAGTCTCGGGGGGATTCGTCAAGCGGGGACTGAGATAAAAGGGGGGTCCCAAAACGCGTTTTTCCCATGCATTTTTCCATAGGACCTTTAGACAGAGCTACAGCCCGAACGGCTGAACAGAATTACTAGAAATTTGGCAGAGAGGTAGTCCCCAGGTCAAGGAAGTGCCTTTTGTAGGTCTGGTGTAAATCTGTTCAGTAGATTCTGAGAAAATAGCCTTTAAATCAATATATATATATATAAGCGCGCAGAGTGCGCGCTGGGTGCGCGCACCTCGCCGTGCGCGAGCGCAATTCTGATTGGTTGTTAGATCTTAGTAAACATTCGAATCGGTGGAAATCAGGAAGCGGCGGCCGCCATTTTGTCAATCGCATAAAGAGGGGGTGAAAAACAAAGGGGGAGAACTTGAAAAGGGGGCAGAGTGGGTAGAAATAGACCCAGTAGGCATTGTAAGGGGGTTAAAGTAGGACCTTGTAGGGCAAAAAAAAAGGTTAATATTTTGTAAAAAAATATCGCAGAGTGCGCGCACCCGAAAAAAAACGTAATAAAACAAAATAAAAAAAAAACGCATTTAAGCGAGTGGGGTTTTGAGGTTTGTACTTCTGTACAATCACATTTTCAATTTTTAATTGTCTCTCAAAAAAAAAAAAATTTAAAAAAACATGGGTGCGCGCAGGGTGCGCGCACCTCAAAAAAAAATTCTAAAAACAAAATTTGTTTGATTAAGTTTATAAGTGGCTCTTAAAAGAGCCCTTGAGTTAATGGAGGGAAACAGGAAGAGAAAAACGCAAAAAAAGAAAAAACATCTATGGCCTAGTGCACGTATGCGCATCAAATTTTCTCTGAAGGAGATCAAGACTGGTCTCCCCCACAGAAATAAGAGAACCGCAATCAGTGCACCGTGTAGACAACCTCGCCAAACAAGGTGGACCAACAAGAGGTAAAGAAACAGGTGAAGGCACCATCGCAGCTGAAGTGCTCCCCTGAGCTGCCGAAGATGTGCTCGGCTGAGCTGCTGCTGATGTCGTCGGCTGAGCAGGTGGAGGGTTTTCTCCAGAAGCTCGACGATAAGATACTGGATGCATTTTGTAAACATGTCTCAACATAGTGTGAATGCTAAAAGAATATTTCTTGTTAGGATTCCCACGAGATAAGACTTTTTTACAAAGTACACATGTAACTTTCGGTGCATTTACCTTTTTCTCATTCTCTGGAAAAGTGAAAAACTGCCATATAAAGCTGTCTTTCTGCTTCCTGTTCCTCTGCCTCTCAAGAGTGTCCTGCTCACTGTCTGAAGTAGGTTGCTGTTCAGCCATTGTCTCTCAACAACAGAATAGCTCCTTCTCCAAAGGAATCAGAACTAATAATGAGGGGAGTAGGTGTGGTTTGGGAAGAATCTGGAACAGAAAGTACTTCAAACCAATCAAAAGTGAAGATTCTTGATCACATGACTTGCCATGAGGGGATTGGGTGTGGTATTGATACAATTAGAAACTGAAAGTAATGATAACCAATAAGAAATATTGTTTTATTATGTATAAACCCGAGGTGCGCGCACTGCGCAAGCTCCGTGCGCGCACTCCGCGATGACGTATGCACGAACGCGTAAACGCGAAGGTGCATACGTCATATACGCGTACCTAGCGCGCATACGTTGAACACGCGTATACGCGACCGTTATTGCGCATAATTTTAGCGTATGCGGAAGTAAACCTCGTCGAGGGCGTATGACGCATGCGTACGTACGTACGCATACGTACTGGGTGCGCGCTCCCAGCGCGCACCATTAAGTAGATTTGCGTACGTAAATAACGTACGCCGGAATTCATAAAATAGTACTAGGTGCGCGCACAGAGCGCGCACCCCAAGAATTTATAAAAAAAAAAAAGTGGACATAAAATAATTTAAAAAATTAAATAAAAAAAAATATCCAAATTGAATTTTTAAAAAAAATAATTTATAAAAAAAAAAAGATAGTATATAAATGAATATAAAGTAATTTTATTTAAATAAAAAAAAATATCTTTAATTAAAAATACATAACTTAGCATATAAAAAACCATACAAATTCTCTGAAAAAACCAAAGGTTTCAAAAACGATATAGTTACAGATTAGCATTTAAAAAACCTTGCAAATTCACTGAAAAAACCATAGGTTTCACACACGTTATAGTTAGGAATTAGCATTTAAAAAACCTTGCAAATTCACTGAAAAAACCATAGGTTTCACACATGTTATAGTTAGCGGAAATTTTACTGATAAAAAACCAGTGAAATTGCCCCGTTATAGTTAGTGCTGGCAACTATAACTCACGCGACCGCAATCTTCTGCTGATGACATATGTGTCTTCATGAAAAAAAAATATTTGTAATATATGTATAGCTAAAAATGTATGGAAGAAGACATGGGCAAATAAGTGTCTAAATACAGTATTAGCATCAGCAGAGGATTGCGGTCGCGTGAGTTATAGTTGCCAGCACTAACTATAACGGGGCAATTTCACTGGTTTTTTATCAGTAAAATTTCCGCTAACTATAACATGTGTGAAACCTATGGTTTTTTCAGTGAATATATATATATATATATATATATATAATCTCAAACTCCCATATCTCTGCCCGACCAAATGACCACGTCGCAGTCCACTATTCCACAGCCATTGTTGGGGAAAACGGCACATATGGAGGTACGTTATTGCAGATGACGCTTCATTTCATTATTTCTTTATTTAATCTCATTATATAATAATAACGCACTTCTAAGTAAACAAATCCAACTGTTAATTGCATAGAATAAAATCCAAGCAGATAATATGGACGTCCACTGCAAGAAATCAGAAGGATATATACAATAAATACATCAGATGATTATAACCACTGAAAGCTTGAATGTGCACACTTGCACATCACAAAGTCAATACTCAAAAATAAAACACCTCACCGGCTGCAAAACCGCGTGTTAGCCCGCTCAAAACTGGGGGATTCACAGCCGAGGTGAAGAGCCTCAGCAAACCGGTTTCTGCCACACTGAAGTAGATGTGTCCATCCCCATTCAGGTTCCAAACAAAATTCCGGTCTCCAAGTCAGCAGACCCCAGTTTTATAATCTCAGAGCACACTAGAAGTTTCCTAGAGGCCCTCCTCTGTGCCAAAAAAACTTACTTGAGTTGACCACTCTCCATGCAAGCATTTCAAAGGCGTTCACGTTTCCGTCTGCGCTCTCCCATGTTCCAGTCCCTTATCGTAACGAAGCTTATGAAAGTCTTCAACAGTACAGAAAACAATCTCCGAAAACAACCTTGAACGTAAATAGCCTAAAATTTATGATGGCATGTCAATGCCAATAGTAAGAACTTCATACTACTTCCCAATGTACAACACAATGCACATTTGTGCACCACTGCCAATAACTTCAATCACTTCATCTCCCAGTATACAACATAATGCACATTTGAGCACCACTGCATATAACATTGCACTGCGAGACCAAGAAGTACATTCCATACCTATCTCTCTCTCTCTCATGCTTTCAAATGCACATCGCACATGTTCTGTTCCTGGCAAGGTAGGTCTACTTTGTGAAAGCTCTCCCACTCTAAAACTACAAGATTACACAAAAAATCTTCTAGGAAACTTGCACATGCAGGAAAATGTGTGTTGCACATTCAAGCTAGGATAAAGTAAAATACCAAAGGTCAATTAAAATACTGGTAGTCAAAGGTCATCACATGGTCCCAATACATGGGAGTTCCTCTGGTACTACACCCGTTGTATATTTACCACTGGAAACAACATGGACAACAGGAAGCACTGAACTTGGCACACACCCCTCCCTCCACTGCGGTAATCAAGTTCAACACATACTGATGTTGCATCAACATGAGGCGTACAGCTTTCAGTTCTTCTCTGATAGCATTATGGCTGAGCTCAGTGTCATTATCATTTTTATCAGTTCACACCTGGTAATTTGTAACCAGCGGGCATTTGCTTTTGTTTGAATGGTGTAGAAAGGTATGGACCCACCTGCATTGATTTGAGTGTCCGTGAACAGTCTGAATTCTTCCAGAATGTACTTGTACTGAGCCCAACCAAAATAATCAGCAGTTCTTCTTCAAGCCTGATGCAACAGAGATCTTCTCCAGGGATGACGGAGTTGGGGTGTGTATGGTTTCGAGGGCTCAGAGGCCCCACTATCCGGGAACAAGTTGGGCATAAACAAAGACGCCACTATAGCAGTAAAAATCCATTAGCGTGGAGGTGCCCCATTGCAGGTCTGGCATGTGCAACACCGCTTCAAAGTTGACATTGGTCCCGAGCGGTATTGTCCCTTTGCTTCTGAAACACAAAGAATACAGTGTACGTTTCCGTACAATTAGGGGTTGCTCCTTCCCTTCCGACCACGTGTACCTATTTATCTCTGTATCCCAGATTTTCTGGCATGGGGTGTCTGTGCTGTAGTTCAACCCCCTTCCACAGGACTCATTTCCCATAGCGTTATCAAGGTGGATAGCTTTATACTAGAATTCCATACCGGGGATCCATATGTCATTAAAAAAGGCAGCCCCAAATACGTTAAGGGCCATCCGGGAACCACAGACACATTTGCACACTAGAGTGATGGTTTTGATACCGCTGAGAACTTCTTCTCTATGAAGTCTTGGGGTCAAACACCGTCCTCCCCTACAGTGCCCCATCTGTGCATCCTGTCTAACTGTTTGTTTGAATGTAGCTAGAGTCAGTAAAAATGTACAGTGTTGTGGGGTGGCCTCGTATCGGCAGATGTTTACTACTGCTTTATGTGATTCAATTCTTCTGGGTTGTATCTTTGCCCTAATCCTGCAGAAATACAGGTGGATGACGCATTTGCCTTTCTCAAGGGCTGTCTCTTGGGGTAAGTATAGTCTGTCTGCATCTATGGCATGGGGTATCAGTGAGCATATGTAACATGACCTGTTTGTGGTTTGAGGTCCCACAGTGGTCATGTGTTGATACCATGTGTTATGTAGGAGCGCGCAGTGTAATGTGTGTGGGATGCTAGCTTTAGGTTCAGTGTATGTGCGGTGCGAGAGGTAAAAGGGGGTTTCTTTGGACTAGGCATATTTTTGGGATTGACAGGGCACGTGAGAACCCCAGCTAAGAGTGTGCACAATAATACAGGGGTACATAATTCAAAAAAACATTTGTAGGATGGTCTTGGGGGGGGATGTCTATCGTATTGATTCTCTTAGGTGGCTTGTCTTGCTGAAGAGCAAAAAAGAGATTTTGTTATGTAAAATAATGGCTGTAAAGTACATTTGTAGTCCTGCTCTTGAGCGGTTGGCTTGTGGAAGTCCTTTTGTAGGCTGTGATCGAAATTACTTTTGGTGGCTTCGGCCGAAGAGGTGGCAGCCGCTGCAATGATGGTGCAATTGTGGTTAGTTCTCTGACCTGTAGCATAAGAGCTGCAGGTTGTTTGTTAGCTTGGTAAAAGCACATCATTAGACATTTTTTTTTTTTTTAACAATTCCTGGTTTCCTTTATATGGTTACAGTCTATGGCTTTACTGAAGCATGAAGCTACCTAGCAGGGTGCTAAATGGTGGTAGCAATTTTAGGGAATGGGGAGTTCTAAGTTTGCTTTGTTTTTATTTGTACTTTTGCTACCCCCCTCTGCTTGCTACAGTGGAGACCGTATCTTCCTCTGTGGGCTGTTCCATAAAGTGTTTTATTTTAATGGGGACGGGGCGTCTTTTTGACCTGCAATGGCTGCGTGTAGTTTTGAGACGCAGAGGTGTCTTGACAGCTTGGCAGTTTGTCGGGGAGGTGCTCCTTAGCTCAACGCTTTGGCCATACTACGGAGAGGTGGACCGAGGCTTCTCTCTGTCCCTTCCACCTTGCTGTCTGTCTACTCGATAGGGCCCTCCAAACTTGGGCTGCTTTCACTTCTGCCCCAAGTTGCGGATATAGACTTCTTACCATGGCTGAGGTGATAAATAGGGCAATTTGGTATTTGGCCTTTGAGTGCTTCAGTTGTGGACCTGGTTGGTCAAGAGCTTGGCAGTCCTCGTCAGGACGGAGACGTACATGCGCAACTCATCCCCCAATAGCTGAGAGGCTGCTTCGGGTCGTTGGGATGGGTGTCCCAATCAGCCTGCCTGTCACAATCTGGTGAGGTGATGGTCGATTTTGGGTGTGTTTCGTAATGCAAAGAGGGCTAAGGAAGGCAGTGGAGTCACTTTTTACTGATACTGGCGTAAAAATACACATTTTGTTCTTGAGAAGACCGTTGATTTTTTTAACTGTGCCGTTACTTTGAGGGTGGTATACTGAGACCAACTTATGAGTGATACCTAGTAGATAGCCTGCCTTGGCATCGCTTTCCTCACAAGGAATGCAGCCATTGCCTTGGCATGTAAGCAAGGGCCGGCCTCGATTCACCTGGAGTAAGGACAGACCACAACTATCAGGTTTCAATGATTAAGTCATTGCTCTGTCATATTGATTAAATAGATATGTAGGGCTTTGAACGACCGTGTAGGTCGGGAAATGGCCAGTGTGACTACCTTCAGTGTGGATTTGAGTGACACAGTGCATTTGCTAAGATGCATGGTTATTATCTTGACACCGTTGTGGATGAACCAGTCCACTTGAAGTCAGATACCATGTTATTTTTGGTCACGTGTGTGGGTAGGTGTAGTTGAGCTAAGGCTATGTCAGCTAGACTGCAGGGAAAAATGGGTTTTCCAGAGGGTGTGTGTCGATATGAGGTCGTGTGATATCTGTGTGCAACCCCTGGCCATCTATTGTTTCTTTTCTTTAGTTGGGGCCATCTCCTGTAGTTCCCTTAGATACAAACTTGCCCTCTCTGTGTATGGTTTGTAGTGTAATAGTCTGGTCTCCTCATTCTGCTCCAAGGGCAATATGTGAGCCTCGCGAATCCTTCCATATGCTGCTTTTTTCGCCATCTGGTCTGCTAATGCACTTTCCCGGGATATGAAGTCTTTGCCCCCGGTATGGGCGGTACACTTTTCCACGGCTACGCACTTGGGTAGAGTTAGTGTCTAGCAGCAACTCAAGGAGGTCCTGGTGCACGACAGGGGGCTGTCTGATTTTTAGAAATCCTTGTCTCCTCCACCTTCTAATGCTTGAGTGCACAGTGGTGGTGACATATGCGAAGTCGGAGTAGAAGGTTACTGTCCTTCATGAGCTCTAGGTGAGGGCTTCAGTTAATGCTGTTAGATCTGCGTCAGCGCTGAGAGGTGGGGGAGAATCAGCTGCGCGGTGACCCATAGTCAGTCTGAGGCTTTGTGCCCAGGAGACATCACTATCCGTCTCTTGGTTTATTGTGGAGGACCCATCAATAAACAGCACCTCACTATTGGGGATGGGCTCTTCTTCAGCCTGACTGATCCCATTGGGGGTGTGACTCGCACAGGCGTGGGTTTCCTCACCCTCCTTGACCTTGTGCGCTAGGAAGGTGGTAGGATTTACCAGATGGCGCAGAACTTTTTTTAGGCGTGGTCTAGAGAGTATACGTTCGTACCCTAGCACTCGTTGTGTAGTCAGCATGCTCTTTCCTTTTTGTATGACAGCAAACACTGAATTCTCTGCATACAGTTGTGTCTCTATCCTGATGAAGGTGCTCTTGTCCGCAGCAAAGGCGGCATCAGCCAAGGCCTGTTCGCATGGAAAATAGCCTTGCATGACTGAACTCTAGAGCCTGCTGTAATACGCAAGCAGCTTGTGTCCCAGGGGGTGCTTTTGGGTTAGGATGGCTGTCATGACTCGCCCGTCACTGATGCTGAATAGGTAGAACTCCTTCCTGTAATTGAGCATTCCTTACACGGGGTAGTGAGATATTTTTGTTTTTAGTTTGTCGAAGGTGTCAAGACCAGCTTCTCACTGCCTATTTTGGCCTTCTTCATTGCCACAACCAAGGGGGTAATGAGTGTGCTATAATTGAAGACCCATTGTCGGACATAATTGCACAGCCCTAAAAACATTTGCATCCCCTTTATTGTCCTTGGTGGGGGCAAGGCCCGGTAGGAGTCTGCATGCTCCGGTGTAACCTGCCAGTCAACGGCTGAGATGAACTGATCTAGCTAGCTAACCTGTTGCACATATTGCACTTTTCCCTTTTCCACCTTGTATCCCCTTGTGGCAAATGTGGTTAGGAGGGCTATCATCTGGTGACATAGATCCTCGGAGGGACTGCAGACCAAGATGTCATCAGCTTACTGTATGAGGGTGCTGCACGACTGAAAGTTGTTGAGATCCTTTCATAGTATTCTGTTGAAACTACTGGGTGATTCACAGTTCCCCTGTGGTAGACTCTGGATCTCCGGAATAGCAGCTGGACCCTGTGGAAGGTAAATGTTGTAATATACTGGCTTTCAGGGTGCAGTAGGATTCTGATGAACGCATTCTTTATGTCAATCACGGAGAAGTACTGGGCGTCTGCCGGTATGCTAGTTAGGATGACAGAGGGATCTGGCACCACTGGGAATTTTGGGACCACACTGTCATTGAGGTGATGCACGTCCTGAACTAGGTGCCAAGTTCAACCCTGGCTCTTCTTTACCAGGAAGATCAGAGTATTGCAGGGGGAGACTCCTTTGTGGAGGACACATTGGTCTGCTAGTGCCTGGATTGTTGGGACTATACCCTCATCTGCCTCTTTGGTGAGTGGGTACTGAACCACATGTGGCAGAAGGGCCCCCTCTGTTAATGTTATTCTTACTTGGTCTGCTTTGTTCATAAGCCCTACATTGGTGGGCCCCTTGGCCCACAGTTGTTGCGGTACAGTGGCCAAGTCTTGCTCCTGCCACGTTGCGAGCACGTCCAGGTGCAATACGGCCTTGCTCCGTACTTCTACCCTTAGATGGATGGGGTTAGTGAAGATGATCTCAGAGGTCCCCGGATATTTGCCGAACAAATGGTCAGCAGTTATCTCCAATATAGTGAAGCCAGGCACAGTGAAGATGACGCATGCCCACATTGCAACTGCGCGGTCTGTTGCCAGCAGTACACCGTACCTGGGCCCTGTTATTGACAGCCTCCAAGCAGAGCTGTGCTTCCTGTGAGGGCTCCACACCACAGTGGCCCTCTCGGCAGAATACAGATGCATGTGGCAGTGGCAACTTCTGTCCCAGCAGCTCGAGGGTGTTAGCAACAAAGGTCAGAATGGCACTGGTAAAGGCTGACAGATCGGTGGGTGTTGCTCTCGCCTGTCTGGTCATGCCTTGTGGGCGTATCAGAGATATGCGTCTGGTCGGGATGACCTCCGGGGTTGAGCATGTCCTTATCCTATCCTCCGAGAAATGGATGGTCATGTTTAATTTAACCGTCAAATCTCTGCACAGGAGGTTAGTCGGCCATGAGGGATGATACAGTAGATGCCCCTTCACCTTGCTCTCTCCCATTTCTAACTCTACGGGTTTCGTGAAAAGACCCTTACGACTGAGCCCGAGAATCCCTGTGTGTCCATGGCTACCCTGGGCAGGGATACAATCCTTTCCTTTAAACAGGACTTTGTTTCCCCGGTGTTAATTAAGAAACTGTAGGGTGTGTTGTCTATCAGGATTGTCACGGTAGACTCTGTTGGATCGCCATGTTAAGGATAGTACGGGACACGTGAGAGTGTGGGCTTCTCTTTCGCCCAACGGGCACAGGGGCGGCGGTTTATGTTGGATTGCGAAAATGGAGGAGGGGGTGGCTTGGTCCCGGCTTGGGGGGTTCTCTGTACAACGTCCTTGACTCTATACAACTTCCTCGGCCCTTGTGACTACATGCTGTATTCTGCTTGAACCTTTGCTGCGGTGCCTCCATCAGCACCGTCGCCTTCTGTGCTATCGCAGCTACAGCTGTTCTGATCTGTGCTGCCTTTTTCCTGTGCAGAGTTTCAGCAGCGACCAGGTCCTATTCCACTTCCTTCCTATTTACTCTTGTTTCCTTTCTTTTTTCTACCTGCTTCCTTTCCCACTTTGAGGCATTGCTGCATGTAGGGTTAATCTCGGGCGGGGTTTCCCTTTCGATAGCTGGTGCAATCCTCCATCATCGTCATTTCCTCTGCCTCAAATGATCCCCCTTTAGGCCAGGACCGGTTAAACTGGCTCCCCTCCTTTATCCATTTGCTAGTAGGTCGCAAAAGGGGCAAGCAAACCTTTCCCCATGCTCTCTTGCTATAATTTCTCTTGGAGTCCGTTGGCACTCTTCATGTCTCCTGGTGGCTGGCCTGCTTCCTACCCATGAGCCTGGTCTGGATGTGTTCTGGGATGTGGGTATCGAATGTTCCCCCTTAGGCCAGGGAAATGCGTATGCTTTGGTACGGGTGTGCCACTCGCAGCAATGTTTTCCTAGTTTCCAGAACGGTGTGGAGAACATAGCATGCATATGGGCGAGTGGGGTCTCCATGATGGAATAGGGAACTAATTTTTAGGAATTTACAAACTTTTGATTGTCTCAAGATTTTAAATGATTACATATTTTACTCTCATTGTGGGGGTAAATGTGTACACTGGACTGGACCATAAGCAATCTACTCGTTACGAGCTTTAAAAAACAGATGCACCGATAGACATTTAACAATTTCACAATTGCAAGTTCAATGAAATAATAACCTGCTACAAACTGTAGTGGTTAGTTCAGAAATTACGAGTTGACTTTTAGCAGTAAAAGAGCAAATATGGAATTCTGATTTATGGAAAAAATAGTTATTCATGAAACGCATAAAATTTGTAACATGACACAACATTTAACATGAAGCACAATTTGCAAATTTTCAACAGCACTACATCAATAATGTCTAAAATGTAAAAATCTGAAAGAGACTAGAAGAGAAAAGATTTGACAGAAACAATTGTTACTTTGTTAAAAAAAACCATAGTCCGCTCCCAGTCTCTACAGCCCGAGGAGAGGGATGCCCTGTGTAACACAAGGAGCTAAGGGATTTCAATAGTTTGTCAAGTTTGGCTTGGTGGACAAAAATAGCAACAATTTGTGCAGAGAAAAAAGGAACAGCTGACTATCAGCCCTCTCTGGCCAGGCACGAGCTATACCTTATTCACCAAAGTCCGAATTTTTCCCTAACACCTTATGTCACACCCAGAGGATGTGCGTACCGACTGCCTGACGCCCAGCAGTCCAAGCTAAAAAGTCCGCTCTTCACTTCTTTCAAGGACCGCCTGTGTTAAGCAACTGACAGTTCCTAAGATAACTCCCTTTAACTGAAAAATAAGATTTAGGTGCTGACTCTATATAACACACCAAGGTGTACTTGTTGTCCATTGCTCAACGGTTCAAGCAAAAAAAAACGAGCTGCCTTCTCTAGCCTTCTGACTAGGGGAAGACCAAAGTGATCTACATGCTTGTCCTAGTTTACAATGTCATGCTGAGACTAAGGATGAGATGGTACCTCTTACCCTGTGGTTGCTGTGTCCGGATAGACCTCCGACCGTAGATTCAGTAGAGCTTCTAATCAATTATGGCATCTGCTCATCGATCTTGCTGCACAGATGTGAATCCGTTCAAGCCGGGGTCCTTCCTTTGACAGCAGTCGGGCTCGATGTAGCAATCTCTCCTATCTGTCTCGCAAAAATGTTGCTTGATTATGAATTTACCTTAAGTGAAAAGAAGAGGCATTTGGCAAACAGGAACAAATTGAAGACCGCCTCGGAGTACAGAGGTTTTGGCCGCACATATATACATTTTGTGGGTACAATAAAACACTTCAACATTCCTTGAAAAGCATCATCGTCATAAATAACAAGTACAACCATTTGATAAGGGAGACCCAAATGGCTCTCTACCTTGGAAAGAGCTAGTATGGGCCAGTGTGTGCTTGTCCATATATCTAGTGTGGTGAGCGCTTGATCTTCTCATGCGGTGTACGGCGTGGCCTGATTGACTGAGTATTCCTAACTACATGTGGCATCTTACTTTGTGGTATTTTGGGAACGTGCACCTTTGGCCAAACGTGTTTTATTGGGGCCAATCTCCTTGGTCCTGTTTGTGGAATGACTACCTATCTGTGGGATCGATCAGGGTTTTCTCTTGGTGCATGTTTGTCTTTTGACTTAGTGTAACCCCACCTATGACCTGTCAGTCGGTAGCCTGGGGTTTGGGTTGCAGGGCCTGTCTGACCACATATCGCTGACTCGGAGTTGTTGGAGAGGTCATCTCGGATTATTCCGACAGCAATGATACAAGTTTGTGAGTGTGGGCACGTGTAACATGTTGGTCATTGATATAGTTACAGAAATTCTTATTATACTGACAGTTGTTACATCGTACATCAACATCCCATTCACTGTTATTGACGTCATTATGCATGCATAAGTTACGGTGTACTTAGACATCGGATTTACTGGTATTGACATCATTGTGTGTGCATAGATAAAAGCATACATCAATATTGCATTTATGGGTACTTGCACTGCTGTGCTTGCATACATCCAGGTGTACATTGCTATCATATTTATTGATCTCAACAGAATTATTTAATTTCACATAGATAGGCAAGAGTTCAATTTTAAATCGTGATTTTTATACATTTCATAGGTGTAGGCCTCTCTCCAAGGCTTGAAGGCCAAAAAGGAGCTCCCAAATTAGAGACAGTTTGGAAAAGGACAAGATTTCGGTTTTGCCTCTATTCATTAGAATTGGTCTCTGCCTTCATTGACTCAACCTGACGTAGACAGTTGTGTAAAATGTCAGCCTTCCACTTAGGTTCACCGTCAATCTTAAAAGTAATATGAGTATTGTCTGCATACATGAAGAGGGATAGAACAAATGGTAGGGTGAGAAAATGCTGTCGGTCCCATGTAAAGGTTGAATAAACTCCTTGGCAGCCCCGAGCCTTTCAGAACCGCCACACGTCAAAGATTTAGGTCTGGATAAATAATGGTCATGATGTCTCTGAACGAGCCAAAGAAACTGTTTCCAGCGATTCTCAAGGGCCTTGGAGGTCTGCAGATGCCTGGATGGCTTTAAAGAGTAACAATGCTTTTCCTCGGATGTAATTTACATTTGCTAATTAATTCGAAACAAAAGACTGTATCTCAGTTCACTAGTGCACAAATCCATCTCAATTGTCGTAATTCCCTCGAGGTTTTCCTCTGCTGTCTGTAGCACCCAGGAAGATGTCACATCAGAAAAAGGCCACTTTTATCAATTACTCAGCAGTCCACCATTAATTAGGACCATAGGATACACAAATAAGTCCTCTCTTTAAACCTCTTCACAGTTGTTGCCTTAACCACTCCCCTGCTAATTACAAAATATCAGAAATCCTGTCCCTCGTTCCTTAAGGAGGTTTGGTGTTTCGGGATCACTACAAAAGATTTACTCCAGGTACATCATTGTTTGAAAAAAAGTTTGGGGCATAAGGCCTAATTTTGACCTTTACGATATGATCCAGTTTCCTCTGCTGAATACGTTGCATATTGTATTGCAGCATTTATATAGTGCTTGCAAGTCTTTGGTGGGGTGTTCTAGGGCTTGCCTACATGAGTAGCATGCTACACCCTGTAATGTGTGTGGTTGGAAGGATGTTGTTTTTGTTTTGTGATGACCACTGAGGTGCGGTTATCGTGTTATGGGAAACAGTATGTTGGATGATGAAGTGTAAGAGACAAACGCATAGTTGTATGGTTTTCGGCATGCTGGTAGCTTTGAACAGCTTTGCAGGTGCGTTTGTGGTATTTCATTTGATATAGTTTGTTTATCTGGTTACTACACGGAGTTGGCCGTTCTGAGATTTTGTGTATAGTTGTGGTCCTGAGCTGGCATGGTTTCAGGGAGAGAGAAGTGGAGTGATACGTTGGGATGGAGATTTTTTTATCATCCCATATTTGTGTGTCTTTGAGAAATTTAAAGAAGTGGTCAGATTGTATAGATATTCGGGACCTGCAGTGAATGGAATATATTCAAGTCGTCCAAAAGTGTACAGTGATGTGTGACAGATCTCTTCAGTTATTCCATGCCTGTTCATTTGATGTTTGGCTGTACAGTGCTGGTGATGGAGAACTCTCACAACAGATGTCTTATGCGAGTTCAAAAGATACGTTACACTTTTTTGCTGACCGCTGAGTATAATGTATTAGTATTATTGTGGGCCATTACTCTTTTACTTGGAAGTACATTACAAGACCATGCCACGGTGAATCGTAGGTCTGCCATTTTTTGCTTACCTGCATAATGAAAGGAGTTTGCTAGCTGATGTGTTTACATTTCATGGATTGAAAGCTGTGGATTCGGCTTCAGGGTGCGACTGAGTCCTGGGCTCTGTAGCAGCGATGTGTGTGGGGCATCTACCTAGAAAATAGCATGTTTTCAACTGTCTTTGGAAGTGTATATGCGCCAGGGTGCTTTTAGTGCTGGCGGGTCATGATTTCCAGAGCTTGGTGGTTTGTACTGAGAAATCGTTGTCTCCTGCGGTAAAGTGGTATAATAAGTGGTGCAAGCCTGGAGCGCAGTGTTCTGTTTGGTTTGTATTGCTTGTGGTTGTTCTGGCTCAAACTTTGGAAGTGTTGCATCAGGAACTGACTTTCATCTCTATGCCTTCAAAATGCAATGACCTTTATAGCTGTCTCGCCAACAGAACAATAGAATGTATAAGTAAATAGTATTCAATCCTGTCCACTGGGTATTCATATATGAACATCAGGATTTAACGACGTCCTATACCCTTTAAAAAAGTGAGCAGTATGCAGAGCAAACAAAGTGGTGCAATCCCTTTATTGCACCCACCTATGGCAGAAATGTAATTATAAAGCTAAAACCACACGACCAAATGTAAAATTCATCAAATGCAAAAAGTTGCAGCAATGTAGTAGTTTATGGATGGCAGATGGACACACTGCTTGGAAACTGTGCAGCCATTTCCGTTATCAGCAAAGGACGACTACTCCTTGAAAGACGCTCCCTTCCAAGAGCTGCTCCAGTCGCCATCTGTAGTGTCAGGCTGCAGTGACGAACCTCTCCCTGCGGGGTTGCTCGCTTAGACACCCTTCAAATACAGAGGAGTTGTATCACATGTTGGAGGTAAGAGCAGGCCGCCTTCTTTTGTAATACTTTATACCTGCAGTGACCCGTTTGTGTTATTTAGAACAAACAACACAACACTTGTGTGCTTATTGAGAGTGTCTTTTGTGGCTTAAGAGTTGATTATTTGGGTATAGCAATGTGATTCGGGATTATTTGTTGGTAATTCTGATTTAGGTGTGGGATCCCAGCCTTGTTCATTTGTTGAATGCAGTTTCTAAAAGAACACAGGGCCATGTGTTAGTAGCTTAGATGAGGGTCTTTTTTCGTACTCTGATGGTTTTATATTCACCCACAGGTCACATTGAAGCAATGGGCGAGTTCATAGATGCTTGTCCTCACCTGGATTCTCTGGGGGAGGTCACCAAGGACGAACTGCTGTTCAAATCGGAGGTAGGTAAATCGGAGCTGCGATGAGGATCGCATAAGTGGGGGGAGGGGTAAAGGTGTGGGAGTGTTGTAAACATGGGTGGGTGCATGAAACGTTTCAATGTGTTTCCTTGGGTGGTAGTCAGTTTTTTTTTTTGTCATTAGGTGCTCTCTTGGGTAATTGTTTGTCTTGGTCGGTACTATTTTTCTACAGGAAATGTATGTTTTGTGTGGTTACTACTTTGCAGTTTGTAGTGTGTACTTTTGACTTTTGGTTGCTTATACACTGTGATTTATTCTTCATCAAGGCGGTATCTTCGAATTCCACTTCGTCATTGCCAGCCTATTGTCACCGTCTCCTCTTTGCATCACCCTCGCTGTGCTATAAATTGTCACCAGGAATGAATGGTGCTATTCATTCTAACCGCCTTTTGCTTTTCCTCCCTTAAGGGTACCTGTCAGTCTTGTGGAGCTGGAGGGCCGAACCTTTGGGCCTGTCTACAGGTAACCTCTGTGTGTTCTCTTTAAAGGATTGTCGTCCGTGCCTGTTCATCAATAAGCTTCATAGGTCTGCACTGTTTGAAGCTTTCGCCTGGACGTAAACTTTGAAACCAGGGAATTAGATCTGTTTTGAAGCTCCTAAGACGGCACGTTTTCAAACTAAACTGTTAAACCACAAATTGTTAGTATAAATACACCTGTGTGATGATTACTTGGCTGGTTTATGCAAGTCCTTCTCTAGATGAAAGGGTCCCTCCACTTTCTGAACGGTTAAAATTACAGGATTTTCTTCGATCGTGACGCCTCTTCCATGGTCAAAGGAATTTACTTCCCATGTCCAAACAGGAACCATGCTTTCCACAAAAAGATGGACTATAGTTGTCACAGTCAATGCATATATCTAGTACTCTGCCAGTCTATATCCTGTTGTCGCAAGTGAGTTCATTAATTGCTCATTTCTAGCCCAGAGCGTTCTCTTTCCATGAAAAAGACCCCATCTCGTAATCCCCAGAGAGCTTAGCGTTGTTTTACTGTAGCCAGCAGGATGACCTGTACACAGGAATGCCCCCAGTTCCTATGTAGTGAGTAGCCTCCTGCATCCCAGGGAACTCTTGCAGAATAGACTGAGATATGTCCGTTCCCCTGAGACCTTGCAGTGCTCGGCCCCAGGCAAGCCATTGGTCCTAAAGTTTCAAGCTTAGTCATGAGGGCGAGGGAGGTGCTGTCTTGCCATCAAGGGCCAAAGGCCTGGATTGCTTTGTTGAAATGATTCACTGGCTGTCCTTAATAGTCTTTGGATAAAACGGAAATTCTAGTTATTCCAGTAGTGTGTAGTGCTTTGCGGGTTCGTCCCTAGTGCCTGCATATTGTTATTTGGCTGTAAAATATATGTACTATGAGCTATTCACAGGCAGGTAGATTTGAAAGTAAAGATTTTAAGCCTTTTCTACTGTACAGTGCTCTGACACTCATCCCATGCCAGTGATGTTCTCCTGTATTGCAACTTGTCAATGAATTACCCCAATATGGTCTTTTTGAAGACTGTGCATCTCCAAGGTATGCTGAAATGTAATCGGTGTCCCAGTTCTCCAAGAGATATGTCGCATGCAGATTTGAAAACAATCGTATGAGTAAGTGTGACTGGTGACAGCAGCTCTCCACCACCCTCCATTGCGATCTGTAGGTAACTCTTAGTGAAAGTAGTGTGTGAATTATCCACTGATAATCTGTCAGTTAATGACACTGTATTTAACTCCCATGTCGTTTCCAGTGACGTTTCCCAGTGAGCCTTATTCTTTGAGATGAACACCTTCGAAGAATCAGTCTAAAGAGTCAGGCAGAATACATTTCTGCAACAGTGATCCGGCAAAAGGTCGTAAGTGATAATGAGAGTAGGATTTTGCAGAGTGGAAGAGGCTGGCTGAGATAATTAAAAAAACAACCCCTAGGCAACTAAAGGTCTAAAAAAGGTTGGCAAACTAACCACAGGACATGAGATTGTTAAGGACTCCGTGTACGCATGAAATCTTTAAAAATTCATTTATTCAATACAGAATTCTTTAAAATTATTAGTTTCATCAGATTCTTAATATGCCATTGAGACAACATTACAGCATAAGTCACAAGGAATGTATTAGCACCCTTCTCTTATATGTCCATACAAGAACCAGATACCTGTACGTAGTAAACCATTGGGTTACTTGTGGATTACCCTTGAGGTGTCCTCCACAGGGGATATACATATGTATCTTCAGCTGATTCATTTTCTAACCTCTCATCTGACCGCATGGTTGCGGTTTTTTCGAGCTTCAGTTTGACATATTCATTTATCCACCTAAAAGTGTTCTGGTGTTTATTATATTCACACATTGTTCGTTATTTATTGTTGATATCTTGCCAAAGTTACCAGTTGCAATCTTTGTGGTTCTCCTGATGAAGGCGTTGTGTACGCCAAAATGCGCTTAGAAGAACCATCACTTAGCCACCTGATTTTCATGTCCTATCTGTGGATGTAAAAATATCCTTTTGAAAATTGTACCAACATCATTGGTTTGTGTGATTATTGTCAATAAGCTTTTGTTTATAAATTGTATTTTGTATCCTACACTCTTCCTAGTGACTTATGCTGTAATGTTGTCTCAATGGCATATTAACCTCTTCGGTGCTCATGACAGCTCCCGGCCGTCATGAGTCACAGTAGGCGTGTGCTCATGACGGCCGGGAGCCGTCCGAACGTTGCCGCTCCTCCCACGCGGTGTTAATTCTCCGCCTGTGCGGGAGAATTAATTAGTGGGCGGAGTTCAGACGGCTCCTGGCCGTCATGAGCACACGCCCACCGTGATTTATGACGGCCGGGAGCCGACATGAGTACCGCAGCGCAACGCCCACCCACTAGCCCCCTCCCCCCCCCCCCCCCGCACCGTAGCGGAATTCGCACCATGGCGAAGGGATTAAGATTCTGAGAAACTAATCATTTTAAAGAACTTTGGGGCATATAAACAACGGCCAGCGATAATTATCGCTGGCCGTGCTTAGCGATAATTATATTATCGCAGGCTATCTCTGGTATTTATCGCCCTGGTAGCTCGTTATTAACAACGCGTTACTCCAGGGCGATAAAAATTCTAGAGATAGCGAGGTTATCGCCCTTTTGCAGGGAACATCGCTGATTTTCCAGCGATGTTCCCTGCAAAAGGGCAGTAACCTTGCTGATACGACCCACAGGGTCGTATCAGCATAGTCCACCCCCTATGTTAGGGATGGCTAAGTCAGAACTTTAGCAGACGTTAGGTTTTGGCGAAAACACCAGTTTTCGCCAAAATCTAATGTGTGCTAAAATCATGTGGGCTGCCTTGTAAACATCAGCGATATTTGCAAGGTAGTCCATCTTGGGTACGCCCAGTAACGCCCACTTTGCATCTCATTGGAGATGCAAAGTGAGGCGTTGGGAAAAAGGGTGCTAACATGCGATTATGCATGTTAGCACCCTCTTATAAATAGGGTGCTGGTTTTATCTACGCTTTTTTGGCTTTCTAAGCCAAAAAAGCGGAAATAAAGCCCTTGTAAATATGCCCCTTTGTATTGAACAAATGAATTTTTAAGGATTTCATGTGTACACTGAGTCCTTAACAATATCATGTCCTGTAGTTAGGTTGCTAAACTTTTTTAGACCTTTAGTTGCCATGGGGTTGTTTTTTGAATTATTTCCCTGCCCTAGGAACCCATATTAGTAGCAGGGAGCCCTTGTTGTTAGAGGCTGGCTGAGATCCATTACGCAGCTAGCAGGGTTAGTCTTAATGTCCGTCATCAGAAGGTGTGGAAAGCTCACTGCAGGGAGAAGTCTGTTCTATGAAGTGTAGGGATCTCTCTTAAGAGTGTTCCCATAGATGCCGTTGCCGTTTGTCCCTCTTCGATACAGGCTGTCTCTTATTTCTCCTAGGATGGCTGTGATTACGTGGGCTGCGGTGAATCGTATGCTGACCACAGCACACTTCATGCACAGGTAAGCTGCATTCTAACGCTTTATTGTTGTGGTCTGAAGATGATCATTGCTGGGTTATACTTCCTTTGGACTTTTCCTAAACTCAGTAGTTGAAATCATTACAAACCTAATGCTCCTTTCATCCTTCTTCATGTTCTTAATTTGTGGTGGTAGGTCAAGAAGCACAATCTGACGTTAAACCTTACCACGTTCCGGGTGTGGTGTTATTCGTGTGAGAAGGAGGTATTCCTGGAGCCCCGGCAGCCCTTGCACACCCACGGGCCGTCCCCAAAGCAGGTGCGTTGTGCACTGTGCCTAATCGGAGATAGGGATACATGCTGCTGTGCTTCTCTGTTGCTCTGTGTTTAAATGGCAGTGTGAGTGAGTTGATTTCATGAGCTTAGCAGGTAAAAGAGCCATTGATTACTTTATTTTCTCAGGTTTTGTTAGGTCGAGGTCTGTGATTTGTGTGTTAGAATTAATGCATCAGTAGCAGTAGATTGCGTACTGGTTCACTTGGTTTATTGTTTTCGATTAGTTCATGGTGATGGTTTAGATCACACAGGTTTTTAGGGTGGTGTCTGTGAGGATTCTTTGTTGGTAGGCTATGTTAATAGCAGTTGTATTTGGTGGGCAGTTACTTTGGGTTACGGTGTGAGTAGTGTTGGTTGATGGAATGGTGGCTGCTTGCAAGTTGGTCAGCAGTTGTTGTTGGGTTAGCATGAGGACTAGTTGTGGGATACAAAGACTAGTTTGTGTGGGCATCGGTAATCGGGTTGGTGTGATGTCACTTTGGCTGAGTGCGACTGATGGGGTTGGGTTGGGTTGTGGAGAAGTGTGGCTCAATGGTTAGAGCGGCAGACCCTGATGCAGAGATATGGCCCGGGACCAGGGTTCAATTCCCGCCTCGGCGGGTCTTGGGCTCAATTTCCTCGGACCTGATAATTCTCGCCTCGGTGCCTACGCTAATCATAGGTCCCACTCTGCAACTCTGGGCAATAGCTTGCTTAATCTCCACAACGGCCCCAACAGCGCTGGGGATGCCTGGCTTCACCTTGGGGGTGCCCAGGAGTGGACATTTCGCAGTGAAAGCCAGGAAGGGTTCCACAGCGGCATGAGTACAAGCGCCAGGACGCCCCGTTGCTGGGGCAGCAGTGCGCTATACAAGTACAACATTTCATTTCATTATGGACGAATGAGGTGATAGTAGGTTTCGTCTGTTAGGTTTCATTAATGGTGTTTATTGGTTGCTGGGTATGAATTAATTTTTTTTTAGTTCGCTTTAATAGCCAAAGCTTACAATTGTCAAAGGTGAGCCCCCTGAACGTAGCAGATGCGTTGATTATGATGGTTGTCCCGATGTTCTACAGACGGTGGTGGTTTGCCAGTAGGTGCAGTGATTTAGGGTAGAATGATGATAGTGGTTATTGACAGGTAGTTGTGCACTTTGTATCCCTTATAAATTCTGGCAGTGTTTTGTTGTGGGTGGTACGCAGGTGGTATGGTATGCTGGTTACTTTGAATTGTTGAAGGCCACTTGCCTCTGTGGGTATATATCCTTGTTTTATGAGCATATCGTAAGCGGTTTTCCAGTTCGGTAGGGAATGTTTTTAGTTTCAACCTACTTTTGGAGTTTAACTGCAGTTTATTATTGCAGGACTTGCCTTCGCCTACTCACCATCTGAAGTCTGTTCCGATTGCAGTCGCCGATGATGGAGAGTCTGAATCGGATGGCGATGACATGAAACCTAGAGGTAACGGAGAAGTAGCAGTAGCAGTAATTCAGTAAGAGACAACCTTTGCCCTCTCCCCGAGGACAGTAACCTAACTAATACCATAAGGCACACCGTGTGCTCTGGCCTTTCTGCTGGTTGGTGAGATCCTCAAGAAATTACCCGAGCCTCGGCCTCTCTTGCAATTACAGATAGCGTAAGAGAAGGTTTGTGCTCTGGACCTCTTTCTATTTTCAGAGCTGCCTTAAGTGATATCCTGCCCCCTGGCTTTTTCAACATTTAGAGATGTCACAAGAAACTTACAGTCCCTAATATCCAAACATACCACCATAATACCCCAAGCTGGTCTGTGTTCTGGCCTCCCCTAGCTTGCAGAGATAATGTGTAATGGCCTGTGTCCAGCTCTTCTGGCCAGTAACCGTAATGCCTAAAGAGACCTTCGTTCCCTAGTCTTCCTGCCTGTATCCATGATACATAAGAGAAATGCTTCTCCTTAGTACCAGGAACTGTGATGCTCAGGTGAATTCTTGTGCCCCAGTCTTGAGGCCAGTAACCATAATATTGCGATAGATCGCATGTTCCTGTGCCTTCTTTCTGCTGATGGTGATGCCGCGAGGCACATCCTGTGTTTTAGGGCTCTGCATGAACAATTCTATAGCAAGAGGCATGCTGGTCCCTGGTTTCCCAACAATAAAGCTGATAGTGTAAGAGAAGAATGGTCCTTCCCACCAGAGATCTTGTCAGAGACACCAAGTGTCCTGTCTTTTCTGTTAGTAACAGTGGTACAATAAGAGTGCGACTATTTCCTACTGCCCTCTGGGCGTCCATCCTTCTTATAGCAGAAATACCCCAAGAAGCTGGCCCGTGCCAAGGCCTTGACTGTAATAGAGGTCCCGTTAGAGATGACCTGTGCCCTAGCCTTCCCATTGGTTGCAGAACTACTGTAAGAGGGACCCAATGCCTCACCCTTGATCCAGTAACAAATAAGTTAATACTTTGGTTAGTGCATGAGGTGCTCCTTCTTCCAAGATGAGGATAGTAATGAATCCAACTTCTATATTTATGCTTCCCTCTCAAGGAATCTCTCTTGGCAGTCGTAAGCACTGAATAGTCCCTCCCACGTGCGCAACCTCAGAGTACATTTTAAAATAAAAAATGTACAGTTTTCAAAAGAAAAGCCAATTTGTTTTCATTTAAAAATAAGTTTTGACAGCATATTGAGGGCTGTACTGGCCAAATTTCGATTGTTCCTTTAAAAAAGCAGCCAATTCAAAGTTAAAAAGGTCACTAAATAAATAAAGAATAGTAACCTGGAAAAAAAACATATTTACCAACCATTTTTAAAAGAAAAGTGAGAAAAAAGGAGGGCAATGTAGCTGGATAGGCTGCAGCCTAAAGCGTCTGGAAAAATGTCACTGCTCCTTCATGGAAGCACATACCACCAAGATGTCATCATGCCCCGTCATTGACTGAGGCCCCAGTTCTGTGCTTGTAACAGGATCCTCAATCGGAGACGTCTGCCTTTTTTGCCTTTCTTTGTGTGAAAAAATCGCTCCAAGCCTTCACGTAAAGCGTTTCATTCAATGTTTTATAGATGTCAAGAGTATTTATGTTCTGTTTCAGGTTTCTTTGAGGAATCTTTCTTTTCGGATATTTAGTATTTCCTTCCTTCCACTATCTGATGTGGGATGGGCTTGCTGTTCTGTCTAGACGAGTTCACGATTGTCAGTGGTGAGCCCCCTGAAGAAGACGGATATTTTGATTACCTGTAAATCTGTTTCTCCAGAATCGAAAGATTCTGATCAAAAAGCACTGGAGCAAATGTCACTAGCAGGGTAAAATGGGGTTTTGGTGGTTTTTGCTTCCTTAAAGGTGCTGTATTTATTTTTTCCAGCCCCCTTAGGATGCTACTTACCGAGCTACACCGACCTCCCTTTTTCTCTTTTAAAGAAAAAAAAAAGTTTGTACACAAGTTTTTCTCGTCTAGTCTTTAGTGATCATTTAAAGGTAATTGAAAACAAAATTGTCAATGTAGATTTTAATAGGCAGTCAAAATGGTTCTAGATTTGAAAATAAAAAAATTGACTTTTCTAGAGAATCATATTTTTGTTTTCAGAAGTGTTCCGGGATCTGACCCTGGGTGGGGATATTTATTGATTGTAATTTCAGTGGAAATGCCCCTGATGGAAAACTACATTTACCGGTAATCAAAGTTTCCTTTTCTGCACGCGTGTACCCGATTTAAAGCAGTAAGCTGTGCGGGGGCCAGTTGTTGATAAATGCTTATTTGAATAACTGAAAAAGTGTTTTGATATAGAACAATGAAATATTATGATTTATTTTCAATTTTCCACATCTCTTGCCTAACTTGCCATTGTTCCTTCTTGCACTGCTGTTTGTCGCTCTCTCTGCCATGACAGGTCTTACAGGGATGAAGAACATGGGGAACTCCTGCTACATGAATGCAGCACTGCAGGCCTTATCCAACTGGTAGGCCCAAAGTCATGAATGCACTATGAGTACTTGAAAGACATTATGGCAGCAATTAAAAAGACAAAGGTCTCCATACTGGGATATCCTAAGTATTTATACATGTTACATGCCTCCATCTGTTTTCTAGATCCTAAAACATGTTCTCAGTTAAGAGAGAAATCTCTCTTCTAAGGAAACTTCCTATTTAACTCTTAATGAAATATATGTATGATTTTGAAATAACCTGTTGGAAAACTAACCCATGGTTTAAAGGCACATGCGGCACCCTTGCTTACCCAACCATTTTTATATTCCCCATTTCAGTAGAGGGCGCGTAGGTGAAAGCCAGCACAGTCGCTTTCACTCGGCCAGGGAAGTCCCAATCCCAATATGCAGTGCTCTGGCAGTTGTTGCCTTATCTAGATTTAGAAGTTTTATGAACTCCTAAATATAAGTATGCATCTTCTTTAGGTCTCTTAAGGCTTTGTTAGAGAATGTTGCAATATGCCGATGTTTTGAAGAGATGGGAGACATTAGTGTGACATGTATTGTAAAATTGAAATGTTATGTCACAGAGATTTTTTTAGCGCTTTCTTGTCATTACTACGGTCTTGTGCTTTCCGAGTTTGGGTACCGTCACACCCTGATTTTGAGGACTCCCTCTCAATCTGAAGTCTCTCTCTGAATGCTTGACAGGGGTCATCCGTGTTGTGGAGGCTATTCATGTGCTGCATTTTTGTGAATGTCTGTGAGTGTAGTGTGCTGCAGTATTAGTGTTTGGAGGTAGGAAGGTATTTTTCTGTTCACGTGTGTCATCTGGAGAACAAGAATGTGCAGTTTGAGGATCAAAGGCTTTTGTGCCCATGACCTTGGTGGCCAGCACTCTATTGAGCCAAGACACTATAGCAAACGTTGTCCGGTGCATTGCACCACAGAACGTTGGCGAAGTTCAAGAGCTATGCTGCCAAATGGCCACACCAGGCCAGGCGACTGGGTAACTAGAAGGTGATTCTGACAGACAACCCAGATGGCAGATGATTCTAGAGTCCGAGAGGCTTATATAGTCTGGGTGTCCATAAAGTCATGAGTGCTCAATTAGCTGGACAATTGATGTTGTGAGGCTCCATGAGGTCATGAGGTCAAATTAGGCCCATGGGTTCAAGACATTCCAGGTCACAAAAAGAGCCCATACCCTAGTAGCAGGAAAATATATTGCTAGGTTGTTTGTCAATAGCTCTTGAAATTGTCAAATTCACTATGTTGTGTTAACCAATAGCACCTTGAAATACTCAACTTCACGTGAATGGACGACTGTTGCATAAAATGGATGGCCTTCCTAGTGATCTATAAGATGCTTTGGAATGTAGGTTATGCTGCAAGCTGATGGTCTCAAGATCCTTTTAACACAGTTCCATACTCTCATATTCCTAACTTAGGGCCCCATTACAATGGCGGGCAGACTTTGTCAACCCGCCACCGTAACGGTAAACGGGACCGACCGCCAGAGGTGCGGCGGTCCTGCTAGGCCCATTAGGATGCGACCACCACCCTGGCGGTTGCATCCCTCATATTTTACATTGCGGCGGGTGGTGATGTAAGCAGCACCCGCGGCAATGCAAAATATGCATGTTGTGCATTGGCATGCACAACGTGACAGGCACAGCGCCGTGCCTGCCACCTTGTGCATGCCAATGAAGGTACCCCCCCAAGTGCCTCTCCATGCCCCCAACACCTTGGGGGCCTGCAATGGGCCCCCAAAGCCAAAGACCGCATGCCTTTCGAAAGGCCCAAATCCGCACACATCATAATATGGCAGGCGGTGCCTGCTAGGCACAGCCACCATATTATGGCCCAGGAACGCACGGCAGAAAAGCGGCGGACGGTCTTTCCGTATGCCGCTGTGCCCCCTGCCTTTGTAATAGGGCAGGGGGTAAATGGCGGGCGGGGAAAGATGTCGGGCGGATAGCCACCGCCGGTCAGGCGGTGGCGATCTGCCCGATATCATAATGGCCCCCGCCAGGACACCTTAGGGTAATCGTGCGCTCTACAAGCTTTAATAACATAACAGTTGGGGACAAGGAAATCTCCTGTTTCCATTCAAACGTTTGCTCGTTAAGAGTCATGAATAGGCTTGCTTTTACCTTACAGTCTCTTGGTTGTTACTGACGGTGAATTGTGGGGATTGTAATGTTGGTTTGTATTGTTCTATGGTGCTAACCCAGAGTCTACTCATTAAGTTCAAGAACAAAGACTCGAATACATGTTTTTGTAGGGGTTTTACTCGTCTTTCTTTCAGCCCTCATTTGTGAAGCATTGCTTTGAATAGTCTGATTTTCTGAATATATTTCAGGTCTTTTTCCGTTAAGGTTCAACAGGATTTAAACACCTTGTTTTGACCATCACCATCAGGATAAATGTTATTTGCAGCCTGATCTGACACAGATTAATGTATCTATGTGTATGTCATTAGGCATGTGAGGCATCGTTACCGTTGGTCAGTAGAGTTTATGTAAACTGTAATAGTTTACAAACCCAATATGACATTACTCTGGGTTAACGTAGGTTGTGCACACTCACGTTTCTCGATGTATGCCTGATTTTGAGGTTGTCTTCATTTGTTTGCCATGTTCGCTCTCTCTCTACTTCTCTATGGGAGGGTGTAGTTTTTCCTCATTCAGTCACAGTGGGTGACCGAGGGAACGAACGCCTCCAGCAGTGGTTTTAATGAACCATGGCCGTGTCTTCACAGGCTCGGGAGTATTTCAAGCATCGTGACTACCTCTGGATGTTTCTGTGCGTCACTAAAGGGTTTGCAAAACTATGGTTTGGGCAAGATGCTGTTGCGTTAGGTGTAGAGGAAGCCAATGTTGTCCTGCTTTGCTTTAAGAATGTTTCAGATGAAGTCATTTGGGAGAGAAATAGTGCTTCTTTCAGTCGAGCCATTAGCTGGCCTTTTGCTTCTCGAGATTTTCTTCAGAGCTGTTAGAGAAGTTCCCCACATTCAGGTTGTTACTTATTCCCTTGCCTTCTAGTTCTCCTTTCCGGATCTCCAAACCCCCTTTCTCCTTTCTTTTCACCTCTTATTTCCGTGGCATTCAGCTTGCTCTCCTATTTATTACGTTTTTTTCTCCTTTTCCTTTTAATTAGACTGGATTTTAAACAATTGTCATTACATTTATCCGACGCTCTGCGCTCGCTGGTTAATTGTCGATTCCATGTAAGAGGTTATCCTCGCCAGCTTCTTACTCCGTTCCACAATGCACTGACACCTTCTTGGTTGAGTTACGTTAGGTAAATAAATAACATAGTCTTGTGTTATGAATAGAACTGGAGATTCTGTATGGGAAAAGAAAAATGTCCATATCTGTAAACCAAGCTACTTATTTGTAGCCACAGTTCTGCATCCTCGTTCTCTTCAGTTTGCAAGCAACGCTCACTCCCCGCTTGTAAAACTGACCGAATGGAAGCAGAGTAGCTTGTGTTAGATCCTTTGCCCTTCAGTGGAATGGCAAAAGGAACGGAGTCATCACCTGTTACTAAGCTGCAGTTTGGGGATGTGGAGGTTTTTGGCTCCCATGAGGTGACTGTGCAGTGTTTGATCTAGGTGAACTATGTTTATGAAAAGTGTTCTTTTTAAAAAGGAGTAATTGGAAAGAGCTAATTTCCAATGCTGCTCTGTGTCTCTGTAGGAGTTAAGAAGAACATTTTGCTTTTAGATAAGCTTGTTTTTGCCAGGAACATATTTTCTGTATTGAAGAGGTTGGGAATGTGAAAAACCTATAGTTCTGAATTAAATGAAGTTATTTAATTGCCAATTAGCCTGAAACCCAAAAGTTTGACTTTTTGTATTTCTCAACTTACTCAAGGTTCTCACCCATGCTGGGAGTTACTGTGACCTCCATCCATAGCACTGACCTAATCACGTATCCCATTCCTATTCCTATCACTAAAACACTAGTATTCACCGTCACCGACCCTTATCCATAACACTAAGCCGAGCTCTAACCCACACCGTAACCCTCCTGCTATCTGTAACCCAGTCTCCAACCCTTCCACCTACCCACCCCCCTAATGCTAACAACCTATCTTAAAAGTCCATTAGTATTTTCATACTTTTTCAGATTGCATTTTTGTTTTCCAAACATTTTGATTTCAAGCTTTTTTTTTTTTTTTTTTTAACTATTTGAATCTGACTTTATATCTAATACAAGGAAGTGTAATTCAGTGTTTATCGATTTTTAGTGAAGCTATTTATTATAGTGGGAGAACGTGTAAGTAAGGTTTTCATACTTGTTATAGTAGCTCTTACTCCTCCTTTACCTTTAAGCAAAGAAATAGGAAGTTCGTTTTTGGAAGGGTACCTGAGCAGGCGCAGTAGCACTCTAATTGAGCTTGGGGATTCAGTCTCCAGAATTCAGTGATTAGATGAACTATCCACTTAGATACTTCACACTCTTGCGTACATGTGGCACAAGCACTCCATGCCTCTTTTCTCTGCCTGGAAAATCCCCATGAAGGACCTCTTTCAAAAATGTACACAGAGTTTAAGGAGATGCAGAGAGGGTAAATGTCCACCTTATAAAACATACTGTAGCACTTTAAATTTACATTTCCTGCAGGTTTTAGAACAAGACTTTATAGGTGTAAAGAGTAGTAAAGTAAATGGACTAGCGGGGGATCTAGTATCACAGATTGTCCTTGTTATAACGGTGACACAGACTTCTTTGAAACAGACTTGCGGACAACCTCTCTGAGCAAAAATAAAGAAATAGCCGGTAATACTAGTGGGCTGCTGCTTCCTGATTCTCTATGTTGCATCATCAAATAATCCACGGCCCAACAACAGCGTGAACTTGGATCTCCCTGTTCAATGTAATGGAGTTCGTATGCATCCCTTCTGCTCGCCGCCTCTCTGACATTGTCCTCTTTGTGGGACTCCTGCTCCCCAGAGCTTTAGGCTCCTACATAAGGGGTATGAAAGTGGGGCTAGGCTAGTAAATTGCTACTTACTAATTGAACTTTTTCTCTGCAAAGTCTGCTCCTGGAGGAAGGTATCAATGTGGTGATACTGTCCGTATATTCCCATGTTCATTTGCACCCAACGCATTTTAGGCTGTCTTCATCCAGTGCCACTAATATAAGCAGTCCGCACCTAGTGATTAACAATGGTTCCTATCTTGCGTTTTCATTTTGAGTAGTTGCAGTCTTTGGAAACTTTTCACACAAAAATGGATACACCTCGTTGTAACCGCTTATGCTCTACCCTAGGTTTAAGTAAATTGGCCCTCTGATCCCAAATGAGGCTGGTGGTTGGACGTATTGCTGGTTTGTTACTTTGTGATCGAATGATCATTTCCTTTATCCATTTCCTGACAAGAAGTTACGCATGTTCTTTTACGAGGGTCCAGTTGTTTTGCACAATTAAATACAATGAATAAAAGAAGCTATAAGATTACGAACTTTTAAACTGCATATCTGATGAATTGTTTATAACAACATGCAAAAAAAGTTAAAGAAATTTTTAAAACTGGGCAAATTAAGCCTTAAAACACAAATTGAGCTTTAAAACACTAAAATGTAAAAATAAATTAGCATTTGAAATGGATTGAAGAAGAGTGCAGAATTGCAATGTAAGTGAGGTCTAGTCAAACGGGAAATTATGAAAGGCAAAATGCAACAATTATAGTCCAAATACCACTTATATTGATAACATGTTTTATTATCTTACATTACATGTGATTCCCTTATCCCTGTATACATGGATCTCACTAATTTCTTTATAATCAGTGGCGTGTGACATACCAATTCGCCAATTCTAAAGAAGAGATGTTCGAGCTCGACTATTATAGCTTATGACAGTCTAGTTCTGACGTCACAATGTCTGCTGTCAAGCCAGCAGCCAAGGTGAAAGGTTAATGCGGTCACAGAGCATAATTAAAGCAGCTGTTTAAAGAACACACAGAATGTTTCTTTTCTTTCTGCTCTACTTCAATAGCTTACAATAACCAGCAGAGAGTATATTTATTTTTTACTCTCCTTAGAGGGAAGCTAGAATCTTTCTGCATGTTTCTACACGTTCCTAGCTACTGCTGCTTTTAAAACTTAATATTGAACTGTTTCTAATATCTGGTTGCAACACATCTAACAGGTTTTTGATGTTTAATTTTGCACTAGAAATTTTTATTTTTCATGTTTGCAAACGTGCTTACTTTTTCATATGAAAGAGCTAAGCACCAAGGTTTTAAGTGATTTGTGGGAAGGGTGATGTTGTGACCATGTATTATAAGGGATAAAGTACCCCCTGGCATACGTTATAAGGATATTGCAAGTCACTTCAAAGTTCCATAACCTTATAAAGGAACTCCTTATAATGTACTGCAGTGAACTTGTTCAAATGCTAGCCCAATATTCTGGTACTTACAAGAATGAACATTTTAGTTGCATCTGATTGAAAATAGCAGCTACCAATTTGGCTGAAAGAGTGACATCACGTTGATAGATTCTATAATTTTAAACTAGGCAGCATTTAGTAAACATTAACACTTATTCTGACTAATGTATACATTTGTTTTAAAGCAAAAATAAAATGCCAGGCAATCTGAGCATTTAAAGTGGCAAAAAAGCAGAAGAGCCGCAGTACCGAGCAGGTCTCATACGTTCCTAAAATATTGTTAGAAGAAAGTTTATACCAACAGAGCCTCATTAATGAGTAGAAAGGCCACACGAGCCCTCGTGGCCCATTATTTGTGTCGATATTTCCGTCCAAGCAGGACACAGTTGCTCTGCAGATTTAATTTTACTGAGTGTTTTAGTGTAATGTGAAAATCTGTTGGAAAATAGAAGGTTCCAAAGCAGGTTGAGCTTGTAAAGTGACAAAGTGCCTGCATGTCAGCGAGACGCTGTGAACTCTTGATGGTTTTTTAAAGAGGACAGTTTTGTAAAGCAAATCAAGATTTCACCTGACACTGAAACCGTCAAATCAACAGTAGCCACTTTGACCTGCCTCGGAAGTGACATCAAGGGAAGGGACCCAGTCTGTGCAGTAAGTTATTGGAGTCACAACAAGACAGAAGAGCTGCTGCTGGTTTGGTTTGACAAGAAGATTTTCGACAACTTTGTATGAATCTAGTCACAACTTGTGGGTGATTCCTTTCAAACAGAAAATAATGGCGTGTCTGCAGGGACGGAACTTGAACCAGTTGAAAAGAACACACACCCATTTCCTGCTTTGATGTTTGAGGGTATTTGATTTTAATAACTTTCAGTAGATTTTCTGATGGAGCCCATCGATGAGCTTATATTCTGATGATTGGGATTCGATATGGAATGGATTGGTGCTGGCAGTATGATGCAATGCATATTAATTTTCAAGTTACTTAAAAGAGAATGTAAGCAGCATTCATGCTAACTGGAGCATTAATCAATGCCGTAAACTAGCAGCATCTTTTTATATTTTATTAACTTTTGCATAGAGGATTTAGGGGCACATGCATCAAGCATTTTACCAGACGCGAACAGACCGATTCACAGAATCGGCCTGTTTGTGACAGGTAAAATGCCTTTCCCGATGCGTCAAAGGCTTTACATTCGCAAAATAGGTAATCACAATTTGGGATTCCCTAAATGCGATGCATGTAGCATTGCCAAATTTCGACTTTTCATTTAGGAATCGCAAATTATCATCACATTCAAGTTGGGCCCATAGGAATGAATTGGAATTCATTCCTTAATGGCGTATTGCAATTTGCAATTCGCTATTAAGGAATGTTAAGGATTCGCAAAAATAATGGCGTATCCTTCATGCATAGGCATGTACGATGACCAAATAATGAATCCTTAAAATTTGCTATTTGGTAATCGCAAATGATTACCTTGATGCATGTGCCCCTATAACCCTAAACATTTGTTTATGAAATTGCAGTTTGCAATTCAACATTTTGGAGCTTAATGCGTTGTATGCAGGAATAGAGGGTAACAAATAATGAACATTTTTCACATTGTTATTCTTCGGTGGCCTCTCGACTTAGGGTAGACCGGACCAATTCATCTGCTTTTAAACTAAAGCGGATAATATTATGACCCCTATACGAATGGTTCATTTATTTTATTGGATTTTATTTTTAGCATTGGAATTTAGAGACTACTTTGATAGATGGTTTGTTATGTTAATAAAAGACAGATCTCCAAGAGCAGAAGTAATGCATGTCTGCTCTGCCAGTGGCGCCATAACATCTGGCTTGCACGAGCCCGCAGAGTGCCCAGAGGCCAGAACCTGGTAGAGGATAGAGCCATTCACTCTCTAGCTGGAGCAATTTAGTGTTCCAAAATATTATAGCTGAAGTGCTTTGGCTGCTGATATTCTGTGCTGTCCCAATCCTAGCACCAGTCATGATACAGTAGTAGTACTAACTGTAGTAGTAACAGTATTGTAATAGTAGTACTTTATGTATCCGAAATAGTGGACATTTTCTTCAGTTGTAGATGTGATAGGAATATTGCATATAGTAGTGACATAGAGCATGCATTAAGAACAATTTGTTGTAGTACAGGTAATAGCTTATTTTCACATCCCAGTCCTGCCGGCCCACTGGCGTTACATGTGGTACACGGTAGGCCACGAGCATTTTCAGTCCACTGTGCTCCCCTTTGGCCTTACCAGCGCCTCTCGGGAGTTCACAAAAGTGATGGCGGTGGTCGCAGCTCATCTGCGCAGATCAGGGGTTTCGGTCTTTCCCTATCTCGACGACTGGCTGTTGAAGGCTGGCTCACCCCAGGCTGTCATCTCCCACTTCCAGATTATGGCCAACCTCCTGCATTCACTGGTTTTCTCCATCAATGTGCCAAAGTCACACCTGATTCCCTCTCATAAGCTCCTCTTCATCAGAGCGGTTCTGGACACTAAGCAGTTTGGGTCTATCCTTCCGAACAACGAGTCTGGGATATTCGGGCTTTGATTCTGATCTTTCAACCTCTATCCCAGGTTTCAGTCAGGATGACCCTGAGGCTGCTGGGCCTCATGGCCTCCTGCATCCTGCTGGTTGATAATGCCAGTTGGCATATGCAGGCTCTGCAGTGCGACTTGAAGTTCCAGTGGGCGCAGCATCAGGGGAATCTTTCCGATTGCCTCCAGATCTCGGAGGGCACTGCTCGACAGTTGCAGTGGTGGCTCACGAACCAGGATTGGGTCAACAGCAGATCCTCTCCCTTCCCCAACTAGACCACACAGTGGTGACAGATGCGTCCCTTCTGTTGTAGTGTAGTTCCTATTTTCTTTATAGGCTCTGCGCATTGGAATAATATACACTATAGTTGTGGCATAGGACTGAGGTCAGTATGCCCCTATCGAGTACATTAAACTTAATTACTTGTGTATGCCAGCTAACTCGGAGGTCACTAGAAACTTCTCGAATGAACAAGAAGGGATTCGTTTCTGACAACCACATAAACATGACAACTTTGTTTCCCTTAGAATCGGAACGCGTCTCAGAATCGTGGAAACAATAGATAACCGTTTCACTCAGTCAATTGTGCATGCTTAGTTTCTTCAGAGTTACACAGAAATAGAGAGACGGGTGTTTCAATAAAAGGATGTATTGAACAGTCTTGTTTCTCGTGTAAGAGATATGAGCTGTTACAATCGTTAGACAGTAAGCAAGATATAATACGCACAGCGTAAGCAGTAAGAAGAAATAATACTGCAATAGCATTGTCTTTTAGCTATGACATATATTCATATATACATACATAAATAACACAGGCTAAAAAGTGAATACTCGTCTGATCTTCTAAATAGTTCTACCCCAGTGTACCTAACCTAAGTGTGGTACGAGGTAAGAAGTAGGTGCTGTTTTCTATAGTATGGTATATACTAAGTTTAGTATGCCAAGAGTCCCTCTAGGTTCTTGTCAGCTCCATACCTTTAGAATGAGAGAGGTGGCAATCTTTCCGGGTCTCAAACTCTTAACACCAGGCGAAGGGAGTCAGAACACTGGAAGCTGGATTCTCTGCGTGCAGGGATGACCGCGTCTGGTCAGTGCGTCAGGCCGGGATATGGTCTCTTACGAACTTGCCGTGGCGAACCGTGCAGTCGAGTCGTGCCGTGGTTTGCCATGGTAAGGGAAGGTATATTTATACCTGGAGGGTGCTTAGTAATGCTAGAATTGACGTAAAGTCGGGCAGAGGAAGACGTCATGGATGAACCCCTAAGGAATAGTAGTTCATGCATAATAGATGAGTTCTTGGAGAAATCAATAATCCTAGCTAGGGAAAGTCCCGTTTGGCTTAAGGGTCTGGTTTCTAAGAACTCGTTGTGACGTGGGATGGACGGATGTAGGTGACCATACCTGTATTTGGTTAGCATGACTAATGCCTAAAAAAGGATTGGGATTCTATGCTTAAATAAGGGCAAAGCGAGTTGTGTCTATATAAGGACATGATTCAGGGAAACCTATATACTGGTATCTAAATCGAAACACAACACTGGGATGGGGCGGCCACATGGGAGAGGTGGAGATCAGAGGCTTCTGGTCTCCAACGGAATCCAGGCTCCACATCAACCTTCTAGAGCTCCGGGCGATTCGTCTTGCGCTGAAAGCATTCCTTCCCTCTGTCAGGGGAAGAGTAGTGCAGGTGTTCACGGACAACACCACCGCCATGTGGTACTGCAACAAATGAGGCGGGGTGGGGTCGTGGACCCTATATCAGGATGCCCTCCGCCTCTTGACATGGCTGGAACATCAGGGCATATCCATGGTGGTTCAACACCTGGCAGGTTCCCTCAACGCCAGAGTGGATGAACTCAGCCGCAGGTGCATGATGGATCACGAATGGCGTCTTCACTCGGAGGTGGAGCAAGGTCTCTTTCGACAATGGGGAGAGCCTTGGTTAGATCTATTCGCCACCAAAGAGAAAGCTCAATGTCAGCAATTCTGCACGTTGGAATTTCCAAGGTGGCACTCGCTCGGTGACGCTTTTCGACGCGAGTGAAGTTGCAGTCTGTTGTACGCCTTTCCGCCTATACCTCTTCTCCCCAGAGTGCTGAAGAAGATCAGGCGCAACCGGGCCCAAGTCATTCTTGTGGCTCCGGATTGGGCACGAAGAGTCTGGTATCCCGAGCTGCTCAACATGGCTATCGATCCTCCGATTCGACTGCCTCTTCGGGAGGATCTTCTGTCGCAGCAGCAGTCGATGGTCCTCCACCCGAACCTGTCCAGTCTCCACCTCCTTGCGTGGAGATTCAGCGGCGGCAGTTGACGTCGTATGACCTGCCATCCGAAGTTTTTGACGTAATCTTGGCAGCCAGGCGTCCCTCCACAAAGACAGTATATGCTTGCTGGTGGAATACATTTGTGGCATGGTGAACAGCAAAGGCTGTGGATTCCCTTTCTGCCACTCTTTCTGAGGTTCTCTTGTTTCTTCTCTCTTTAGCCCAGTAGGGCACTGCTCTGGGCACTATCAAAGGCTATCTTTCGGCTATCTCTGCCTTCCTTCGGCTGCCAGATCAGCCTTCTCTTTTCAAGTCCCCGGTAGTTAACCATTTCTTGAAAGGCTTAACGCATCTCTTTTCTCCAATCCCCTTCGTTATGCCTCAGTGGGACTTAAACCTTGTTCTTACTTATTTAATGTGTGCTCCCTTTGAGCCACTTCACAAATTCCCTTTAAGACTCTTGACTCTTAAAACTGCTTTCCTGGTAGCCATCAGTTCTGCTAGAAGGGTGATTGAGCTCCAGACGCTTTCTTCCAAACCTGACAAGGTGGTTCTCAGGACCCGTCCATCCTTTCTTCCTAAGGTGGTCACTGCCTTCCACATCGGGCAGACCATTACTTTGCCCACCTTCTTTCCGCCTCCGCGTCCTTCGAAAGAGTAAGAGCGGCTCCACTTTCAGGACCCAAAACGTGTTCTTTCTTTCTATCTGGATCGCACAAAACAGTTTGGGGTGTATGACCAACTCTTTGTTGGCTACGTGGGCGCCAAGAAAGGTCGGGCCGTACATAAGTGAACCATTTCCTGATGGGTCGTTTTGAGTATAAAGGCATGCTATTCTCTAGCTATAAAGGAGCCTCCAGTGGGGCTACGTGCCCATTCTACCAGGGTGACGGCAGCCACTACTGCCTTGGGAAGAGGAGTTCCTCTGAATGACAGCCGTCAGGCCGCTACGTGGGCATCGCTGCACTCGTTTACCAAACACTACTGCCTGGACAGTCAAATCCGGAGAGACTGCTTCTCTGGCTGTTCTGTTCTCCAGGACTTTCTGGTGTGATCTTGGTTCGCAGACCCACCACCGGGGTTGGTATTGCTGGAATATCTATTCTAAGGTAAGGAATCTATAACTAACTTGTTTCTTTCAGATGAACAAGTTACTTACCTTTGTTAACGATATATTTGTAAGAAACATTAGTTAGTTATAGATTCCTTACCGCCCCACCCATCTTCCCCGTTCTGCGAACTGATTTCTAGGGTTAAGGTCATCCTTTCAGGGGCCCTAGTTTTGTGCACCAGTGGTCAGTTTCTTGCACGGCTCTGCGTTTCTGGCGCGGAAAGTCGTGTACAGAACTGACGTCAGCGCGCGAGGGCGGCGTCTAAGTAGCTACCGCAACATCATCCCGGTGACCACGACGCCAACGATGGACGCGGAGCCGACCGATGCCACCTTCCGACGCGCAGAGGTACTGCTGACGAAAAACTTTACGGATGAAGTCTGATGCCTGGGTGTAATTCTAAGGTAAGGAATCTATAACGAACTAAAATTTCTTACAGATTTATCGTTACCGAAGGTAAGTAACTTGTTCAACGGTGTCACACTTTAAAGGGAGCTTGGTGACCACTGTTGGTTACTGTGATGGAGCGCCAGACACTGGTTGAGGAATGTAGTTATTTAGCGTATTCTTTTTGTTTGAACCACTGTTTTGCATGTGCTTCTCTTAGTGCATAGGTTCAGTTTTCTGATTATTTGAGTTGTGAATTTTGACTTGTTGTGGTATGTGTTGACTGGCAATGTCGAAGTGATGGGCTCTTGTGACATTTGTATGGTGCACGTTTTGGCACAAGAGTTTCTTGATGTAATGTGAACTCCACCCCTTTTCTCTTTGTTCCCTTTCAGTCCTCCCCTGACACAGTTTTTCTTGGAGTGTAGTGGGTTGGTGCGCACTGACAAGAAGCCAGCCTTGTGCAAGAGCTACCAAAAACTTGTGTCGGATCTGTGGCACAAAAGAAGGTGAGTGACCCAAACACAGCCCTTTACTGTCTGCGTACTGTTGAAAAGAAAGGTTAGGTTTATGTGAGTTGTTGGTGAAAGAGGAGTTAAAAAGTATAACTGCCAGCATTGCCATTTCTGTGAGCTCAAATCTTTTATTTACGTATTTCTCCTCAAATTCATGTGTCCTTTCATTAGGTGCTCTGGGAAGATGCGTGTATGTAGCCCATCACTGAAATATCTGCCTTTCTTATTACACTATTAATTATTCTTGTTTTTCTGTATTTTGTTCTCAAGTAAGGAACATCATCTTCCGTTCCTACACATAAATGCATCTTAATCACTGGGGCTGACCTCAGAAACACCTATGTTTTAATGAACAAAATCTAATTCTTTTATATTAAACAATAAGGTGTGACACTGCATCATTTTTAATTTTAGTTTTTGGATGGGAGAAGCTTACATCTGCTCAGCAATAAGCCCCGGAGAGCACTTATATTTTGATGCTTCTTTTCATTCTGTCAGAGCAGACCTAGAGACATTTTTTCTGTCCACATGGCATTTAATGTTTCTAGAATTCATCAATTATTTGTAGAAGCTATGTTGGCATGGTTTTTCTCTGTTAGAAAAATCAGTTTGTAGTCTGTTTCACCTCTCAGGAATATGTTTCTTAGAGTACTGCTACCAGCATGATGGCAAGATGCAAGTGCAGACGGGCTTCCAGAAACGTACTACCTGTTGATAATCCTTGACATTTTGGCCTGTGGGCAGTGTATGAAAATAAAAAACATACTTCCTATAAATTAGTCACGTATCACTCAACCCTGTTCCTAGAAGAAACCTTCAGCTGTGAAACTAAATCTAGGGTCAGGGGTGTGGAATTTTCCAAATAATCTAGTTGTCCAAGGGACAAAATGCCACTGAGATCTACATGTCCTGTAAAATCCACTTGTCCCACCTACCCCCGTTCCACATCAAACCTAAGGGCTCCGGCTGACAGAGAAACATTAATATATTTTTGCCTTATTAAAATCAGTAAACCATTGAATGCTGTGCAATAATAATGCTAAAGGAAAACTTGTCAAGCGATAGTATCGCGTCCCTGCCCCCCTGCGCCCCCTCCCCTTAACCCTGACGGCAATTCTTTTATTTCTATTCCCCTTTTTCCCATTTTTTTTAGCTGTGTATTTATCCCGACAAAATACGTACATTTCAAACCATACGTAATGTACTAATTTACCGTCACCCTTGTAAAAACGTATGGGTGGGATATAAAAGGTGTCAGCCAGCGTGCCTCCTGCCATTTCCCCCTCACTTTTGCAGCTGGCCAGACGCGAGCCCTACGTTCCTTGCGAATTGGTAAGTTGTATCGAAAAAGAAACCGCAAAGTTGGGAGCTTCCTTTAATCGTTTTTTCGCCAAATGTACCCTCTTTGCAACATTAATCAATTGTGTAATGCATATTTGTCGGTGTGTTTACGCAGTTATGGGCTGAAAGTTAATAGCTCACTATTCTATATTAGGACTTTAAGTTATAAATTGCAAGTCACCAACGGATGTCTCTTTTGAAAGCATTAATCCGCAGATCTGTTCCCATCCTATGCACTCTGTAATCGACTTCGTTCATTTTCTTTGCAGCAGGCATATTAACCCTCTGTACTAACTTCACCGAGGTCACAACCTCAACTATACAAAACACGGATCTTTTCGCCAAATGTACCCTCTTTGCAACATTAATCAATTTTGTAATGTATATTTGTCGGTGTGTTTACGCAGTTCTGGGCTGAAAGTTAATAGCTCACTATTCTATATTAGGACTTTAAGTTATAAATTACAAGTCACCAACGGATGTCTCATTTGAAAGCATTAATCTGCAGATCTGTTTCCATCCTATGCACTCTGTAATCGACTTCGTACATGTTCTTTGCAGCAGGCATTTTAACCCTCTGCACTAACTTCACAGAGGTCACAACCTCAACTATACAAAACACGGATCTCTTTCCAGGATGGTAATTCATCACACGAGTTTTCTACACATTTCTGTGACGCCTGGTAATTGCCGGCGGAAAGAAACGCTGCAGCAGGTGCTTCGAAAGCTTTTAGTGCTGGCTGCGCCGTGTGCGACAATGTTTTTTTTGCCCATAAGCCAAAGGAGTGAAAGTGTAGGAGTCACATGTCACCCATACTGGTAGGCAGCAGTTTAAGAGTGCCTGGTGTGGAGAAGCACAAACGCAGAGTCGAAAAAGAAACGGCAAAGTTGGGACCTTCCTTTAATAATAAGAATCGTTTTTTTCGCCAAATGTACCCTCTTTGCAACATTAATCAATTTTGTAATGTATATTTGTCGGTGTGTTTATGCAGTTCTGGGCTGAAAGTTAATAGCTCACTATTCTATATTAGGACTTTAAGTTATAAATTGCAAGTCACCAACGGATGTCTCTTTTGAAAGCATTAATCTGCAGATCTGTTTCCATCTGCGGTATGAAGGCTCCGGACCCGCGATGTTAAACCCGCGTTGCGATGGCAACGCGTGAATCTGAATTCGTTGTAATGGGTGTTTCCCCCATGAAGCGGTGGTAGCGCAGCGCGCCTGCTTGCGATACTCTTTTTTGACGTCCTCATCTGAGGCGCCGAGGCGGGCCAGGCCTAGGCTTTTGTACTAATTAATCTACCCACGCACGGTTGCTAAAAATATAAATAAAAGAAAATCGCAGCACCTCCGTCACAATATCACACAATTCAAGCGGGCAAAACTGCTTATTTTACCTGAATGCTTATTGCAAGCCTCGTTGCGGCCACGGACTACTGCTTGCAGAGGCTAAGTGACGTTTCACTCCCCCAGCCAATCACTGGCTAGTGCCCAGTCATGGGCTGCTAGCCAATCAGATGCCGCCAAAGGCTCTCTGCAAGCTTCGGATTGGCTGTGAGCCCCAGAGTGCCCACAGCCTGTTGTTTTAACGTGATTAAAACGTGATTAATGTCTACATGTCCTTCGGACATAAATAGACAATAAATCTTCTTGCCCGTCAATATAAACAACATGGTTCGGGCGTCGGGCAATATGATTCCCCCACCCCTGTACGGTGTCATTCAGGAAGGTCTTTAGGAAGAACCCTACAGCTTAAACCTTGTGCGAGGCCTTTACACAGCAGCACCTTCTTCCAGAGCCTGCTGCCATTTTCCCACCCAGGGGCTATCATCTGTGCAGAGGCTCCACTGCTAGGGAATTCCACGTAGTTTTCAGTGCTGGGTGCTTCATCTTTGTCAAATGCCACTGGGACAAGTGTTTGGTACATCCATGTGGAGGTACTCTAAACCAAGAGAGGCAAATAAGGGTTGTTACGTTTGCACGGCTTTACATTGGAAGTCATTACGTTATGATAAGCACATTAACCTCTTGAGTGCCCATGACGAGCTGGTCTCGTCATGGGCCGCGGTTGCGCTGTGCCCATGACGAGACCAGCTCGTCATAAACCCCGCCCGCTAATGCAACGGCCGGCACAGGGCGGGGAAAGGGGCGGGCACTCAAGGGGTTAAGAGTATCTTGGGAGTGTTTACATTGGAGAACCTTTATTTCATTAACGGTGAGTTTATTTGAGTTATATTGTTAAACGTACATATGTCTATATTCAGATGATGAGAACTAGCACCAAGCTAATTTTTCTTTAAAGGAAATGACACTAGTACATGTGACCACCAGTCAAAGAGGAAGATGGGTAATGACCGAGGAAGAGGTAACCGGGAACACGACACAAGACAAAACAAAACTAAGCTTGCAGCTCTGAAATAGCACAATTAATTGAAAAGGGTATTGATTTGTTAGTAGTCCCCCAAGATGTTCACTATGAATGAAAAATATTGGAATGGGGGCTCACCGTCTATGCATACACAAATGCAGATTATCTAAAAATGAGGATTGACATATAGGTTTGCTAAAAAAATCAAACATTACAGACATGTTTTGCCCTACATCCACAAAATAGAAAACCTGATGAGCATAAATTTTCCTCCAGCCTACCGGGCAATGTTATTTCTAATTTACAAGATTTGGACCCCTTAATAATGGAGAACGAGGATCTCCGGGTACCACCATAAGAGAGATCGTAGTTGAATTTCTGTAAAGAAATTGTATTTGAGATTGACATACTGTGCAGAAGTGGCTGCATGACAAAGCACAATTTCTGCACTCAACTACCACCTGGCAGAAAAATAGACCTGTTCTACAAAATGTTGATAGAAGGTATCAATAAAATGAAGAGTAATCCCATGAAAAAGATAGATAACAATATGAAATAGAGTGAATGACAGGAACGTAACAAACTTAGCCAGGACACTTGATTTATTATCAAAACCTGATAAAGTAGGAAACCTAGAGATACTTGATAAATCAGCAATAATGAAAGTAGCCATTAGTCAATGGGGCATTTTGAAACCCTAGAGTAAAAATTCCTCTAATCCACTGAAAATGATAACCAAGGAATACAATCAGATGGTACAAGAATGGAGAGAACCTGGATGGCCTGGATCAGAAGGAAATATTTATCTGAGAAATGAGCACCCTGTAACACCAACAATGTGCTTTCTGCTGAATGTCCACAAAAATATGCAAAACCTCACTAGAAGACTGATTGTGAGTTTCATAGGGTCACTATTGGAAAATACTTTCAGATATTTGAATTGGTTTCTCTTTGATCATGGCACCACATTAAATTTGCTATTTTATTAATCAAAATTAACAACTTTACCTTGAAGCAAACTTGCATAATGGCAACCCTCCATGTACTGTCATTGTACACATCCATTCAGCACCATCTTGGCATAAAAGCATTTCAATATTTTCTCAGGGCATGCTTCATTAATCTTCTCAGCATACAAATGTTGTTAACCATGTTGGAATACTGTCTCAGATGTAGGGCTTCTTTTCAGTAGATCTTGCTAATACGGTACCACAGTAGGCACTTAATGTTCCCCAACCTATGTGAATCTGTTCATGGGATGTTGGGTTAAGGAGATGGCATGGACAGAAGAAAACCAAGCTGTGGACCATGTAGTGCTATGGAGCAGGATAATCAAGCTTTTTGGTTTGGGATGGTGAAAAAATATTAATAGAGAAATTCCTCTCTACACTTAATGTTAATAAATACAGTATTCACCTGACCAGTCATATTAGCCATGACGAACTAGAGTTTCTTGATGTCGACAAACTCCATAATAAGTGGAGAAATCTGCAGCCAAATGTGTAGAAAAGTGACAGCACCTAATAGCATTCTCCACAGCACCAGTGACCATGTTAAAGCTGAGCATCCTCTACAGTTCATTATTATTTCAGGACCAGGGGTTACCGGGGACACTGTGCGCATAGCTTGGTTCAAGAAAAAGGGAACTTTCCGCTCTGCGCCAGAAAGGGGAGATATCCTCCAATAACGAATAAATGCATATTTATAACTGAATTAGACCCTTATTCGCTTATCACCTATAATAAAGGGCCATCACTGGGAATCATCTTGACCTGAAGCTTTATGACACTGGAAAGAGAAGCCAAGTAAACAAAATGGATAAAGGCACAGAGGAAAGGATTCTGGATGTGTGAAAAATTCAAAGCCCATGCGAATAAGATAAACAACACAGATTACTTGACATTCGAGTGAAATCAAAGTATATAGAATGGATAACCTGTGAGACAGGCTATGTGATCTATGTACTGGATTGCACTAGTGGAATGAAATATGTGGGAAGCACGACCACCAAACTGAAAGGATTTTACATAACTTGCGAGCAATAAGAAGTAATGATCTAACATATTCCATAGCTAAACATTTCTGGGCCAAACTCAAAGATAATCCAAAGAATTTATCATACAGGGATCAGGCATGTACAAACTCGCCCCAAAGGGACAATTCGGCAGGACGAGTCCAAACTCATTACTTGCATTATCAGTTCTGTGGGTGCCACAACCTATGCAGCGAGTGGCATGTGCGTGTATAGAGAGAAAGATGGATGAAAACTAACTGCCTCAAGTTCTACACAGACAAGGCAGAAGTAGGAACATTTGTCAGACCCCTCACCTTTAGGTTGAATTTGGTTCATCATCTCACATTATGACTCAAAAGATGTTTTGATTGTATCTTTTGATAAGCATGGTTTAATAAAAAAGATTGTTTAAAAAATGCATTGCCCTCAGAAACCAGACTGAACCCCTGTACTGCATCTTTAAAAAAAGAAGTGAAAACCCTTCTTATGTCTAAATTTACTTGATCCATTTATATTACCTTTTATACGATTCTTGACTTGTAGAAGAAATATTTTAATTACTCCATGCTTGTTTGTATATATGACGGCCTTCTGGTATGTGACATATTCTTCTGTCCCTATGCTTGTTATGTTCCTTTATTTACCCTGTAAAGAACTCTGTTACCCGCAAGGGTCTTGTTCGCGCTATACAAAACCTTCAAAATAAAAATAAATAAATTCAACCCGGTTGACAGACGGTAAATCCAACGTTGTTTCTTCTGTAGTAGTAGATTGTCCTCTGTGCCGACTCTCATTTTGATTTGTTTTATTACTACCCATTTTAGGTCGTTGAGGGTATGCCCAGTTGCAATGTAGTGGTCTGTCATTCTGGTAGTGTTTCTTTTGCACCGTATGTTGCCCTTGTGTTCCCCAATTCTGGTCTTGATTTTCCTGCTCATCATACCAATGTATCGGAGGCCACATGGGCACTCTCAGGTATATGACGTGTGTGGAGTTATAGTTAGTGTGTTTTTTGAGGAGCCATGTTTTGCCTTCTTCCAAGTGTAGAGATTTAGTGGTTATGGTCGGGTAGTATAGACAGCAATTCCCACAGGGAGAATAGCCTGATACATTCGGAAGGCCCCATGCATTAAGGACGGTGTTGTCTCTGATGGTATGGGTCTGTCTTGGGCGTGTGGAGATGAGGCGGTCCCTTAGGCTGTCCGCTCTTTTGAAAGAGAATAATGGTTTCTCCCATTGCCTGTGTTGAGGATTCTCAAGTTTTTGTTGATGAACTTGGTTATTCTGTTTGAGATTGTTTTGTACTGTGAGGAAATATGAATTTTGTGATCAGTTATGTCCCCTATCATAGACCCCAACGGCTCCATGTGCATGCTATAAAGTACATGTATGTTCCCTCCAGTTCCAGCTCTGAAGACGCAAATACATGTGCGTCCACCGTCAACATGTCCTCTTTCAGATCCGCCATGAATGGGTCAGATATTCCATTCCTAAATATGAAAGGCCACCGACTTTATGTGGTTCACTTTCCACATTTTACAGATTCAGGCGAGTAGGCCCTGAATCCTGCCATCAAGCCTTTTCCTGCCTTCTGCCTCTGAAAGCTCCAGTCTGAGCCTGCATCTGTATCCATGAACTTTGTCCTACTCCCTGCGCGGCTAACGGTGCCTGATCCAGCCTGTTGCCTGCCAAAAACTGTATTTCACCTTCAAGATTATCTGCTCTGCTCCTCATCCGATGCATTCCTGTCTAGTAGTTTAGGTAAACATTCTTCCAGCTACCATGCAAAGGGCCAGGCCTCGCTGTCCTCATGCAAGTAATTCATAGCCCCCGTCACCATGGAAGATTCCTGCCCCCTCGCATCTCATATAGACACTTAGACGCTTGTACACGCACTAACAGTCAGTATAGAATAGATTCTATCCTAGAGACCTTTCCTTTTGGATAACACAGTTCTTTAAACATAGGATATTAGATATGATTTGGGATTAGGTTGACATGAACCCCAGACTTCTGTCTCCACATGTAGAGCTAAATGTCAAGTCCCCTTCACCCTCCAGTTGCACGTCAATCACACGTCATGCGGCTGCGCGCGCATCTCTGCCAAATATTTCTGCTGACATTGCAGGATTCTCTTATGGATCCACCCACTTGTGACATCATGTATAATGACGTTTTATAAGTTACGCCTATATGTCCGCCTTTTTTAGTTACGTATGCCTATTTTATCTGTGTTATCAGCTGTTACGCCTCTTGCATCTGTCTTAATGTAATGCTTTCCATATAAATATCATTACCTGTCAATAATGTATGCCCTTCCTTCCTGAACTCTCGTGGTGATGGAATTTGAAGCCTGCAATTCGAATTGTATTTCCTTTGTCAAGGAATAAAGCCTTTAGAACCTCTAATATCACGGATTCTGCCTCTTATATTTACTGAGTTATTCTTACTAGATTTTACCGCATAAAAAATAGTACCGGTAATGAAATATTTACCACATAAATTGGCGCCCGAACAGGGACACTTTCTCATCTCACGCGCCGGCGGTGCGTTGCAGGCCCGGTCTCCTGCTACAGCTGAACGGACAAAAACGCGTATCTGCAGGATTTCCTGTATCTCCCTCCGGCCAAGCGGGGGCGACTGAGGCTGCGATCAACACCCAGACGAGGCGGTGAGAAGTGCGAAGTATCCCGACCAGAGCCTAGCTGAGAGAGCAAGATCCGAGGTATACAGAGGCCCACCAGGTTCCGAAGTTCCGAGTCCAGTCGAGTCCAGTCCGGTCCAGTTTCAGTTCAGTTCCGAGGCCTTCCGTTCCGAGCTACCCGGTGAGTACCATTACCGGGGAGGCATTTAACGTGCACATAGTCTGTGCCGGTCAAGACGGGTTTGGGTACACAAATCCGGTCTGCACTGTTTCAGCAGTGTATCTGTACTGTTTAGCAGTATATCTAGTATGTCTTGCATATAAATAAGTATTATCTAGTGTCAGTATTATGTCAGTAACTAGTTTTCTATTAGTTATCATTGTTCGTTAAAACTGTTAAATGTTAAATGTTTTAATACGTTCTATACATTGTGGTGTGAATGACTGTTCATTATTGTGTTTATTTGTATTAAGTGTGTTTAAGATTAAGTAACCAGATCTAAAAATGCCGCTCTTTTCGAAATTAAGACAGATCAAAACTAGAAAAGGGGTACTCGAAGAAGCTGTTCCCATTCCACCTAGGGATACCCCAGGATACTTTATGTATCATAAACATGGCCTAGATGCCGTATTATTTCTTGATTTATGGGTGGACTACACCAAGGATTTGCCAGAAAGTCAGAGATGGCCCGCAGCGGGGACCTGGGATGCAGATTGCATCATGAGAGTAGAAGAAGAATTATGGAAAAAGAAAGCCAGACAGTCACAGAAAGATGCCATTGAATTATGGCGTAAAGAATCATATAGACGTACAGAAAAAGCGCTCAGACAGGAAGAGAAAGGTAGAGAGAATTCAAATAAAACCCGAGAAAATCTATTAATTGAGGAAGGTACCCGAGTAAAATCAGAACAAGTAGATAGACAAAGAAACACTCTTATGAATGGTATGTATCCTCTTCTGGCCGAAGGGTTACCTAAGGCTACCCCGGAAATACCAAAAGACTTGACTCCTCCGTTACTCCCGATAAAAGCACATCCCAAAACACATCCCAAAACAGCAAAGGACGTTTTCCTTTCCTCCTATTTAGATGACGTAGCTCCCGAGTATGCTAATACCATACCACACACACCGCTTGCCGATGGTGTTCAACACCAAGAGCATCCGTCTGTATCCCCGCAACAACAAACTCCTACGCCCATTCCCACAGGTCCATCCGTTTCTACTGTTTTTCCCACATCTACGATTTCTATCTTACGTCCAACGAATCCTTTCTTGCCCAGCACTTCAGATGGTGCTACAGGAGGTACGACAGACATGTTTGCCACACCGCCGCGAAATAAACAGACCCTTAGAGATTTAGCACTCCAACGTACACCCCAACTAGCGACATCCGACATGTTTAAAGAACAGCTTGTGGATTGTAGATACGACCCAGTACCAGGTAAACAGGACAGATTGCTCATATCATCACTACGTATACGACGAGCTACATTGTATTTAATGACGATACCAGGAATGGTTGAACACCTAGACAATATATATCGCTTTGTCCAAACAGGGCGAGGTCCAGAAAGTATTAACGAAGCTATGGAATACCAGAAAGTGGATGTCCAAAGACAACTACTACGTTTTTTTATAAACTGCGTGATTAGGAACCAAGACAGGCCTGGGGCAGATCATGATACCATGCAAAAACTTGCCAAATGGGGTCAGAATATATCAGACGAGAAACATGATAAACAGTCATGCATAGTAGTTATGTATCGAAAGATCCGCAAGGAAATAGAACGAATACATAAAGAAAGACGAGAAGCAGACAGAATTGAATCAGAGGAAGAGGAGGAGCAAGAATCAGAACAATTAGATACGATAGCTTACGTAGGTAGAGGAAGACCCCATAGTAATACTAGAGGCTTTAATGATCCGATACGTCCGATACGTCCAGAATGTAATAGACATTTTACAAACCCTATGTTAAATACAAGATCCCCTGAACACCTATTCCAAGCTGCTGATAAATTACTCCGAGATCGAAGGGGGTACCATATGCTCAATTCCATGGACGAACAAGAATTAGCCAGGTCAGCAGTACAATGGGCTGACAGTCCCAGTAAATACAGTGATGATGCACTAGCACACACGTTTCTGAATCTTGCCCCAGACGAACAGCGTTTAGCTAGTATATACATGATTCAACACCTCCTTATATTATATAAAAGCCAACACTCCGATCCAGGACCCTTACCTGACATATTGACAGAACTACTCACGGATAACTGGAGAGGTTCAGGTACTGATTTAATTAAAGAAATTCTAGAATTTCGAAACCAGTATATAACTTTCGTGTGCCCAGAACACGTTCCGGTTCCCATTATGGGAAGAAAAATGTATCACATAGATAGACAGAACCCGTTACGCGAAGTACACCCAATCAGAGGTGAAGGTAATAACTTTACACGCGTGTTTGTGTACACGCCTATAACTAAAATTGAATTATTAGAAATGAAGAAAGTAGTACCCAGCCATGACAAGGATCCAGCAGGTTTCCACCGTGAGATAAAAGACATGTTACTCATGGGAGAGTACACATACCCCGACATTATGAAAATACTGAAAGTGTTAATGCCTGCCGGTGTTTACGAGAAACTCAAAGAAAAGGAATGGGAGGTGGGAGACCAAAAGATAGATTGGACAGCATTAGAAAACGAAGAGAAGGCCCGAGCTGCAGGAGCAGGGCTTGGGGAAAAGACTACAGCACTACCAGGATTACTAGTGCAGGTACTGCCACGTTTATTAACTACGAAAAAGGAGGACTGGGGTGCAATCTCAGCCTGTAAACAAAAGCAAGATGAAGACACTAGTGATTTCTATTCCCGATTTGAAAAATGTTTTGGTATCAATAGTGGCATAAAAGCAAGTAGCGAGTCATATCCACATCTGTTTGTGACAAAATTAGTTGAAAATTCTCTGCCGCAAGTTAAGAATAGAGTATTGAAATTCGAGAGTACCTGGCAAGGTAATACCCCGTCACAGATGTTACAGATGTTACAATATCACCACAATAGAATTAGAGAAGAACAAGAACATGAACAAAGACGTATGAAAGATACAAAAATGAAAATGCTTGTTGCTCAGTCAGTCCCAGCTGATGGTCATCAAAAGGGTGATTCCGCAGGTCCAATGAAAGGGACATGCAACTATTGTAAACAACAAGGTCATTATATACACGATTGTCCAGTTCTGAAACATAATATTGCCACAGGTAGAACCCAGGAAAGACCACGTCCACCTAGACAGGATCAGAATCAACAACAAATTCCTCAGCATGTACAACCTAGGTCAGCTCCGCAACAACTAGCTCCGCAACAGGCAGCTCCACAACAGACCGTAGCACCACCACAAGCGCAGCCTATTGCTGCCACACAAGCGACAACGCAACAGATGTATCAGTATGCACAAACAGATTATCCCGATTATCAGCGATACACATGAAATAGCCTAGAGAGGGAAGTTGGCTTACCCCTTATTGAGGTTCCTGTAGACCAGGAGGGACCTTATGTACATAGTGAACTATTAGGGGAAGACAGAAAGTTTTTACTTGATACAGGGGCAAGCAGAACAACTATAAGACGCAGTGAAGTTCCAGGGGCACCCCTCTCAGGCTCACAGAATATTTCCCTTGGATTCTCAGGAAAACCTATAATTAATGACGTAACACAACCTCTTCCACTCACGGTTGGTCCATTGACACGTACTACAGATTTATTGCTTACTAAATCATGTCCAGAAAACTTGTTAGGTATAAAAACATTGAAAGCTCTAGGAGCCATAATATGTTGTTCTCCGGAAGGAGTACGACAATTTTTACGTGACTTTAAAGGTCACTACGTGTCCAGAGACATGGATCACCGACTGCAGAATTTACCTACACATTTATGGGCACAAGGCCCCACTGATGTTGGTTGCATGAACATTACACCATACCGAGTCACACTGAAAACAGGAGTAGTACTACCACGAATGCGACAATACAAGTTACCACCAGATACTGTTGTGGCTTTGCTGCAAATCATTGACGAGCTCATTGCACAAGGAGTGGTTGTAGAAACCGACTCCAATGTATGCAATTCCCCAATAATTCCGATTCTTAAAAGAACGGATCCAAAGGCACCACCAGTATATCGATTGGTTATTGATCTGCGCGAACTAAATAAATGTATTGTACCACAATACCCTGTGGTCCCAGATATCTCTTCACTACTAACAGCTATTGATTCAGAAGCAACGTTCTTCACTGTAATTGATCTCAAGAATGCTTTCTTTAGCGTCCCAATAGATCCGGAAAGTCAATATCTGTTCGGTTTCAGTTTAAATGGACGAAGTTTTAAATTCACACGCGCACCTCAAGGATTTACAGAAAGCCCCAGCATCTATAGCCAAGCACTGAAACGAGAACTTGACAGTATCCACATGCCAGTTAACACTGCCTTGCTTCAATATGTCGATGATCTGCTGATCACCGCCCGAAGCGAACCTGAATGTGAAACAGCATCACTGACGGTTTTAAAATTTTTGGCTGACAAGGGGCACAAGGTGTCCCCTTCTAAGCTGCAATTCTGTGTCCAGCGAGTTGTTTACCTTGGGCACTCGCTGTCCAAGGAGGGAAGACAGCTTACACCCGACCGCATCCAGTTAATCGCTAACATGTCACCACCCAAGACGCAAAAGGAGGTGCGGGCTTTTATAGGTCTCACTTCATACTGTAGGCAGTGGATCCCTCAATATGCATTTCTAGCTAAACCCCTCATCCAGTTGACAACACAGGAGGCAGCCACATCGACTGTCCTCCCTTGGACTCAAGAACACACACATGCCTTTGAAAGCTTAAAGAAAGCTTTATGCCAAGCACCTGTTTTAGCAACACCATGTTACAGTAAACAGTTTACACTCTTTGTTACAGAACGCGAAGGTACTGCCTTGTCAGTACTCACTCAGGAACAAGCAGGATCACACAAACCATGTGCTTATTTCTCTAGTACATTAGATCCAGTAGCTCAGGCTCTTCCTGCGTGCCTGAAATCGGTGGCAGCAACAGCTTTAGCAATCAGACAAAGCGATGCCATAGTGTTAGGACATCAATTGACAGTACAAGTACCACACGCAGTAGAGGTTCTTTTGAACCGCACACAAACACAACACTTGACTATAGCGAGACTCACCGGTTACGAATTGACATTGTTTCAGCCACACATAGAAATCAGACGTTGTAATACGTTAAATCCTGCCACACTGTTACCAGTAGGCGGAACAGATCCATTGGCACATGATTGTGTCGAAGTCATTACTATCACGACGAAACCCAGACAAGACTTGACAGACATCCCTTTATCAGATCCAGACCTGACATTATATGTAGATGGTTCATGTATGAGAACAAGTACAGGAGAGTTAGTGGCCGCTTACGCAGTTACAACAGACACTGAAGTCATTGAAACAAATTGTATTAACACTTTGTCAGCCCAAGCAGCAGAGCTCATCGCCCTGACACAAGCCTGTATTCAAGCCAAAGATAAGAAAGTCAACATATACACAGATTCACGTTATGCATTCGGAGTCGTCCATGACTTCGGCGTACTGTGGCGAGAGAGAGGTTATTTAACTTCTCACGGTGCCCACATCCAACACGGACCCCTCATTCAAGCCCTATTAGACGCGATTCATTTACCTACTGCAATATCGATTATGAAATGCAAAGCCCATACAAAAGTTACCGATCTCATTTCTCAGGGAAATGACCTAGCTGACAGAACAGCTAAACAGACTGCTCAGAACCAGACTCATACAACTGACGCGACAAAGACAATAGTTCCGACACCAACACATTGCATGACAGTTAAGGATCCCGCCCTTGATGTAATTGACATACAGACACATGCTACACCAGAAGAAATAAAGAAATGGACTGAATTAGGAGGGGTCCAAACGGATCAAGGATGGATGACGAAGGAAAAATCTATATGGTTTCTTCCCGACTCCATGGTTCAAGTCATCATTAACACAATACATAGTCCAGCGCACCTAGGAGAAAAAGCTATGCTAGACGGTATTCAACACATTTGGTTCAACAAACACTTGCGAGCAGCAGCCAAACAGAAAGTTCGTACCTGTATGATATGTTGTCAGTTTAATCCAGGTAAAAGCATCCCCGTAGAGCAGGGTGGATTTCATTCTCCCGATCATGCTTTTGAAGTCCTCCAGATGGATTATATCCAGATGGAACGATGTCGAGGATTCAAATATGTTCTCGTAGTTGTCTGTGCTCTTTCTCGTTGGACAGAAGCCTACCCGGTTTCAGATTACACTGCCCCGACTACTGCCAAACAGTTAGTTCGAGAATTCTTCCCACGGTACGGTTTACCACGTGTTGTCTACTCAGATAACGGCCAGCCATTCTCATCCGAACTAATGAAACATGTTTCCCTTTTGTTAGGCTACCAATGGAAATTCCACTGTGTCCGACATCCCGAGGCAGCAGGTCTCGTGGAACGCCATAATCAAACTCTGAAAATTAGATTGTCCAAAATATGTAGAAAAAAAGGTGTCGATTGGATAGTAGCCTTACCAGTTGCGCTCTTTTACATGAGAATGGTAGCACATTCTCGAACAGGGCTATCCCCGTACGAGGTGATCTTCGGTAGACCACCAAATATGTGGGGGACGCCTATACCTCGCAAAATCACTGATGTTGACTGTAATATGCTGACAGATTACCTGGCTTCCTTGATGTCTGCACTACAATCTTGTCGTTCACAGGTAGCTGCAGCTTTTCCCGATAATACTGAGGTGAAGCCCCATGACGTGGTTCCGGGCAACCTGGTTCTGGTCCGGAATTTCGACCGGAAGACCCAACTGGAGCCTAGGTGGAAATCGCCAAAGCTTGTTCTACTGACTACAAGGACAGCCGTGAAGATCGAGGGACGTAAAGGGTGGTTGCACTCGAGTCATATCAAGAAATTTTATGGACTACCATCCAGTGTCAATACTCAACCCTGCATTCCCTCACAGACAGACTCTAAGCTCCCCTTGGTTGAGCAGTCAAAGACGGAACTTTATAAACTAAAATTAAGGTCTAGCAAGTCAGACAATTTGACTGTTTAAGTCCTCTCCAAGGTGAATCGGTTGAATTTGTCTCTGACATGTATCCTCTAGACCGGAATAGAGAAAGAAATCAACAGATGCAGCTTAAAAAGCATGCGTATTGTAAATCACTTCGTAGTCACTGTACAGTAACCTTATTAATTTTGTTTCTTCTAAGTCTTCTGATCATCATTTCCAGTATACTATTGCACATGTATTACCCTATTTTTAAGCGTGCTTACAATGTAACTGCAGAACACTCTTTTAGCGAATTACCTCCGCATGAGTTGTCCTATAGATTTGCGCTGCGCAACAACACATTCATTAGTATGTTACATCATTCCCACCAGACCAGCAATGCCACAAATTGTTGGATATGTGGCCGACTCCCTCCCTATCAGAACTATAAAGGAGTTTTGCCCCTCTTTCCATATCCGTTCACACACAATGGCTCCTGTGGAGCATGGTTTAGTTTGATTAATTCCCTAGATTCAAATTCCGCAGTTTATCAAGACAACTGGGTATGGGGAAACCTGAACCTAGTTTTGCTTAAAGTCTGCTACCCTAACAAGGAGGGACTTCCCAAAAGAACAGGAACTGATCTAGAAAATGAAGTATATGGATTAGGTAATTTTACACTTAACCTCATGATCCTGAATGTTGAATCTGAAGCTACACCAATCTTGCCCGCTATGTCAGTATTCCCAGTTAAAGGGGAATTATGTGTAAGCAAGAATGGTTCCATACACATGGGCCATAGTAAATGCACCACTGTAATAAAATTCAGTGATCAAGGCAAGTCTACATTTAGAGCTTCCCGTCATTCCTACTTCATATGTGGCCAGACCGCATATATACGTCTACCTCTAGATTGGGATGGTACCTGTTACATAGCATTCCTTCTGCCACCTGTCTTCCTAGCTCCTCCTGATTATCATAGAAATACCCATTTAGTACACCATAGACAGCAGAGAGATCTCCCAATTGTCGATTACACAGAAACAGCATGGGAGCAATATACAGATTTCAATAAAGGTTTCTTTCCCTATATAGGTACAGTCACTAATAGTAAGCTGATACGTAGATTAACTAGAACCCTTGAAGCAGTAGTGAACGAGACTACTTCCGCCTTAGGCAATTTAACAGAAGAGCAGTCTGCTATGCGGATTGTTGTGCTTCAAAATCGTCTTGTCCTTGACGTCATCCTGGCCGATAGGGGCGGAGCTTGTAGGGTCATCGGATCAAGTTGCTGCATTTTCATACCAGAAAATTCGCCGTCAGTATATAAGGCCATAACCCGCCTTCATAAGATTATAAGCCAGATACACCAGAGCCCAGGCACCTGGACTTGGTCCGGTTGGTTCTGGGGCGTGTTGTCCGCCTGGGGATGGAGGATCCTATCCTTCCTAGGAATTGGCTCCCTCATACTATTCAGTTGTTGCTTATGTCTACAATGTGGGCCAGCGATTTGCGGCCTGTGTGCCACATCGTGTATCCCACCTCCAAGTTTTCATTCAAAATCCCGGAAGAAGAAGGAAGAACAAATGATGCTATATGAACAGATTGATGGATTGATGAAGATCGATATCACCTGAGGGTCCGTAGGGGACAAGGAGGGAATGAGGAAATATGAATTTTGTGATCAGTTATGTCCCCTATCATAGACCCCAACGGCTCCATGTGCATGCTATAAAGTACATGTATGTTCCCTCCAGTTCCAGCTCTGAAGACGCAAATACATGTGCGTCCACCGTCAACATGTCCTCTTTCAGATCCGCCATGAATGGGTCAGATATTCCATTCCTAAATATGAAAGGCCACCGACTTTATGTGGTTCACTTTCCACATTTTACAGATTCAGGCGAGTAGGCCCTGAATCCTGCCATCAAGCCTTTTCCTGCCTTCTGCCTCTGAAAGCTCCAGTCCGAGCCTGCATCTGTATCCATGAACTTTGTCCTACTCCCTGCGCGGCTAACGGTGCCTGATCCAGCCTGTTGCCTGCCAAAAACTGTATTTCACCTTCAAGATTATCTGCTCTGCTCCTCATCCGATGCATTCCTGTCTAGTAGTTTAGGTAAACATTCTTCCAGCTACCATGCAAAGGGCCAGGCCTCGCTGTCCTCATGCAAGTAATTCATAGCCCCCGTCACCATGGAAGATTCCTGCCCCCTCGCATCTCATATAGACACTTAGACGCTTGTACACGCACTAACAGTCAGTATAGAATAGATTCTATCCTAGAGACCTTTCCTTTTGGATAACACAGTTCTTTAAACATAGGATATTAGATATGATTTGGGATTAGGTTGACATGAACCCCAGACTTCTGTCTCCACATGTAGAGCTAAATGTCAAGTCCCCTTCACCCTCCAGTTGCACGTCAATCACACGTCATGCGGCTGCGCGCGCATCTCTGCCAAATATTTCTGCTGACATTGCAGGATTCTCTTATGGATCCACCCACTTGTGACATCATGTATAATGACGTTTTATAAGTTACGCCTATATGTCCGCCTTTTTTAGTTACGTATGCCTATTTTATCTGTATTATCAGCTGTTACGCCTCTTGCATCTGTCTTAATGTAATGCTTTCCATATAAATATCATTACCTGTCAATAATGTATGCCCTTCCTTCCTGAACTCTCGTGGTGATGGAATTTGAAGCCTGCAATTCGAATTGTATTTCCTTTGTCAAGGAATAAAGCCTTTAGAACCTCTAATATCACGGATTCTGCCTCTTATATTTACTGAGTTATTCTTACTAGATTTTACCGCATAAAAAATAGTACCGGTAATGAAATATTTACCACAACTGTGACACGTCAGTGGAATGGCTGCGTCAGGTCTTTGAGTCTCTTCTAGTATAGTTTTCCTGTTCTGGTTTTGTGCTCTCTTCTTTGATAAGCGAGTAATTTTCTTTGGGTAACCTCTCTCATCGAGTTTCTCCACTAGGTCTGCTGATTGTCATTTGAAATCCTCCACACTGCTACAATTCCTTCTGATCAGGAGGAATTGGCCATATGGTAGGTTTTCCCTAAGTGGACAGGGATGGAAACTATCTAATTTGAGTAGGGAGTTTCTGGCTGTGGGTTTGTAGAAGGTAGTGGCCTGTAATGCACCCTCTTCTGCTTGTATCGTCAGGTCCGGAAATGACAACGTCTTATTGTCTGCTCCGCTGAATAATAGCATCATTTCTTATGGTGGATTTTTTTAGGATCTGAATCTTCTATAAATATTCTCCTTTTATTCACAAATAGTTTTCTTTACCTAGGTTTTATCGGATTTACATTAAAAAGAGTCAATCTACCAGGAATTTCTAAAGCACAGCAGATCATCCGTGAGGTCTCAGGGCGCTGGAGTTGCTAACTGCTTTGTGGTAATCTGTTCATTTGAACTGCCAGGTCTTGAGTCCCCTCTTGCACTCCAGGAGAGATGAGGCTGTCCTGAGGTGCAGGGGAAGGAGGTTCCAAGCTTTTGCCGTCCGTTGTGAGGAGAAGCGTCCTGCGTTCTTGCTTTGGCAGATACAGGAGTATCCTCAAGGAAGAGTTAGGCCAATTGTAGATTTCCAGTTGTTGGAAAGTCATTTGTTTGATGTCTGCTGGCCCTTTTTTGCAGGGCTTTGTCTGCGTGGGTCAACATATTGAAGTGGCATCTTTTCTGGAATGGGAGCCAGTGTAGCTTCTTGATGTGATGTGTGTCTGTCTGGGGAGATCGAGGATGAGTCTTGCAGCTGAGTTTTATATTGTCTGTAGTCTCGTCAGGAGGCGTGCAGTGATTCCTATGCACAGTGTGTTCCTTAAGTCCAGCCTACTGGTGACGAGGGCCGGTGTGACAGGTCTTCTGATGTTGACTGGTAGCCACCTGAAATCTTGCAGAGCATGCAAAGGGTGGTGTGGAAGTTAGCTTGCTGTCCAAGATGATGCCAAGGTTGCAGGCGTGGTCGGTCAGGGCAGGGATGAGCCAAGTTCAGCAGGACACCAAGCGTCGTTCCATGGCGAGATGTTGGTCCCAAAGAGGAAGACTTCGTCTTGTCCGTGCTGAGCTGGAAACATTGGTCCTTCATCTAGTAGACAACATTCATTATACATCTGTGGAAGTTGGCTCAGGTGGTAGGATCTTCATATAGCGAGAGGCATATGTGATGATGTTGAGTCTGTGTGATCTGAGAGTGGCCAGGGTAGTAATGAACATGTTGAAGAGGGTGGGGATGAGGGACGATCCTTGGGGGACGCCGCAGATGATCTTGGGTTCCGAGGTGAATGGTGAGAGACTGATTCTCTGGGTACTTCCAGTGCAGTATGAGGCGATCCATTTGAGGGTTCCTCCCTGGATTCTCTGGATTCCGATGTGTGGAATCTTGATCAAGATGTGATGGGAGACGGTATTGAAGGCGGCTGATAAATCCAGGACGATGAGGACTGCTATTTCGCTGGGGTCCAGATGGGCCCTGATGTTGGTGGCTGCTATCAGGGATGTCTCGGTGCTATGGTGGACTCAGAATCTGGATTTAGAAGAGGCCAGGTGTTCAGTGAGTTGCTAGTTGATTGCTTTCTCGAGTACCGTCACTGGAAAGTGGAGCAGGCGATAAACCGGTAGCTCTTTGGTTCTGCTGCGTCGGCGGATGGTTTCTTCTGGAGGGGCCTCACTTCAGCGTGTTTTCAGTCCTTGGGAGAAGGAGGCAGATGTGATGGAGGTGTTCAGGACTTTCTTGAGCTCATCAGCAATCGTCGTGCTCCGAAGGTTAAAGCTGTGGTGGGGATAGGGCTCTGTTGGTGCCCCCGTGGACACAGAGTTCATGATGGCGATAGTGGCTTGAGTTGTGTGAGGGTACCAAGGGGTGAGCAGGTGTTTGGGGTTTGTGTTCTAGGGTGTGAGCAGGCTGCTGTCAGCGGCGGGAGTTGGGGTTTGAACTTTTCATTGATGAATAAGATCTTGTCGTAGAAGTAGTCTGCCAGAGCGTCACACTGATTAGTGAATAAACTGTGATTAAATCTATCAGGACTGACTTGGGAAATAACATCCAAGGTATTTTGGGTCCCTTAACACAACTTAAGCAATCAACAATAACCTCTTTATTCAGTGCCGCTTGAGGGTTGCTCCATATTGAAATTCATAAAAGTAATGTAACTAACTTGATGAGATCATCAACATAAGACCTCCCCAATTCTTAGTGGGTCATCCTCTAATTTGTCGTCCTTACGGACACGCTTCATGCGTGCTGCCTCGGCACTGCCCATTCACACATATCCTTCAACCAAGTCCCTGCAAGTGGAGGCGAGAGGCGTCGTCATGCTATTGCAATCTGTCTTTTTGCCAAGACCAATCCCAACAGAAGAAATTTTCTGCTCCGCTTCTTTTTCTTGGGTGTTGAAAGCAGTCCTAGCAGCACTGTTTGTATCTCCCGGGGTACTACCCACCTCATGGCCTCACGCAATAGTCAGCACTGTTTCCCAGTATGTCGTCAGCTGATGGCACGCCCACACTATGTGTATAAAGTCCACGTCTCTAGCTCCACAAAGAAGACAGTCGCCGGAGTGGTCCGGATAAATTCGACACATTTGTAAGATATGTCTGGTGTATAAAGTTATATTTGATAAGTTTAAAGTATGCATTAGTGATCGCCGCTCTAACCCTCTCATGAATTTTCAACCAGGTCGGGGCAGCCAGAGGCTCCCCAAGTATAGTCATCCATTTTGCTTGGATGGGGAAGGGCTCCCCCGGGTCATCATCCCAGAGCACACGGTACAGGTGTGAGATCAAGCACTGGCCCCTTGCCATAGTTAGCATAATTTGCAGAACATTGGTACGGGGGTTCTGCAGGAAAAGATGGGCAAAGTTTGCGTGCCACTCTCGAAATTTCCCCATATTGCAAGAATTGGCCTGTCCCTAAGTCAAAGGCAGCTTTGACCTCCACCCCCCGTAAGAAATTGTCCATTGTCATAAAGGTCCCCACTATGGCGAAATCACCCCTCTTGCCATCTCTGCACCAACATAGAGTCTGCTATCTATCGGAATGGTTTCACCACCCATAACTGTATATCTGAGGCATGGGGTGCGCACCTCGCTACCCTACGTACTGCCCTTTCCCATATCCTGACGACAGCTTGCACAATCTGGGGGACATCCACAGGCCCCCGGACCAGAGCATCAAAAGCTTCGGCAAGTCTGTTGCCATACGTACCCCACAGGAGTTGCTTTTTCCAGTTCTCAGAATCGTCCAGCCAGTGGACGGCGCGTTGCAGTTGGGATGCCATATAATAAAGCTCCAAGTGGGGCATCTCCATTCTGCCTCCAGCCCACTCCCTCTGTAATGTCTGCAACTGTACCCTTTTCCGTTTGGATCCCCATAAAAGGTCCACCATCCGCCCCGCCCCCCCCCCCCCACACCCCCCCACCCCCAACATCCAAATGTAGTGAGTGGGGATTTCCTAAAGGGAACTTTGCATTATATAGAGACAACGTGGAAGGATAATCATCTTCACAATTGCAATCTTTCCCACTAGGGACAGAGGCAACTCCCTCCAGAATTCTATAGAGTCACGTAGACCCTCCAGGACTTTCCCTATGTTAAGACTTCAAGTAAGAGGAGGACGCATTTGCTTATTTGATCCCTAGATACGTTATCCCTTCATTCGCCCAGGGTAGTCCTACCTCGGATAACTCCTTACTCTGCCCCATCGCTAGTCTTCCCATTGGGCAACGAATTCAGATTTCTTTAGGTTTATGTGGAGCCCCGATCCCCAATTCTTTATTTCTAAAAATGAGAGCATGCGATGGCGGAAACGGTTCTTCTCATTCTGCAGGTTCTTAGTGTCAGTGTAGCCCCAAATCCCACACCATAACACTCAGTGGGATCACATTGCATCATATAGATCTCTAAAAGTGGTGCAATAGGGTAACAATCAATATTAGATGTGTGCCAATAGACTGAGTACATTTTTGTTGTCTACCAGACAGGCAGTGCTTCCATGAGGTATCTGAATCGAAAATGACACCAAGATGAGGGAATTGCTGCAGTTGACTTGGTGACACAGCAGTGGAGCAAAAGGCATAGTGATGTCTGGGTCACACACAGGAATATGTCCGTGCACACAAGCACAAACCCAGACACTAACTTAGGAGCACACTGGGGGACCTCCATGTACACACCACCCCTGGCATCAAGGCACACTAGTGAAGGGAAGAGACAGACCTGTGCGACTCGCTGGCCACCTTCTTCCATCACAAGATCGCAGACTTCCACGACCGCTTCGAAGCAGTCACCACCCCGCCAACAGCCGACACCCCCCGCTCCCACGACCACCACCCGCACCAACCGCCTGCTCGCCTGGACCAACACCAACGACGACGACACCATCAAGATCATAAACACCGTCCACTCGGGATCCCCAGAAAACCACTGCCCACACCACATTTTCAACAAAGCCAGCAGCACCATCGCACCCCACCTCCGGAAGACCATCAACATCTCCTTCGAGACCGCGACCTTCCCGGAGAGCTGGAAGCACGCAGAGATCAACGCCATACTAAAGAAACCCAAGGCGGACCCCAAGGACCTCAAGAACTTCCGACCCATCTCCCTGCTCCCAGCGAAGGTCATCGAAAAGGCCGTCAACAAACAACTGACCAGCTTCCTCGAAGAGAACAACATCCTGGACCCATCCCAGTCAGGGTTCCGCAGCAACCACAGCACCGAAACTGCCCTCATCGCCGCCACCGACGACATCAAGATCATGCTCGATAACGGAGAAACCGCGGCCCTGATCCTCCTGGACCTGTCAGCCGCTTTCGACACAGTCTGCCACCGCACACTAAGAGCACGCCTCCACGACGCCGAAATCCAAGAGAAGGCCCTGGACTGGACGACCTCCTTCCTCTCCGGGAGAACCCAGAGCGTCCACCTCCCCTCCCTTCCGCTCCGAAGCCACCGAGATCATCTGCGGTGTACCCCAAGGCTCATCTCTCAGCCCAACATTGTTCAACGTCTACATGGCACTGCTCGCCCATGTCGCCCGACAGCACGGCCTAAACATCATCTCCTACGCCGACGACACCCAGCTGATCCTCCCGCTCACCAAGGACCCCCACACCACCAAAACCAACTTCCATGAAGGAATGAAGGCCGTCGCCGACTGAAGCTGAACTCGGACAAGACGGAGGTCATCATCCTCAGCTCCACCCCCTCGGCCTGGGACGACTCCTGGTGGCCGACGGCACTAGGAGCACCCCCTACACCCACCAACCACGCACGAAACCTAGGGGTCATCCTCGACTCCACACTCTCCATGACAAAGCAGGTCAACGCTGTCTCCTCCTGCTTCAACACCCTCCGCATGCTTCGCATGATCTTCAAGTGGATCCCCACCGAAGCTAGAAGGACGGTCACCCAGGCCCTCGTCCGCAGCAGACTGGACTACAGCAACACACTATGCAGGAGCCCCGGCCAAACTCTTGAAACGACTCTAACGCATCCAGAACGCCTCCGCTCTCCTGATCCTGGACATCCCCCGCCGCAGCCACATCACACCCCACCTGAAAGACCTGCACTAGCTCCCCTTCAAGCTCCTCACCCACGCTTACAAGGCACTCCACGACACCGGACCAGCGTACCTCAACAGTCGACTCCGCAGACCATGCCCTCGCCACCATCCCCTGCATCTAAAGAGTGACCGCCGGTGGCAGATCATTCTCCCACCTCGCTGCCACCCTCCCCATACGCCGACGGTAGACCGAAGGCCTTCTAACCTTCAGGAGACTCCTCAAGACCTGGCTCTTCGAACAGTAGCAGCATCCCCCCCCTAGCGCCTTGAGACCCTTACGGGTATGTAGAGCCCTTTACAAATGCTATGATTGATTGATATCTGGGTCGCACACAGGAATATCTCCCTGCACACAAGCACTAACCCAGACAAAAACCTAGGGGCACACTGGGGGACCTAAATGTACACACCACCCCTAACACCAAGGCGCACCAGTGAAGGAAAAGGCACAATGATGTCTGGAACGCACACAGGAATATCTCCCTGCACACAAGCACTAACCCAGACACAAACGTTTGGGCACACTGGGGGACCTCCATGTACACACCACCCCTGCCATCAAGGCGCACCAGTGAAGGAAAAGGCACAGTGAGTTTGGAGAGTCCTGCATTGGGATATATGCCTGCTCACCTCCATGTGCCCGGACAAACGCTCCGTGTACACTCCTGGGCCCTGTACATGAACTTGGTAAGTCTTGATGGAAGGATACATTGATGTTGTTACTGGGATATGTCTGCACACCACCACTGATCTAGACACATTCTAAGGAGTATATTTGGGGGCCTAAACATGCATACTGTTACAAATTTGCAAAGAAGAAACATGCATGGTAATGTGCTCAGTCACACATAGGAATCAGTCCCTGCACACCTGCCGACTGATTAGCAGACACATCCTCAGAGGCGTACTCTGGGACTGGAGCATGCGCAGTGCCAGTGACTTGATGATGCACAGTGATGCCATCAGTGTCACAGACAAGGGTGTGTGCCTGCACACCGCCATTCACCCTGAAATATCCTCCGTTGATATAATCTGCGCTCACATCGAAAGCATGAGTTAATGAAATAGGCACTTGTATTCCCCAAACAAATACTGAAGAGGTGGAAATCGCTTTTATAAAAGTTTGGATTGTTTTTAAATTGACTTCTTGGTTTTTCCAAGTTTTATCTTAGAACCTTAATTTGAGAGCTCTTTTCCAGATCACCATTGTTTTCTCTTTTTAAGCCGATAGTGTAGGAAGGGCCGTTCCCTGCTGCACGACCCCTTAAAATGTTTAGTGACTGTACCGTTGAGTTCAGCTGATGATTGCTTGGAGTAAGCTGAGTGCAGTGACCTTCTATATAAATGACCTATTCAACTCTTGAATCGCTTTCTCTTGCAGGCCCAGCTATGTGGTACCTACGAGTCTCTCGCACGGGATCAAGCTGGTCAACCCCATGTTCCGAGGTTATTCACAGCAGGTAGATGGCTGGAGTGGGGACGTTCCTTAGCCTTGCTTTGTTAAAAGTGCTTCCATTGGTTTGCGGTCAAAGCACAGTGTGCATCCATGTGAACCTGGCTTAATGGTTGGCTTGTATGATTATGTGAAATGTTTCAGGAGCCTGAGGGCTAAGAAAAGGTCAACTGGAGTCTATTTGATGTACTTGGATGTTGAGGTTGTGGTGATTAAGATTATGATTACAACCAACTACATGTTTTATTGTTTGTTTTAGCCTCTTAACTGATTGGTTGTTTGCGCACTCCCATGCCAGACTCTTTTGTCACTTTTTGCTCAATTCTTGTACAAACATTGGAGGATGCTTTGCTTTCCTTCTCAAATGTGCCTTATGCCCATGTCCTACCTATATCGCAAAAGCACACTGGAGACTCGCGTTGATAACATACACATATACCTCAATAGGATAGTTGAGATGTTCAATCCTACATGATTTGTATATTTCAATTAAATATAATTATTGCAATGGTTGCAATTTATGCAATAAGGATCATTAAATTGAAGTTTGCCCTCTTGGAGCCGGCGCTAGTGCCTCCTGGATACCGGAACTGAAGAAGGGGCTTCCTTATATTAGTCATATCTTTGTCAAGGATAAAAGTGCACGGGGGGTTGAAGTGCAGCAGAACCTGTTGTCCAGTTCTAGGGTTTTTAACAGCCATTCAGGCCACTTGTGTCCTTGTTCCTCTTGAGTCTCTTTCTCCTGCTACTCATGTCCTACTGGCTTCCTGCCCGCTCTCTGCTACTCGTTTCCAACTGGCCTCCCGCCCTCCCCCTGCTACTCATGTTCTTCTGGCTTCCTGCCCTCCCCCTGCTAATCGTGTCCTTCTTGTTCCCGCCGTCCCCTGCTACTTGTGCCCTTTTGGCTTCCCACCCTCCCCCTGCTACTCCTGCCCTTCTGGCTTCCCGTCCTCCCCCTGCTACTCATGTCCTTCTGGATTCCTGCCCTTCCCCTGCTACATATGTCCTTCTGGCTCCCCCCCCCCCCTGCTATTCTTGTCCTGGCTTCCCACCCTCCCCCTGCTACTCATGTTCTTCTGGCTTCCCTCCCTCCGCCTGCTGCTCATGTCCTTCTGGCTTCCTACCTTCCTCCTGCTACTCTTTTCCTTCTGGCTTTCCTCCCTCCCCTTGCTGTTCTTGTCCTTCTGGCTTCCCTCCCCCTGCTTCTTGTGTCCTTCTGGCTTCCCTCCCCCTGCTTCTTGTGTCCTTCTGGCTTCCTGCCCACTCTCTGCTGCTCATTTACTTCTGGCTTTCCGCCCTCCCCCTGCTACTTGTGTCCTTCTGACTTCCCACCCGCTCTCTGATATTCATGTCATCTTGGCTTCCGGCCTCCCCCTGCTAGTCATGTCCTTCTGGTTTCCCGCCTTCCACCTGCTACTCGTGTCCTTCTGGCTTCCCACCCTCCCCCTGCTACTCGTGTCCTTCTGGCTTCCCGCTCTCCCCCTGCTACTCGTGTCCTTCTGGCTTCCCGTCTTCCCCCTGCTACACATGTCCTTCTGGCTTTCCTCCCTCCGCCAGCTGCTCATGTCCTTCTGGCTTCCCATCCTCCCCTCTACACATGTCCTTCTGGCTTCCCTCCCTCGCCCTGCTACTCATGTCCTTCAGGCTTCCCTCCCTCCCCCTGCTACTCGTGTCCTTCTGGCTTCCAGCCCTGCACCTGCTGCTCATCTCCTGGCTTCCCGTCCACCCCCTGCTACACATGTCCTTCTGGCTTTCCTCCCTCCACCTGCTGCTCATGTCCTTCTGGCTTCCCACCCTCCCCGCTTCACATGTCCTTCTGGCTTCCCTCCCTCCCCCTGCTACTCGTGTCCTTCTGGCTTCCAGCCCTGCGCCTGCTGCTCATGTCCTTCTGGCTTCCCACCCTCCCCCTTCTACTCCTGTCCTTCTGGCTTCCCTCCCTCCCCCTGCTGCTCATGTCCTTCTGGCTTCCAGCCTTCTGCCTGCTGCTCATATATTTCTGTCTTCCCTCCCCCTGCTACTCGTGTCCTTCTGGCTTCCCTTCCCCTGCTACTTGTGTCCTTTTGGCTTCCCGCCCACTCTCTGCTGCTCATATCCTTCTGGCTTCCCACTCTCCCCCTTCTACTCGTGTCCTTCTGGCTTTTCTCCCTCTCCCTGCTACTTGTGTTCTTCTGACTTCGGGCCCTCCCCCTGCTATTCGTGTACTTCTGGCTTCCAGCCCTCCCCCTGCTACTCGTGTCCTTGTGGGTTCCCACCCTCCCTCTACTACTCATGTCCTTCTGGGTTCCCACCCTCCCCTGCTACTTGTGTCGTCCTGGCTTCCCGCTCTCCCCCTGCTACTCTTGTCTTTCTGGCTTCCCGCCCTCCCCCTGCTACTCTTGTCCTTGGTGGTGCATGAGGTTTAATTTTCTATGCTAGCATTAGGACAGAGGGCACCCTTGCCGCAAAGAGGGGGGCAACATATGAGGGCCTTTTTTTCCTGATTGGGACAGTCTGTTTCAAGAGTGATGGTCAGGTATGGTGCGGAAGGGGTGAAGGAGGTAGAGGAGACAGCCTGCTACTTGGGGCTGCAGCTATCATGAGGAGTAGTGTTTTTTTTGGTCGCTTTCTGTTTTTGGTTTACATATTTGCTCTTTTAGATAAAAATCACATTTAGTGTGAATTGTGAGCTAAAGAAAAGGTTCCCCTGAAATGATCTCATAAGCTCACCCCCTACGCTTAGATCTTCCTCTTCCTCTCACCCATTTCTTACCATCACATTTTGGAGGGTGGTGTGGCTTCGAAGCATTTTGCTTTGGGGGCTCAGAGCAAATTTGTTTATAGACCTCTGGCGTAAGTGTAGATACAAAGATCTATTCCGAAATTCTATGGAGGTCTTTTAGTAAGACTTGAACAGAAAGGACTGATAAGAGGGAAACCCAGGTGGCCAAATGTACAGGTTTTAGCTTGAGGGACAGAAACATGGTGAGTACCCTGAAGATGTGTAGAGGGTCTGATTCAATCACTCTATCTGCTATTCTGTCTGAGGATGATAACTTGTAGACAGAAAGTGCATTACCCTAAGCTGTTTAATTAGTGTTCTCCAAACCTGGCTATAAACTGAGACTCCCATGTTCATAATGATGAGGTGAGGCAGTCCTCGTAACCTGACAAATTCTTTAATGAACACAGCTGCTAGCATGGAGGCTGCAGGAATCTTGGCTAACAGGTTGAAGTGTGTGGTCTTATTAAGAAAATCTTTAACCATTAATAATACTGTCATTCCCACTGGGAGTGGTAAATCTGATGTCCTGTCACTGGAGAAGAATATTGCATGTCGTGACAAATTCTTGTAATTTAGGGTCCTGATGCCAAAGAAGTATGTTTTCTATTTACTGTTTATTGTATCTTTGGCCACCAATTCTGGGGACTGATGGACTTTGATAGGCTTACTTTAATTTACATAAGAATGTTGCTGCATCTTCAGCACAACACCAATATGGAGGGTAGACTCGGGCTGACTTTTGTTATTCTTTCTGCTAGGTAAAGGCATCCGCCCTGCCATGTCTGTTCCCAGGTCTTTATGAAATTAAATTATATAGAGGTTTTGTAAAGCGAGTGTATGCCGAGGCATCTTAGCTCTGTAGCTGTCATAGCCTGAGCAGAGGGGGTAGACTGAGGTTAGGCATTGGGCGTGAACAACCACGTTTTCAGCACCTTCCTGAACAGTTGTCTGTTGGTTTGGCATCTCAGGTTGAATGGCAGAGTATTCCAAAGTTTAGGGGCCAGATGAAAGAAGCTTCTTCCACCCCACTTTACAGTCTTCACCCTGGGAATGACCAACAAAGAGTCAGTCGATGATCGGAGACTGCGTTGTGGGATGTGCCGTCTGATTCTATTGTTGAAGTACGCAGGTCCTGTCCCATAAAGGTCTTGTGGACAATACACAAGGACTTGGATTGGACCCTCACCTCGACCGGCAACCAGTGCAGCTCTCGGATCCCTTTGGACACTGAGCTAAATTTGGGTATTTTAAGTACCAGTCGTGCTGCGGCGAGTTGAAATATTTGAAGCTTACGTATGGTCCCTTTGTTTGCACCTAAATAAAGGGCATTACAGTAGTCAATCTTTGATAGCACTAGGGTCACGATTAGTGTTTTCCTTAGATCCATCTGGATTTTTGTTTTTTTGTGTCGCAATTCTTTATTGAGAAATTAAAGGTAGATAAATTCATAAAAGTATAATACATCATAATAGACCCACAATAGTCTAGTGATTTAACATATACAGTATAATATAAAGAAGAGAAAACTTGCAGATAAGAGAGGAAAGGGGCGGAAATAGGAGAAATGAAATAAAAGACAAAGTGTTATGAAAGAAAGGAGAATAAAGGACATTGTATGCTAGGAAATCTAATTCTGGATAGATATAATCATGGGAAACAGAGTAAATTATGGGATGGGCAAATATAATTTAGAATTAGTAAAATATATTGTGAATATAATGTGAAGTTTGATATATAATCATGAAGGGTACAAAATAACTAAAATAAATTAAGTAGATAACTGAATACATGGGTAAATAAATGGATAAATGAATAAGCAAATAAATATTTGAGAGAATAGATATGTAATTAAGTGAATAAGAAAATGGAAGAATGGATAGATAAAGAAATGAGGAGAGAGAGATATAAAAACAAAACAAAAGAAAAAAGCCGGAGAGATACCTCCTTACCTGGAAAGAAAAAGAAGACAAGAATGGGACCTGAGGAGGAAAAGGGAAAGAGGAAGGGGAGAGAATCAATAAGAAGAAATTATTTAGGGGATTCGGAGAAAAGGAGTCCATACTTGTTGAAATATTTCTTCTTGGTCTTGTAATTTGTATATTATATGCTCATGTGATGCTGTCTGTATCTTCTCAGCCATCCGGTCCTCATTAGATGGAGGACTAGGTGATTTCCACAATCTTAAAATACACACTTTGGCTGTGGAAAGTGCAGTATGTAAGAGTTGGCACTGAGGACGTGTGATATCATATGAACTTCCAAGATAATGCAATAAGATAGTGGAGGATGTAAGAGGGAGTTTAAGAGGAATAGTTTGTTTTATTGTGTCTCCTATTTGTGTCCAGAAATGTTGTATATAGGGACATTCGCAAATTATGTGGAGGAGGTCACAATTAACTCCAGAACATCTCCAACATTTACAGAGTGGTAATAATCCTGCTCGTTCCAATTTTGATGGTGTCCAGTACCAGTCATGTAATGTTTTAAAAAGGCAACATTTCAAGCATGCTTCACAAATACCCTTGTCCAGGGCTTCCAGAATATCCGGCCATACATTTTCGTCTACAGAGATATGTAAACGTTCTTTCCATTTCCCATAGAGAGCTTTAAGAAGTGGTTGTGAGTATAGATGGTTAGTTAGAGTACGATATAACCATGACATTACCCCTTTATGGTTACCCCATATGTGAAGATAGTTCAATATTGGGGATTGCTCTAACGTCCAGGGGGAAGGACCAAGACATCTCCTTAGGCAGTACTGTAGTTGTAAATGTCATAAACGTGGTGATCAAATTCTTCACAAAAAAGATCAAAGGATTTCAGTTCGCCTTTTATTATAATATGATCTAGTGTCTGGCTTCCTTTCGAACTCCAGCTAGTAAAGTGACGCGCTTGACCACTATTTTGAATACTTTAATTACCCCCTAGTGGAGATTTAGAGTGTAAACGATGGGCAACTCTTAAAAGGCGATGTACTCTTTGCCATGCTTGGTAAGTAATGAAGCACAGGATGTGGAGGGGAGGTTCGAGGTTTACGAGTACTGTATAAAAAATTTAGATCATCATCGCAATTAAGTATTAGGTGTTCCGTTGTAACCCATTGTGGATGATCAATAACACAAGAAAGTAAATAAGCCAATTGTGAGAGATGTAAAGCCAAGGAATAATGTTTCAATGATGGTAAACCTAAGCCACCATGGGGACGATGTGCCAATAATTTAGCAGCTGCTAAACGAAGATGCTTGGTTCCCCAGACAAATGACCGTATACGGGAATCTATAGGCGGAGTAAGTTCAAAGGTATTACAACTGGAAGCATTCCTAGGATATAAATAAAGCGGGTAGAGTTACCATTCTAACCGCCTGAACTCTCCCCCGCATGGAGAAGCCCAAAAGTGACCATTTGGAAAAATAAGTTTCCATTTGTGCTATAAGAATTAAAAGATTATCCTAAACCATTCCTTCGAGTCCACGGTTATTCAAAATTCCTAGATAATTTAATTGGAACAATTTCCAGCAGAACAGGTATCCATCAATTGAAACTTTTGTTGTACCAGAAGAGATTGGAAGAGCTTCACTTTTGTCCCAATTCACCTTATAACCAGAGATGATTGAGAATTCATTGATAATGTCAAGTCAAGTTGGTAGGAAATGGGAGGGATATTGAAGTGTGAGAAGGATATCCGCATTTAAGTATAACTTCAATATTCCTCCTATAATAGTTATACCCCGAATCTGCGCTGACCGGCGAATGAGTGTGGCAAGGGGATCCATCGCTAATGAGAATAAAAGGGGGGGGGGGGGAAATAGTGGATAACCTTGATGGGTACCTCTTCGAATTGGAAAGGAGTCAGAAAGAAACCCTCCACAATTGACCTGTGCTATGGGGTTATCATATAATAAACGAACCTTGGAGATAAATTGATCCCCTAGGCCAAAGCGTTTCATGGTGGCAAAAAGATAAGTCCAATCAATACGGTCAAACACTTTTTCAGCATCCAAGGAAAGAGCAATCGCATCCTCCGTCATTTCTCTTGCAGACCATAAAGTATGAGCTAATGATCGGAAATGGTTTCTAGAGGAACGACCTGGGACAAAGCCAACCTGTGAATGATGTATTAGAGAAGGAATAACTTTACGTAATTGTGACGCTAAAATACTTGCTAAAACTTTAACATCACCGTTTATCATGGATATGGGGTGGTAGCTACCACATATGAGTGGATCCCTGCCCGGCTTGGGGATGACTACAATCAATGCTTTATTAAAAACAGGACCAAGAGAAGATGTCTGAAAGGCAGAATGAAGTGTATTAATTGCTTCTTCCCGACACCATTTATAATATTCCGCAGAGAACCCATCTGCATCTGGGGATTTGTGATAAGATAGTTTGGAGATAGTTGTAGCTACTTCATATTTAGTAATGTCGCCACCAAGTAAATCTCTACTCTCATCTGTGAGACATGGAAGATCAATTTTCTGGAGAAATGCAGCTATTTGATCTTTAGTTGCTGGGTTCTCAGGAGTGTAAAGTGTTTTATAAAAAGATGCAAAAGTATTAACTATTTCTTGCGGTTTGGTGAGAATCTCGCTAGATTCTGTTCGTATTGCAGATATAGCCATGGAAGCTTCACGTTGTTTTAGCTGCGCTGCGAGCAAACGGCCTACTGTTTCCCCTTGTCAATAGTGTATACCTTTTAAACGTTGAAGAGCATACTCTGCTTTTGAAATATAGAGATTATTAAGTGCCATTTTAGCTATCTCTAGACTTTTGCGATTGGTCACAGTAGGACAAGAAGTATATAAACGAGTAAGAGAAACAATTTGAGCTCCAAGTTCAGTACGACGTAAGGATGCTGATTTATTGGCTACACCTGCATCTCTCATTAATTGTCCGCGAATGGCTGCTTTTGCAGCTGCCCAAATGGTTTTACAAGAGTTAACTGAGAATTTGTTGTTGATTAGATATTCAGAAAAGTGAGAACATAGTTGAGTCTTACCTACGAGGCGAACAGTATTTTTGAATGTTCATACGCCATGGTTTTCGACCTGGAGAGATTAGACCTACTTCCAGAGCAAGAAGAACTGGAGAATGATCAGAAATAGCTGCTTCTAGAATGTTGGATTCATTAGTAATTGCAACTACTGAATGAGAAATAAGAAAATAGTCTATTCTAGATTGTGTGCCATGGGCAGAGGAGAGAAAGGTATACTCTTGATCTGATGGATGACAAAGGCGCTAGTGATCTACTAAAACCTGGTCCGATGTTATATCGCCCAGTAATGCTCGGTCACCAACATTACATCTGTCTAAGGGTCCTGTTCTATCTAAAATATCATCACTAGCCAGATTCCAATCACCACCAATGATATAACTGAATGCTCCAATCGCCACGAGCAGGCGGTTCAAGTTGAGGAAATAGGAGCGTTTAGCACCTGTTGGTGTGTATACTGAACCAATACAGAAGGTCCTGTCTAAAATGTTAAACTTAGCAAAGACATACCTTCCTTCTGGGTCAATCCAAGTTTTGACAGTTGATGTAGGTGGGGATTTGTGTAAAAGAATGGCCACACCACATTTCTGTGGTTGGTGCTTGTCAGAAGATGATTGTGTTGTTAATCCCTAAGAACTTTACCCACCCAGTCACGCTGTAATTTGGATGATTCCAGAGCATTTGTATAGGTCTCTTGTATGAGAGCAATATCCGTTTTTTTCTTTTAAAGATAAGAGAGTACTTTTTTTTTGGTAAAGATCTATGAAAGAGTCCGTTATATGTTATATAGGGAACTAGGCAAAAATAGGAAAAATCAAGTGAAAAATAAGGGAAGGGGTGGTAAATAGATTGTGCATGGATAGCACAGCACAAATGGAACAGAACTGTTTACTGCTTTCGGGCTATTCGCGCCAGAGGAGCCTCATCTGGCGACCAAGTTAATGATAAGAAATATATGCGTACAATAATAATGACGATATTGAAACAGTAATATAGAGTTGGAGTTCGAGTTGGAGGAAGAAGGAAGAGACCAGCATCTTAAGAGTATAGCGATAGATGGGTTGAGTAGAAAGAGACATATGAATGAGAAGAGAGAAGTCAATATAATATGGAACTGTCAAATATAAAACACTATTGAATAAACTGTACATATTATACTAATAGTAATAATTATAATTAAAATTAGATATTAAATGTTAACAAAAATAATTGGTTTCATATTTAAGTATAATCCTGTCTAAATAGCACTATTTGATTAAATAATTTCATAGTCCGTTAAGACAGTTAAATAATGCATTTTATCATATAAAAAATAATATAGTAATATAATAGATATTGAACAGATAAAGGAAGAAGGAGAAAAGTATATGAAAAGGAAATTACTAGTATAGAGCGTAGCAGTACTTATAATTTATAGTAGATGCATGACAGTTTCATAACAAGTTTATAACAATAAGGTTGTCATTCATGTAGATGGTTAGTTATCCTAATGCCTATAAGAAAGTTTCTTAACAATACCTAATGGAAAGATAACGGCGTGGCTAGCCAGCTAGCATGGCGGACGCGAGCTCCTAACGCTCCGCATCCGTACCCTCGTTTATCCTGAAAATCACCATATACCCACTCCATTGACCCTCGTAAAGAGCTGCGTCCGACTCCAGAATGCGAACTGACCCAAATAGGTGAGCGGGACAGCGCCGCGGCAAAGGATTGCGGTGTGAAAACACTTAGAGCCTCACAATCTGGAAAACGCGTTGGACATCGCAGAAGTGAGCCGAGGAGATCCCACACCGGGGTCGCTGAAAGAAGACAAGGAAGAGCTGAGGCGCGTACAACCCACGACCCTGCTGAAAAACAGAGTGAGAGACAAGAGGTGGCTTCATAAGGCCCACAGCGAGGATGGGAGCAAGAAGCGGTGAGTGGACGCCTCCCTTACGCTGTTCGGAAACCCGCGCAGTTGTAGGCGCTGAACCGGGGGAGTAATCCAGGCCACCTGGGGAGCCTTGAAGAGACGGATCAGGTACACGCCATACGCGGGAGCTGAGCGAAAGGTGGCAGCTAGCAATCCCCAACTGGCGGGCCTTGGTCTGCAATAGGCCCGGGATGCTGCAAAAGCTGGGAAGTGACACAGAGGGAGGCATTAGGCTGTGGAAGAAGATCCGAGGAGCAGAGCCCCCTCCTGAACTCTTTTGGGGACTTGTTCTTCTGTGTTTGACTATGCAACTGTAACAAATGTAACCATGAAAAATCTGTTATTCTTGTTGTTCCGGACCGCTGAGACCTGAGCAACATGGCTGGTGCCCCGTGGAGCTGCTAGACAGCTATAGAGGAGATCGGCCCTGGTTCACCCCCTCGGCCATCACCTACCCAGCAGGACATTGGGCACAGTTCTCCCTGTCTCCCTGCTGTGTCTCCTTCCTCCCCCTCCCTCCGAAGAATTCTGTAACATTGATTTTTGCCTGTGTTTTACTATGCTCTGGTAACGGACGTAATGTGTAACTTGTAACTCAACGATCTTCATGTAAAGCGCTCTGATACCTGTGGGTCTAGCCAGCGCTATATAAAACCCTTCAAATAAATAAGTAAAATAAATAAACAAAGAAAGCAAGTTACAAAGAAAATGAAGTAAACTATAATTATAAAAAATATATTGACCTAATATATAAAGATTATAGTTATGCAAGCTTTACATAAAATGTTAACAATAGCAACAAATAGTAAATGTTTGTGGCTATTGTAAAAATGTATTTCTAATCCTGCATTCTAGCATAGTATAAGTAGATTTAGAGAGGAGGAGAGAGAATGTAAAGGAAAGGATTAAGAAAAAAGAAACATAGTAATGCTATAGTCTAGAAGAAATTAATAAGAATTTAAATATCGGATGAACGGGAATTCATGTTAGTAGTCAATAATCTACATTATTTATCATATTAAATTTAGCAAATAGGTTATAAAGAAAATAGGCTATAAAAGAAAACTCTGAGGTCATAGGAATATTAACATATACATAAATTGGGAAATGTTGAAAGAGAGGATTGAATAAAAGAAGGAAAGATAGAATAAATAGTTTGTGAAGAAAAGACAAAAGTTTGAATTGTCATCTGATACTCATCTGAGCATCTTCTCCAGTAAATTTCTAGTGGATGGATTTCCATCCTCTCGTAGATGCAAATAATTAATCCATTGACTATAGTTCAGGATATATTTTCTTCAAGTGAAGTAGGTTTTAAGGGGGAACAAGATTTGTCTCTGTCTCTAGCCTTCGTAAAGGGCAGCTACTGCTTGGAGGGTCTGTGCTCGATCTCCCAAGAAATATATGGGTAAGTCTAAGTCTCGCCCTCTGCTTTGGGAACGATCTGAGTTACGCCGGGTTTCACTAGAAGATATCGTAGGTTTCAAGGATAGAGGATGGGAGATCGGATCTGTAATGAATTCTGCACACTCCATATTTTGAGGAGAAATATTGTCTAGGAAATGACAAAGGTCTCCTGGATCAAAGAAGTCCTTGGAAATACCATCTGTGGTGATCCGCAGGCATGCAGGCTCGAAGAGGCCACATTTTAAGTCAAGCTGGCGAAGACGAGGTCTAAGAGAAAGGAAAGCTTTGCGATGTTCATTAGTTACGTTTGAGAAATCTGCAGGTATTCTAATCTCGTGGCCTTCAAATATGTATGGTCCTTGAGTCCGAGCTGCAGTGATCAGTTGACAGGCCTGCTCATGTCGAATGAAGCAGGTGATGAGAAGACATGGTCGAGTATTTTTCGCCATGATGGGCGGTCCAATACGATGGGCTCTCTGCATTTCCAATGATGATTCGAAAGTGAGGCCTGTGATCTTTGGAAGAATTTCTCTGAGAAAGGATTTGGTATCCGACCCTTCTATTTTTTTTCAGGAAATCTAAAGAAATTGACATTATCTCGATGGCTTCTGTCTTCTAAGTCTACTATTTTGCTTCTGAGAAAAATAAGTTCTTGGTCTCGGTCTGGAATAGCATCAAAATGACTCGCTACGGTTACTATTCGTGCTATTAGACCATCCATACAGCTCTGGAATCCAGCAATATCTGCTCAAATAGATTTAGTTTGTCATAAGAGTTTTAAGAACATTTCCATGCCTCCCAGACGGCTATTACAGCAGATATTTCTTGAAGTATGCGTTCATAGTTGAATCAGATGACGATGAGATGGTAGAGTGAGGGTGATGTGGTGTCGAGGAAGTAGAACCTCTTGCATTTGAAGTAGAGTGATCTTGGTTTAAGGCCTCAGAGAAGAGGAGGAGTTTTGCAAGCTTTCCATTTGTTTTACCTACAAGCATCTTCAATTTAACTGCGTTGTTTCTTTGGTATAAGACAGTTATATTCTGTATGTGTCTATTGTGCTTCAATTAGTAGGTTTAAATGTGTATGGAGTGAGCCAGATGGATTGTTCAAAAGCAATAAATGGAGATTTTATTTTATAATTATGAGCGCGCGCTTAAGGTTATATTTTGTGTCGGTTTTGCGTTTGTTGTCACTCTGTATATCTTCCAGTATAATTGTCATACAATAGCTTGGTGCAATACAAAGGAAAAATATCCACATCAAATCGCGCAATTTTCCGAAGTAAGCAAACCGATTATATTTACATAATGTCAGTGAACACCATTTCAGTAAGTCCTGTCAAGACGAGGTTCAAGACTTCAGACTCTATCCTACTGACGGTAGCAACAGGATTTGAAAAAGTTTCATACTGGAATAGTTTAAACTTTCATGTATAATGTTGTAGACTATTTATAAATACCACAGATATTCCTCAGAATTGATGGAAGCGCCCAATAAAACTGTCTGGAGTAGAATGAAGCATACGTCGTTTCTTTACAATTTTACTGCCGTAAATGACTGAAGTTTGTCTAAGGACCAATGCTATTGAACCAGAAGTCAAATGTTATAGATAGTTACCTCAGAAGCATAGTTCCCGCATTTTATGAGGCGCTATTCATTCAATATATGAGCCCATTTATTCCTCAAACTGTAGTCTTCAACCATTATTTGGAATAAAAGAGGCTTTCACTTCACTCTTAAAGTCTCCACTGGTAATAGATTATATTAGAAGCTGCCAGAGAGCTCCTGTCCTCATACAAGGCTCCTCATTGCACAGAGGTTCAAGTACAAGCCTTCGTATACAATGTTGCAGTTTGTTCATAAACTCCACAGAATTTCCTCAGAGCTGAAGAAAACACTTAAGCTGTTTAAATCAGGCTGTCAGTTCCCGTGCTTCATGAGACGATTTAGCACTTGAACTGCAAAATTCTTAAATACAATTCAGCTGGAACCGCTACTCATAATTAAAGAGAAGCCGCCGTCTCACCTCTGCCTTTCCACTCGATAGCGCCGCCTCTGCAGTCCGTGAGGTGATTTTACTGTCGGTATGGGAGCCATTATTCACTTAAGCAGAAACGCGCAGCGGGAGCCGTAGTTTGAGACAAAAACAGCACTGTCTCATCCTCGATCTCTCCGCTTCCATGGAAGCAGTTTTGAAGCCGCTTTTGTACCGCCGAAGAACCGCTGCTGCCGTCCGGGGCTCCCCACAGCGCGGAGTTCAGGATCTAAGCGGCCATCTTCTCATGCGACCAGACCACGCCCCCTGGTAGGATTTTTCTTATAGTCTTCAGGGTGTAATAACATGAAGATGTGATAGAATTGACCTGGTTCGATAAGGATAATTGATAGTCAAGAAGGACACCTAGACTTTTTACCTTCCTTACGGAGATGGGCATGATCCTGCCCCTTCCGGCCACCAAGCTGTATTCCAGAGGGCAGTGTTTTTTCCCAAAAATAGAACCTCAGTTTTATCAGTGTTCAGTTTCAAGCAATTGTCACGCATCCAACTGATTATGTGGACCATACAGTTGTTAAATGTTTTTGCCACGTCACCAGGGTTTGATGACAAAGAAACTACTATTTGTGTGTCATCCGCATAACAGACAGCGATGAAACCGTGGGGGCGGATGAGTTTAGCGAGCAGGGCAACATAGACATTGAACAGGGTTGGGGATAACCAAGATCCCTGGGGCACGCAGCATGGCATAAGGATGTGATTGGTGCCCTCCCATCGCAACAGTTTGTTCTGTGTTTTCTAAAACTGATCTTAATATCTTGGAGGCTGCACCTGTGATCCACATTTTGGATAGGATCCTTCATTCAAATCTTGAGAAAATGGGGACCCCTGTGCATGACAAGGATTCATACAGTTTATGTACTTCAGTAGCCTAAGATTTTGTGGTCTGTTAAAAAATGTGACGGTGAGCTCCCACGAATAGTGTCTTGAGTGAGCTAGAAACTCTTTGATCAGCCAAAGTTCCCTATCATAAATGGTATTGTTGATATCCGATGATGATAATGATAAAGTTTGTAAAAAAAAAAAAATGCACAAGTCTCTTGATCTTTCTGGGAAATAATGGCTCCTATGATCTTGGAAGAAACATTAGCCTCAACAGTGAAAGACATTTCACTCATTGTGTGTTTTAAAATGGAAGCAGTTGTGACTGTGACAGACCTTTTCAGTCGTTGAAATGCCTACTCATCCTCTGTACCGCATTGATAAGGAATGCCTTTTTGTATAAGTTTCAACATTGATCGAGTAGTGTCCAAGAACTCCTGTACAAAGCATCTATAAAATTAGGCAATTGCCACAAAAAGTAGCATTTCTTTCACGGTTTTAGGAGCTGGCCATTCCTGTTCAGCCTTTACTTTTCTGTAGTTTTTCTCTCTAGGATCTGACAACTGCACATGCCAACTTGTGGTATGTCAATGAAGTTGTTCTTGGGTCTGTGTTGTCGGTGTCATGTCTGTACCTTTGAGAGCGTTCTCCAATGGTGCGTGGTTTGATAGTCCCAGGCTTTGGATGTAATAAGTGCCAGATAATGACAGGCCATAAATGTAGGAGTTGTTCTTTGGTATCCTGCAAAATGTTCCTTGTTCGCAGGAGCGGACTTCCCTCTCTGTGCCCTTACCTTGACCTTTCCCTAGACCCCCAGGATTCCTCTGAACTCTCATTGCCCTTTTCACTAATGACTCCTTAATAACAACTCCTCATGAATTTGTCAACAGCATTGCTACCGAACATGTTTTGTTTGCATCAGCTATGTATATGGATGCTATAGTGCTTATTTTTAAATCTCCTAGCATCCCCCCCATTTTTGCATATTTTTTTTTATAGATGTCTCGTGTTGCAGTACCACCTCTGTCTTTCCTCCTCTTACTTGGTGTACACTTATGAATTTTTTCCTGGGGGAAGTTAGGCCCTCCCACGACTGCCTCACATCTCCCTTTTAAGTCATCTGTTATCTTGATCTACTTTGCCCTGCAATCAACCACAAGCCTGATTGCCTTTGTCGCTCCCCCAACAATAAACCTCTTTGAACGAGTCAGTTGTACACAAACCATTCCCTAAATAAGAAGATGAAAAATAGAATAAGAGTATCTCCTTGATTAGCAGCTAAATTCCACTTTTGTAAGTCCTGGCTAACTTAAATCGGTGTCTGTTACCTTTCGGCCCCCTTGCTACATATAGATTGGAATTCAAAACCTCTTGCGTGTGCTTTTGCCATCCACTCAGTTCTCCCTTTTTGAGCTCTTTGCAAAGAGTTTGTTTACACCTCTTAATTGTATCTTTTCTCAACTGCCTCTGTTACAAAGATATCTGCTATCTCCTGAGGGTCTAGCTTTAATCAATGCCTCCCTGAGGACCTCTTTTGCCTCCTTTACTTGTGCCTCTGCCACTCGCTTGTCTTGTACCTGGTGTAGATGGTGATTGCTGGCTTGGCCAGTGTGCATCCTCCTAGTCTGACCCCCAGTTTGCCAGACCCTTCCCAACCTCCCCCCGTTACAAATGTGATATGAATATCCTCTTCTCCGAAATGGAAAAAGCATGTGCTATGTGAATATCCAGAGAAATGTAACTACGTTTTTTGTTTAACTCAGTGTGTTTTTATAAGGGTGATTGATTTAAATACCTGCTAGTTTGGGATTCAGGTAGATACTTTTCCAACCAAGCTATTTCAATGTTTATTGTTACTTGTTTTTCTAAAACATGGTTGAATATTTTTTTCATGTGGAAATTATATTTGTACGAAAGTATAAAAATATATAAAGGCACTCAACTGGACAATCTGTAGAATAAGGACATCATTGTCACAATAATCATTATCCAATAAAGGGACATTTTGGGGACACTTCCTGAAGGTCCAAGGCACATGTTTGTAGTGTGGCGTAAGGTAGTAGGAGGCCAATCCAGCTCTAAAAAGTTCCTAAAGATTGTTTTCGTCTACAGGCCTTTCTACTAGACCAAAATCTGCATGATTTTCTCAGTCTTTCAAAATAGTGGTTCATCTTGGGGTAGGACCATACCTGTGCTGGGCTGCGCTCAGAGGCAGCCTTTTAAGATGTATGAAGCACATGATCATATAAAATGGCAAACACATGTGAGTCAAGAAATACCTTATTGAGCTTAGAGGATTGCAGTGTTTTGAGATCATAAAAAAAAAGCAGGAGAGGTGTTTTCCTGGAAATAGTGTATGTCCTTGGTGTATCCAATGATAGCAATGTAGATTGTTGTCTATAGATTAAAAAAAAAAAAAACTCAGAGGCACAGTCCCTTGTTACGGCTAGGGGTGTGTGTCTCTTTCCTCAGGTTGCAATATTCATCTACGGGAAGGTTAGCAAGCTGCCTGAGTCTCAAGCTCCCTCTACACTAACCATTCATTGTCTCTCTAGGACACTCAGGAGTTCCTCCGTTGCTTAATGGACCAACTTCACGAAGAGCTGAAGGAGCCGGTAGTGTCTGAGGCCAGAGACTCTGACTCCAGTGACACAGAGGAAAGAAGGGAGGGTGACCGATGTCCCTCGGAAGATGAGTTCCTTTCATGTGACTCCAGCAGTGACCGAGGGGAGACTGATGGGGTCCTGGGCAGGGGAGGCTCCCTGGCCGAGATGGAGCTGCTGATCCATGACGAAGCGGGTAGAGGTATCTCTGAGAAGGAAAGGCAAAAGGACAGAAAGTTTGCATGTGGCCACCGACGAACCAGCTCAGAGCAGGTGGATGAGGATGCAGATGTTGACACAGCCATGTCTCCAGGTAATCAAATGACTTTCTGAGGATGAACCTTTCCAGCAGCCTTGGTGCCCCACTTTCATTTTTTAATTCCCTCGTATTCGAGGTTAGGGCCTTTCTTAATGCTAAGTCTTTTATTCCTCCAATTATTTTTTTTATTAAAAGCTTGTTTAGAATTTGAATTTTCCAATATTAAGAAAATGTATTCAATTTGGGTACACATACTGCTAGGATTATGCAAATGTTAGAACTTGCACTGCTTTTTCTATTATTTAATTTCTAGTGAATGACAAAGATTTTCTTTTATTCAGAAATGACACAGAATATTAATTCCAATAATTCAAACTTAAGTTGGATTCTTTTTTGGGGTTTTATATATTTTTCTTTTGCTTTTTTTTTATTATTATTTTTTTTATAATGTTTTTACCCCACCCCCCAAACCCACCCACCCTTCCCCTCCCTGGTTCCAACCCCAACAGGGGCAGAACCGCCCTTGGAAGACAGCTGCCGCTGGAAGGGCAGCATCTGTAGCAGGTCACCCATGGGGCCCCGATCCACCCAACCGTCCCTCCCTCACCCAAAAGAAATAAAGAGAAAAGTAATATAGAGGATAATGAATGAGGGATCCTCTAGATAAGTACAGTTTTCGCGAGTTCATAAGTTCAATTATTCATAAAGCACACTAAATTATCCAGTTTTTCCCAAATGGACAAGCCCTATTGGTGCACGGAAAGACACCCACAAAACAAGCCTTACAATGACTGGCTCAGACCCTGGTGTGTAATTATTTTTCTGTCTGATTCCTGCCCTCATTAAAACTAGAGATAAATGCTTCAACTGATTTGACGTCATTAAAGAAGTGAGTGCGTCCGTTTTTAATGACTTTAAGACGGGCAGGTTCCTGTAAGAAAGCCTGGCCCCCGCTAGATTTAATTGGATCAATAAATCTGCGGAGCATCCAGCGTCGATCCATTGTTTCCTTACTTAAGTCCGAACGAGCAAAGATTGAAAAATCCCCTATAACTATAGGGGTATTGGGGCGTGCTCTCTGCCATACTGCTTGGCGAAGTAGAAAATTGCCAAAGAACAGCAAAAAAGGACGTGGAAATTGGCTTGCCCTGTTTCTCATAACCAATGGTAAGCGGTGAGCACGTTGCACTTGTGAGTCCCAGTCCCAGTCTGCCAAGTCCGGGAAGGCTTTTTGGAGTAGCCCCACTAAATAAGCCCTAGGGTCAGAACCCTCAGACCCTTCTGGAATCCCAAACAGTCTTAGATTAGAGCGTCTCTGTCGGTTTTCTAAATCTTCGAGCTTCAGTTGAAGAGTGAATAGCAGATCATCATGTTTCTCTACTTTAGCGGTCGTATGAGTGTTAGTCTCTTCAATCTCAACTCGTTGTAGCTCAGTGACGTCTTGACAGATCCCTCCAATTTTAGAGGTAAGTTCTTGTAATGAGTTTTGCACTTTACTGTTATCCTCTCTCAGTTGAGTATGGTGTTCCTGGGCTACCTTACGTTGATCATTCAAAATCTGCAGAATTAGATCTATTGAGGAATGATCCGTTGTTTCATGCCCTAGTCCCTCTTTAGTGATATGTGGATGCAGGTGTTGACTTTGAGGAGGTGGGAGGGATGTCGTTTGTATAGTAGTGCTCTCTATGGATTGTGGAGAAAGATAACTTGATAATAGAGAAGCTGTGTTTACTTTGGGTGATGGATTTACAGCTGCTCGATTTGAAGAATAGTCCGAGTGGTCCAAGTGATCTTGGGTCAAAGACAGTTCTTGTTCATCTGGCCCATCTGATGCCGGATTGGATTGAGCAGTGGTGGCGTTGGTTTCCTGGCTGATGAAGCTGCCATGGAGCTGCATGTCCGAGGTGGGTGGAGGTTCTATATGTTCTGAGGAATCGTTCAGACTAGCACCTGATAGTCTCAGCGTCATATTTTTAACCAGCCCCCTTGTTTCAATCCATTTTCTTAATGGGCTTTTGTCTGCGTGGATTTTCTTTATATTTTTAACAGGCTGAGATGATATGGCAACAGCCTTGCCTCCTCTTCTGACTTTTGGCTTGCCTCTTAGTTTGCGACCTCTGCTTACTCGCGATTTAGCCTTGCCATCTGTGCAGTGATCCTTCCCGCACTCCTCCCCCACCTCATCTTCTCCCCCAGTGCATACAGCTAGCTCCTCGGACAGCTCTTGCTCAATGACCTCGGCATGGTCATTGTTCTCCGAAATCTCCGTGGCTTCAGTGGGTTCAATGATTATCTTAAGATCCGCTAACGAACCTACATTCCCGAATTCCTGTATATCAGCCTCACAGCCCTTGAAGTTCTTCATTACAATAGAAAGGCCGGGTATCAAAACTTCAGCTGCCCCCACTGTTTTATCACCGGGGTGCTCCACAGCCTGTGTCTGTTCTATTATAGAACCGATAGAGACCTGATCGGTAGCAATCCCAGTATCAAAGTTAGTAGAATGCAAAGATGTAGTCCCCTTTGAGGTAGATGTCTTTGGCTTAACTGAGTAAGTCTCTTTGGGGGTGGGGGGGACTCGCGCGGGTATAGGACCAGTAACGTTATTTGTTTCACCCCCCGTTGCCTCATCCTCTCTGATCAAAGACATATCCATCATTTTAACTGTTTTACTAGCAGGGCTCTTAGGGTGTGAGTCTACGATCAAGATAGGTGGTTTCAATACCTGTCTGCGGTTACTTCCTCCCGTTTAACGGCGGGGGCCCTACTGGCGAGGGCGGGAGAGGCTTTGACATCGTGGGCAGCTGAGGTTCATTCTTCGCCCTCTCCATCTCCATCTCCACGGCGTTGTGCTCGTCCCCCGCTGACATAGGAGCCTCAACGGCTCCAACGGCTCCGATCGGAATCGGAAAAATCAATGGCAACCCAGCTGAGACCAAAGCAGCCGCTCGCGGTGTAGTGAGCACGCGTACCGTAGCGGCCGTAGGGGCCGTAGGTCCGGCTTCTTGTCGTCTTCCTCCAGTTTGTTTGTGATTGCGTGTCGCCCGATGCGGGTTCTTGGGTGACATTCTCCTTAGCCACCGAATAGAATTGGGGAGAGACCGGAGATATGAGCCAAACCAGCCGGAGTTGAAGCTCCCTCGAAGGCTCCGCAGTGTATGGCCGAGAAACCAGGCAGTGCCCGAGAGCTCCAGCATCAGCAGTAGTGAGTACATCCGTCGGATCGGCTCGAAAAACCAAACACCAGGTACCAGCTCATGCGTTTTTCGGGGGGGTTAAGCGGTGCAGTTCAGCTCCTCAGCATGGCATATCATTTCCTTGGATGAGGGAGAGAGTGGACGAAGCCCCAGGTGAGCCGCTCAGCACGGACCCTGCATCTTGCACACAGGTCTATATTTTTCTTTTGCAAAAACATCTTTCACTAATTCTCAAGTTAGGGAACCTTGTCCAATTCATTAGTATGGAATAGTAAAAAGGCAGCTCCACATTTAATAGAGGTCATAAAAAAGAAGTGCATGGTTCTGTCTTAAAATAAGGATTGTAAAATATGGAACTTTCAGCATGTTGGCTGAATGTACTGCTTGGGTGATTCTGAATGATCTCCCTGTGCCTAAGAAATGGGTATTATTTTATTATGTTAGTATTATTTTCAATAGCGACCACATCAATCAAAAAGGATAGGTGCTTTGAATTTCTTTCCAAATTGAACAGGGCACATTTTGGCTTAGAATGCCCAACAAAGCAGCTATTTTATCTCTGTACCTTTCTTTCAGAACAGAACCCCATTTTTTTCCTCTTTTAAAAGTGTTTTTCACCTGCTCCTTGTGTTTTTGACACCCTAAACGCTGCTCTGTGCATTGGCGGGGCAAATCTGCATGCATTGCTTTCCTGAAGCTAAGTTTATCAAGTGCTGTATTTGTAAAACAATAAGGGCCAGAAGCATTTTTCTGGTCGCAAATGTCCCGATTAGCAAAATTGGGCCCTATGCTACTGGAAAAATGCTTTTTCAAATGTGCAAAATGCGATGTGGTAACTTGTTACCAGATCACATTTTACATTTGCAATTCCGTGTTCGTAAGGGGCGTGTTAAGGGCGTCCTTTCCAAATACCGAATCGGTCTGGTATGTGTTACTGTTTTGCAACTGAATTCTGGTCGCAAAACAGTAGTACTTTACCACCAGTTGAAAACTAGCAAAGGGTAAGAGATCCTCTAGAATGTGAATAATATTTTTTAAGAGCAGGCAGTGGTCCCACGGACTATTGACTACTCTTAAAAATTTAAACTTCAAGGTTTTAATTTTTTTTTTTTAAACTCATTCCTTTAAGAAAAACGGGGTGTATTTAAAAAAAAAAAAATGATTATTCAAAAGCAATCCCAGACATAGTGCAGGGCACCATCCCTGTGATTGCTAATGGGTCGCAAACGGTGACCTACCTCATTAGTATTCATGAGGTAGGTAGATTTGCGACCCACAAGGAATCCTTAAATGAAACTCAATGAGTTTCAGTATTAGGAATACTGATTTCCCAATTGCGATATGGAAAGAATCAAAATTAGGACATTTGTATTCCTAATTGTTGTACATCTGGCCCTAAGTGCCAGGGCTCAAAGTTTGGCCTGTGCCACGAATAATGGGGATGCTGAATACTAAGGCTGTGTGGTCTTGATTCCACCTCATGTCTCTGTTATCCACCACCAAACACTCTCTGCTCCCTTGATCTCACTCTTGCAAGTACATTTCCATCACTGCTTTCTCCCTCTGCCACTGTTTTTCTGTCTTCAGCTTTCTTTCCCCCTTTTGTCCCTTTCTGTCTCTTGCTCTGAATCAAAGTCTGTTGAGGAAAACTAAGTCAAATCAAATGGGGATAACTGTTACTCAAAGCCAAAGTAAGAGATGGGGAGAGGTAGCTAGGTTTTTGACAAGTCACCTGGACTGTCTCTTTTTGCTCGAACAAACTCATTGGAGTGTCACGCTTTATCATCGGGCTGGTGCTCCTCGTCAAGCCGGCGCTACAGTGCTCTACAGGTTCCCCCGAATGGTCACTTTAGTAGGGATTTTTTTGTTTTATCACCGAGTGCAAGGGTGTCCACGTGGGGTGGTTTGTGATGTGTGCGAGGAAGTGAGTTAAAACTGACTACAGGATGTTAAAAAATCCCTTTAATACTTAGATTCCCCTCTTAAGTTAAAAACACAGAAGGCCGCATCCTCTGCGTCGCAATCCCCAAACAACGCAACAGAAGATTTCAAACCATCCAGAACGTAGCAACCAGACTCATTCTCATCTCCCCCGCAGAACTCTCATCACACCATACGTCGGGGAGCTCCACTGGCTCCCGATTCACAAACCGTCACAGGGCAAACTCTTCACCCACACATTCAAGGCACTACACAGCATAGGGTCCGCCCAGTCCGCCTGAACTGTCGCATCTCCTTCCAACAAGCACCTAGACCCATGTGCTCTAATAGACATCTACTCGGTCACATCCCATACATACATAGAAACCGCTTGGGAGGTTGGGTCGTGTATTGCTTGTAAAGCATGGACCGACCTCCCACTACACATTAGAGGCTCCTACTCACTTCCTGAGTTCTGCAAGAAGCTGAAGAATTATCTTTTTGAACAACTTCTCTGCCATAGGCATAGCTAGGCAATAACACCTGCTCAGAGCTAGGGTGATAGTGTAATGTACATATACAAATAGGATGAGACAGAGGTGCCTGAGCCATAGTCGTGGGACTGCGGTAATTTGTCTCTACTGTCCCGGAGTTCATCCTACTGTGGCTCTGCAAACTGGACCAAGTGCAATTGTCAAATGTCCCGGGCAGGCCTGTTATCGTTTTCCCTATGTTAGCATGAGCACGGTGCAGACTGTCCTCTGCTTTGCGCACGTTACTATACAAAAGTTTTTTGCTGTGTGCCACTCTGTACTTTCACACGCAACCTGCTGTTGTTTTTGCATTCTTTTCTTTCCTGGGATTTAGTCAGAACACCGTAGAGTAGGTAAAACAACAGTGTCTCTTGTTATTCCCTTCTGGTCAGGTCCTACCACCTAGACAACACGCTCAAATTGAGCTGTTGTTTGGGAACACGTACTTTTGTGCTATAGGTGACACCCACTTGGAGAGGGATCTTTCCAGGGAAGAGAGCGTGACAGCACCTGAGATGTAGAACTTTCATTTGTGCATGCTAAGGTACGGGGTCTGCTGCCAAAACCCAGAGATTTTTGTATATATAATCATTTTTACTTCTGTAGAAGGGGAAGGAGGTTAGGTTATTCTGTCTTATACAACTACAGCTCCTTTAATGAATTATGGACTACTTACTATGCTGACCGTATTTATGTTAGGCATTTTCTTGCTTATTGTGGCACGTATACTGCATACTAGAGCATGATATTTAAAATAAACATTTCTCATGTCTATGTGTGAACTTATTGTGGACTAGTACGAGTGTGAAAGGGTGTGTCCTGCAACCGCGATTCCTGAGAGGGTCGGCAGTATTGTGTTCTGGGGTGTCTAATCACTTGTGGCTCTGTGAGTGAGTAGGAGGACAAGTGAGGCACTATAGCTAGTCGGTCCCAAGCTCATAGGTACTCAGGTGGTGGAATGATTCAGGCCCTGTCTACTAAGGTTCTTTGATCCCAAGCATAGTTCTGTGACTCCGCAGAATCCCTGCAACATGGCGCCTCCAAAGTTTGGTCTGGTACTTATTCACCGGACCCCTGAGTAGCGCGAGTGCTTGTCAGACAATACCCTCACTTTGTTTCCCGAAGAGACGTCCGTCGTGGGAGGGCTTTGCCTCCTCAGTTTGTAGGGATCACCTATTGCTGTAGGTTTTTTAAGCTTGAATTTTGAAAGATTTTTGAGACGTTCTAGTGTTACCGCTTGAATCCCTTTGTTTGGCCTAATGGCTCAACCGGTTGCGATTCTGGGTCATTGCCACGCAGCGGTTACTAAACAATTTTTGCACCATGGAGTCTCAAATGAGGTTGGGGCGGTGGGCACAAGGGGCAGGGTCTCCTGTTTTTGTTATCGAGTCGGATTCTATGTCCCGTTCTCGGGTCTTTCACTCCTGGGTTACGTTTCCCGCTGTGGATGCGAATGATAATTCCTTTCATGCCTATACGGCTGCTGCTTTTCTTGCCCAAATGCGGTTGCTGAAGTTCCTCTTTCGGCCTGGGAGCACCACATTTAATGGTACCCTACCCCCTCCTATTGCCACTGTTCGACTGAACCCTTTAAGTATTGAAAGGGCCACTTGGCCTGTTTTGGCTAGTTTACTCCGTAGTCTAATTTTCTTAGCACCAGTTTGTTGGAAATGTTTGTTGTATGCTCAGGTGATTCTCCTTTATAGATCGCCTGATCCAATTTTTGCCCGTGCCTTTCTCGCGGCTCTGGCTGGGTCTGCGCCACCTGTGCATTCTGCACCCGGTGTGGATCTTGTTATTAGTCCCGTTATCATTAATTGGTGATGAGCAAACATCCTCAGAATCGTGAGGACTTGCCATTTTGAATTGCACAGAAAATTGATCAGCTAGATGTGGTTTTCCCTCTTACGGGTCCTGTTGAGAAACATAGAATCCATACTATGTATTGTATTATATTGTATTTGCATTTATATAGCGCTTACTACTCCTGATGAGGCATTGAATAGCTCTCTCTGGGAGTAGCATGCTACTCTGGAACCCATAAAGGATTAGTTGTGATTTAGTATAGTGAAATATGAAAGTGATTTGAGTGGTGGTTGCTAGACCGTTATTTGGATTGAGAAGGATAATGGAGGGATAGAGGAGGGAAAAAGGTTTGCATTTATATGCTTGTCTAGTGGTCTGATTCCTCCCCTTGGCCAACTGTAACACCTGGGGGACGGTGTTTGCCTCCGTGTATAAAATGTTTTGTGGCACCCCCTCGATGAGCCTTCTCCTGAGTGTTCACAACAAGTACAGAATGAACATGGGGCAGCTCCTGCCCTCGATTTGTGGATGAGAATTGATGGGTATTTTCCCAGTAGTCTCCGAAATGATTGTTTCTAACATCAAAGGAGCAGCAGCGTCCTTAGGGGGGTGGGAGGGGTGTCATCCCAGCAGCAAGATGGCTGCGCACTGAGCAAGCTCTGCTGGCCGAGCCTGTAACATCCGACATCATCCGCCTTCAGAGGGGAGCCACCTCTATCTGACTGGCAGCACTTCGCTCCTCAATACCTTCTGCTGGGGCTCCGCCGGGCCTCACATCCCGTGGCGAAGACGTTTCTGGGCGAGTGGCTGGCCAGCCTCAGGCCCCTGTGGCAGCATCGGCACCGCGTTAGGACTGCGGGACCCTGCTCTGGGCAGGACCTGGGCTGTGGCTTCCTGCGTGGTTCCAGCGCCTGTCCAGGCGGTGTTCAGCTTTCCGGTGTTTCTGGCTTAGACCCCTGCCCGCACTGTGAATGCCTCAGCCGCCGGCGGGAAAGGACGACCTGGCTCCCCCATGGTGTGGCCTAGCTGTTGGCCTCGACCTCTGAGATCCTTCACCTGTGGGGATGTCTCTCACTCCCCCCCCCCCCCCCCCCCCCCCGATGGCCAATCACACTGCACAGAAGTGACAACACGGTGCTGGATATGCCTATATCCTCTAGTAAGGTTGTGGTGTGTGGGACTGCGGCACTCTCTCTGGCTGCCTGCCTAGGCTCTAACTTCCTGGCCGGTCTGGACGCTGCGGTTGCGGTGCCCCTGCCTGCTGAGGCTCGTCCCTTGGGCTCTGCGCTTTAAGCTGGCACTCTGTGCCGCTAGGCCCTGCGGCTGTCCTGCCAACACGCCTGCTTACAGATGCCCAGAGGCTAGTCACCCCTTCTGTGGTATCGGCAACCTGCATCTGCTCCCACCACACGCCTGCCTGCAAACTGCCTGAGCACACTCGGGGCCCTGCCCTCTCTCAGATCTTCTCCTTCTGCGACATCGTGCCTACCCCGCCCCACCTGGTGCCCTGCCTGCTGGAACCTGGCGTGCTGGAACTTTCTCTTGCTTTCCATTGATTACGGCCTGGCTCGTCCCGGTGCGGGCCTCCACGTGTCTGCCCGGGCCAGAGCGTCTTTAGGTGTTCTTTACAGCGTTGGCTGGCCTGGGAGCCTCCTTATGTCCTGAGCCATTGGTGCAAGCCCGGCTTACACCGCCTTTCTATGGCTCACGCATGCTGCTTCGCGGGTCCTCCTGGAGCGGCCACACCGGGCCTCACGGGGGGCTATGGGCCTGGCCCGTCTTAATGCCACGGGATACCCTCTGGCACTCCCTCATTGATTGCGCCCCCTACCGCCCTGCAAGACCACAATGGGCAAAACCGACGTCCAGCAACCAAAGCGTACATTCACTGAAAGGGGGGCAGGCAGAGGCGGTGAGTTGCCCCCGGACGCCGGCGAACAATCCACCCAGACAGATCTTCCTGGTGAGCAGGACGACAGCCTTCGGGCCATACTGCTTGATGTTAAGTCCAGCCTGAAGTCTATCGATGCCAAGATGGATCACCTCACGTCACGCCTCGATCAGATCAAGCAGCGGGTCGACTTTCACGATGACCGTGTCACCCAGCTCGAGGCCAAGGTCTCTGAGGCTGATGACGTTGGCGCCGAAAATAAACAGAGGCTCCTCAAAATGGACAAGGTCCTTGAAATTCTATGCGCCAAGAATGAAGACCTTGAATCGCGCTGCCGGTGGAACAACATACGTGTAATTGGCATACCGGAATCTACTGCCACCGGGAGAATGGAAGACTACCTCGAATCTCTGCTCCGCGAGCTCTTTAGCTAGGTCCTGTCCGAGCACTTCATCATTGAACGTGCACACAGATCCCTTGGCCCGCTGCCTCATTCTGGGACCCCCTGCGAGATCCATAATTGCCCACCTGCTAAATTATCTGGACTGTGACTACATCCTCGGAAGGGCCCGAGAGATGGGGGAGGTAAGGCACCAGGGCAACGTTCTGTCCATCTACCCAGATTTCACCTTATCCGTCCAGGCGGGCCGCAGGAACTTTCTTCCCTTCAAGCACATTCTACAGCTACTTCACATCTCTTATGCCCTGATGTATCCAGCAAAGCTCCGCATAGATTCTGGTGATAAACCTAAATTCTTCAAAGACCAGAAGGCCACCCTCACATTCGCCAAACCGCTGCAGAAATCTCTCCCGCGGAGTCACCGCACTGTATCGGAGGACAGCCGCACAAGTGATAATGACTGATCTCTCCACGTTTTGATCTATTTCCTAAAGACACTTGGCTCCCCACTTAAGACGCTGCCTAACTGCTTTTCAATCTCCTAACTATGCACACTGTTATCATGTGCTCCTTAAACATACTCCCCTCTGTGATCTCCAACGTTCAGCCACCCTACCTAAATGGCACGGGGGTAACTGGCTGAGCCCTCGCACCCCAAGGGGATCCGTGGTTGGGGTGTCAAAGCTCAACCCAGTTGGAGTAGGATGGGGGGGGTTCTATTACAGGAGTCTATATTTGGCACTCGACTCATGGGTTTCGCTATATTGTTTTTTCTGTATTGTTTACAGGCATGGCACTAACCACATTCATCGGACAGTGTATTGCCCTCCTTGACATAGGGCAACTCAGCTTGATTACCGACCATAGACACCACATCATTAACCCACTTTTGGCTAACACAATCCTCACAAGGCACGCCTCATAAACGCATACCTTATCAGACATAAAGTGGATGTGTGTTACCTCCAAGAGACACACCTTCTCCCTGCTAATGCATCCAAATTGTGCTCTCGACACTGAAGGGAAACCTATTCTACATTTTACTCTAGCTACACGCACAGCGTCACCATTCTTTGTAGGAAGGGCCTCCCTTGGCGTGTTGCACAGTCCTTCTTGACACAGAGGGCCAGACTGTGATACTTGCAGGTACACTCTACAACCAACTGGTGATTCTTGCGGCCCTCTACGGCCCAAACACTGATGACCCTCAATTCTACACCCAAGTATGGAGCATAATATCCTCCTCCATTGGCCCCCTCCCTCTGATATGGGAGGCGATTTCAATATCGCACCCTTGGGGGCACTGAATCGCTCAGGTGCTCGCATACATCACCCCCAGGCCACGGCCACCCTACGTACCATATCTGATGACAACTTCCTGCTCGATGCTTGGCGCCGCTCCAAACCAGACAGACGCGAGGACACTTGAATGTCCAACACGCATGGCTCCTGGTCCAGCATTGTCCTATGGCTCACTACCCGCGACGTCGTGTCCTGCACCTCCTCCGTAGATCACCCGGCCCGCACCTGATCCGATCACGCCCCGGGATGCTTGTGCTTGCGTTTCCCACTTACCCAGTGCCGCATGTTTGCGTGGCGCTCGCCTCCAAATGAGCTACACGACTCGGCATTTCGAGTGGACATCCGGGGTGCTATCACTGAAGATTTCTAACAGAATACCGGCTTGGTAGGGTCACCCTCGACTCTCTGGGAGGCCTTTAAGGTTGTGATTCGGGGGGGAATGCATTGCAAGACAGTCGGGGTGCTTTAATCAATTAGAGGTACTCTTGAGCGCCTGGAGGCAGACATTAAATCGCTTGATCAGCATCAGGCCCAGGACCCAGACCCCGCCACCCTTGCTGACATCAGAACTAAACTTTCCAAATACCGCACTGAAGCTGATGGGGAAGTAGCATTCCTAGGCAAAGAATTTCGAGACTGCCGATACAAGGAGGGCGACCGCCCTGGGAAAACCCATGCAAACCTATTAAGGAAGCCACACGCCTCCTCATACATCACGGGGCTCAGCGATGGGACTGCCGGAAGGACCACTTTCCCCGGCGACATCATTGCTAGGTTCTCCGCTTTGTATTCCCAACTATACACTGCTGGCGAGGCGACCTCTCGCTAACTCCTAGACCAATACTTAGAATCGATCAAGCTGTTCTGGCTCGGCAACGAGTATCGTGAATACCTGGATGAGCCTTTTCACCACTGAAGAGATAATCAAGGTAATCACAGGGTTCCTGAGCAAAAAAGCTCCTGGCTCTGATGGGCTTACACCCGCATTTTATAAAGGATATGCGCCCCTTCTCATACCCCATCTAGCCGAGATGTACAATGAATCCCTCACCCGTGGCATATTTCCCCATTCATTCCCTGAGGCTGTGATTAAGCTCCTCCTCAAACCTGACCAATCACCTGAAAGCTGTGACTCCTATCGCCCTCTATCACTGATTAATACAGATAACAAGATATATGCTAAATTAATGGCTAACCGGCTTCTCCCCCTCATGTCCCTGAAAGCTCTCACTGACCAGTCAGAGTTCATTCCTGGTCGTGCCACATCGCATAACCTACGCACTATTTTTTCCATAATTAAACCGGCTAGGCTTCAGCCAGGGCTTCATCCAGAAGATCGAACTTCTTCACACACTCCCGTCAGCGTGCATCAGAATTAATGGGCAGGTCACCGACCCCATCACCATCACCAGGGGCACCAGGCAGGGCTGTCCTCTGTCTCCTATGCTCTTCGCCATCCCCATGGAGCCTCTTGCAGCAGGACTACGTCAACATCCTATTCAACGTGGTATCAGCTTCTCAACTCGCAGCCTGGTGACCTTCATGTACGTAGACGATGTCACGTTATATATTCTGGAGCCGCAGGAAAATCTAGCCCCTATGACAAGGGAGGTGATACGATTTGGCTGCTACTACGGGGTGCAGGTCAAATGGGGTAAATCCATCCTCTTTCCCCTCACTGACGTGATACAAACCTCTCCCACGGAATACCCGTTCATTTGGGCTACGGGTCCCACTAAATACCTTGGCGTCTGGCTGAGCAGACACCTTGACGAGCTGTTGAAATCAAATTTCAGCAAAGCGATAGAGCGGCTTGAAACTAAAATACCCGCATTCCAAAAGCTCCCCCACTCGCTGGCAGGCGGAATCGCGATCGCCAAAATGATTGTGCTCCCGAACTTTTTATATCTATTCTTAAATATTCCGATTCCACTTACCTCACAATGTTTTATAAGACTACACTATAATGTAGTTACACTGATCTGGGCCGGACGCCAGCCCCGTGTCGCCTATGATACCCTAACACTCTCTCTTGCATGTGGCGGCATGGGGGCCCCTGACCTCAAACTCTATGCACTCTGCGCTCAGGCCAGTTTTCTTCACTTTTGGTTATACCCAACGCCTTTTCAGCCTTCTGTGGCGGTTGAGACAGACCTTGCTTCCCCTTGGCCTCTACAGACGGCACTGTTCCTGCCGCTCAAGGTCCCCCGGGCTGAAATAGACACTGTGGAATGTGTGCGCTGGGCTTGGGATGGGCTCCGCAAATGCACCCTCAATGCAACTCGCTAATAGTCCCTCTTTCCCTCCATAGCAAACTATTGGCATGGCGCGCTGCGAACTTGGACATTTGTACCAATGCCAACCTTTACCCCAACAACAGCTTTCTCCCTCCCCCTGTGAGCGTAATGCCCGCTTGACAAATTGCTCTACTACCAGATTGGAGCTACCTGCAAAAACACCAACCCTGCATTTCCACCCGCTACCAAGCCTAACGCCGCTCTGGAGCACATTCATTCTGCCATATCCCCACGTAAACTTGTCACATGATTATATGCACATTCACCATCAGCCTCCCCCATTGACACTGAGCACGCCCGCAACGCGTGGGAGTCCGACCTAGCTCACGGCCTCTCACCAGCGCAGTGGCAGTATTGCTGCAGCCAAACTGAACGACACTCCCCTAAATACCGGCTGCTACTCATTCACTTTAAATTCTTACACCGGCTCTACCACACCCCGACTGCACTACTCAAGATGGGATTGACGGATAGCAATAGATGTGCACGCTGCTCGACTCCAGACACGACTTTCACGCATTTGACTTGGGCATGCTCCGATGTCACGGAATTTTGTCAGGAAGTGTGCGCAATCATCAGCGACATTGCCACGGAACGCATCACTCCAGACCCACTCCTTTGCCTACCTGGCCATGTCAGGGATGACACTGCTGCCAACCGCAAACTGATCCCGATGCTACGAGTCCTGGCCAACCGACGAGTGGCAATACACTGGGGCCACAGACCGGCGCCGCAACCTAAACACTGGCTAGCAGACGCCGCTCACTGCCAGATGCATCTAAGTGAATATTGGGACTTGATGCCCGTGACTAACAGACCACTCGACATATGGGGACCTTTTATCTCCTATTTACACCGAACAGTCCATTCTGTTAAGCCCCCCCCCAATGGGCCACCTACCCCTGACACCCTGACTACAAACGCTGGCCAGGACAGAACCGACCCATAACGCCCAACATGCCACTTACAGTAAGCTCAAACCGGCCATACCTTCTCACATCAGCGGAATGTTGGTATGCAAACTGTCTAGCAATCTTCTGATGTAGTCACCTGCACATGGCATGTAATGAATGTCAAACGATACAAATGAGTGCATTAGTGTTTCATGCTATAAGTTCAAAAAAAGGTTAAGGAGCGTCCTTAATAGTTTGTCAATGCCTTTCGGTGGTGGCTGATTGACCAGGAATGCGAATTGCGGATTATTATTGCTGACGTTTACACATCCTTGGGTTGTAATAATGTAATAACTTGGGGTTTAGACCTTCTAATCAGTCTCAAGGAAAACTCCCTCCTGAGAAGGAGCGTCATCCTATCTTCCCTAAAAAGACATGGGACAAATCTAAGCATCTAATTTACGTGATCGCTAAGAGGTTTCAGCTTACTGATCCTCGTTCCTTCCTGGAATCGTATTATCAACAGTACCACCGAGGAGGGCGGCAAGCTCGCAGTTGGTGCGAGTCCTCGCAACCCAAGCGGGACCTGCAGCGCTCTTTTGTCGTGAAAGTTGAGAGAGGAAACACCTCCATAGTGAGCCCCGTTCCAAAAGAAATAAGGTGCTGCTTTGACAGCAAAGTATGCCCTCATCCTGGATAGGAGTTGTGCGGTGACTCACCTTGACAGCGCGGCGGAAGTTACCATAGTGTGCCAGACACTCTGCCACGTTTCTGGAGCTCCAGCTGATAGATTTTACCAAGTAAAACTTCAGATTGAAGGTGAAATTGGTTGCACCATAAATAATATTTTTGGGGACAACTTGACCTCTTCTCATGACATTTTGTTAGCCTAGGTCAATTGGCCTACCCCCATTTGTTCTTGCATGTCCTCGGGCCAGGATGTGATTACTCCTTCCCTTTTGTAATACGTCCCTAATGTTATTCTTTTGCTTTGGAGTGGGCTCCTGCTTTGACCCCAAACTTATACCGCAACCAGGCTGTTTGGGATAAGGACTCTCCTTCGCATGTTGTTGCCATACGTTCTACTCCTCAGCCTCAATATCCAATTAAGCGTGATGAAGCGTCCGTCAAAAAAATTCTTACTCAATTGGAATATCAGGGTGTGATTGAACCCTGTATCTATGCAATGAATGATCTTTTTTTTCGTATTTTGAAACTTGATGGTTTTTATTGCAAAGTTTTGGATTATAGACATTTAAATAGTCATTCTTGTAGTTTTGCGATGCAGAACATGCATAGTACAGGTTTAATAAACCATATTGTTCGCAAAAAGTTCAAAATTACACTGGATATTTCAAATGGATTTTTCAGTCATAACCTGACTCCTGAGAGCCGGGATTTGTCTGCGTTCTGCGCCCTAGGCTCCTAGAGACGATACGCGAGACTGCCCATAGGGTAAAAGATAGCCCTGGGGTTTTTGTAGCTCGTATAGTGTCTCTTTTGCATAATATTGATCCTTACGCTTTCTCTTAGGTCGATGACATATACCTTACTGATGATGAATTGATTTTTTATTTTGGTAGAACATTCCGGACTATGCTTAGCGTAAGAAACCACTTTATGCCTTGATACACCCCTCCATTTCTTCTTCCTGGCTTCCTGAACAAACCTCAGTGTTGCAGTTGGATTTGCTTTCTATGCACTACTTATTGACTAGGTTACATACCACCAATTTGGTCATCCGGATTTTGCTTGGTGCAATCGGCTTCACTTATGTGACATTCAATGAGGGTGACACTTTTCCAATTGCTTATAAGTCACATCTGTATACTCCTGCGGAATTGTGTTTTTCTTCTATGGTATTGTTTTTGACTGCTTTTCAAATGGCTAGTCTGAAAGAACTCCCTCTTGCTCAAGGTAAACACATTTTTGTTGTTTCTACTTTGCCCGCCTTAGAGGCAGTCACAAAAGCCAGTGTTCCTAATTCCAAAGCTCTGCATCCCCTTGGATTCAATGGGCAACGTCTTTGACATCGGCTGATATCAATTTTATATTTGATCCTTCCTTGCAAACGCAAGAGTTTCTTCAGTATGAACATGTTCACCCTCTACCTTCTTCAGTACTTCCCCTTGACCAGTAGAAAGGTATTATTTACCCTGACAGTTTGGCTTAACCGGCTGTTGGCTCTAAACAGGCTTTCTCTGCAGCTTGCTCTATTGTCGTAGGTTCAATTGAAGATAGAGTTTTCCACTGTATCTTGGTTCATACCCAGTCCCTTGGGGACTGCACAGCCCAGCTGGCCAAATTGAGGGCTTTCCTTTTAGCCCTCAAGTATGCTGATCCTGAATTACCCACCTTGGCTGTGTGGGGTTCTTTCTATTGTGTACTGCATTTCCATGACAATTTGTTATTTTGAAAACAATATGATTTTCGGGATTCTAAAGGTAGCATGATAAAGCATAAAATTCTTTGGTTTGAGTGGCCGCTCGCTTGCCACTTACACATGTTGTACATACGTTGGGCCATCAACATACGGGAGCGCACGCTGTTGGAAATTTAATGGCTGATGAAGCAGCCAAATCTACAGTAGCTACAGTTAAAGTTGCTATGTTTACATATTCCATGACTAAAGTTGATGAAGACATTTTGGTGGCCATCGCCGCCACTCGGGACGGTACTCGCTTTCCACACTGCTTTTTCATCTAAATATACTTATCAGTTAACTACTGACAAAGTATCTTTTGTGTCTATTCCTGGGGTTAGAGATAGTCTGATTCCCAACCTTGACCGCAGACGCTCTTTAATAGTAGCCGTCCATGAAGGTATTGCTTCTGCACACTCAGGAGTGGCTGCCACTGTTTCTCTTTTACAGCAGCTTTATTGGTGGCGCAGTTTATACCAGCAGACTCGTAAATATGTTACAATGTTCGTTACCAAGTTAAGAGTTCTACTGTGTGGCGTCCACCTCAAACACACCTTTTATTTCTAATCAGCTGTTGGGCTGCATTTATCTTGATCATTGCCGTCCTCTTATGTCTGACAATGCTTTCAAATATATTTTGGTTGCATTGGATTCTTATAAGGTTCCTCTGGGTCTGGACACAGCACTCAGCTGATGCTCGCACTGTTATAAAAGATTTGAATGTCCTTGTCGGGACATATGCCTGTGGGACTTTCCATTCAGACCAGAGTATGACTTTTGTCTCTAAGGCAGACCGTGATTCGATGACGTCAATGGGTGGGCAGGTACATTTCTTGTCTCCATATAGGCCCGAGGGCAATTCTGTTGTGGAGTGGATAAACGGTGACTCAAAGCAATCTTTATCTGCCATGGTATTGGGTACGGGCCGTGGCTGGTTAACTCCTCTTTATGGAGTTCAACATGCTCTTATTAACCTCCTAAGAGGAACTCTGGGTAGGTGGACCCCGTACGAAATGCTCTTTGGCATGAAGATGTGTGTTTCAGACCTTGATGGTCTAGACATTGTGGTGGCTGCCGCAACCTTTAATGTAGATAACCACTGTGCTGTCTTACAGGATCTACAAAGGTGTTGTGACGCTCTGGCTAAAACCCATTTGCCTTCGATTCAGCCATCTGATGCAGCTGCTCGAATTCCTGTGTCTGGCTGGCTTCCTAAAATTGGAGTTCTGATGGATACATCTGCCAGTGGATTCCTCACCTTGTGAATATCCCCTGCGCCAGCAACATTCGGAAACTTTTGTAGCAGTCCACGCCGATTAGGTCGAAGACGACGTCACAGAGGCACGGCTCCGCTCGCGACTCCGCTGACGTCACCGGCTCCATAAGAAGACCTCCTCGGCGTGATGACGTCAGTTTTTTCCGCGCCGACGACGCCAACGGATTTCGGGAATCGTTACTGGTAGCTGTTCTGGTTACTTTGTATGTTTTCTGGATTTCTCTGTCTATCTTCCGAAAATGTCGACAAGGAAGTCTGGGTTTAAGCCTTGCCGAGAATGAGGCAAGCACATGTCCATCACCGACCCGCACGACGATTGCGTTTGGTGTTTGTCCTCGGATCATGATGTCGGAGGTTGTTCAAGTTGCAGAAAAATGAGCTCGAAGGCTCTTAAGGAGAGAGAGGCAAAACTCTTTATCGCTCAGATGAAGAAGAAGGAGAAAAGGGGTAGAAGAAGATCCAGGTCGAGGTCGAGGTCGGCTTCCAAGTCGACTTCGGGACATGCTTCCAAGAGCAAGAAGCATAAGAAAAAGAGGAGACATTCGTCGCATCATAAGGCTTCGGCGTCAAAGTCGAAATCACCAGTTCGGCGTCGAAGAGAGTCAGTGTCTCCCTCTCCTGTCCCGGCTTCGCCTCCGACTCCATCTTCTCCGATGCCTTCGTCGGCTCCGGCTGAATCCCCGGTGCCGGTGTCCTCTCCGGCGCCGGTTCCATCTCCGGATCCTGCAAGTCCTCCGGCTCCGTCTCCGACTCCGGCCCTGGATGAGGATCGTCAGGCTCCGGGTGAGACTGTGACGCCGCTTGTTCCACCGTCGGCGCCGCCAGGCCCGAGTCCGGTGTTGCCGGACCAGTATCCTGCTTTCCCTAATCCAGGTCAGGACCCCTCGCATTATGCAATGTATGGGGTGTTCTCACGGGCCATGTATACCTCTGGTGCACCTATGGGTCCGATGGGTCCGATGGCTTTCAATCTGGGAGTGCCGCAGGTTTATCCTCAAGCACCGTTTATGCCGTTCTTCCCAGCGACGCCGTCTTGGCAGCTGCCGGCGCCAAGAACATCGACGCCGCTTCCTTCTTCGCCGGCGCCGGCTCGACATCGTTCGACGCCGGCTGCTCCAGCTGATCCGCGTTCGACGCCGCTGCCGGCTCCGTCGGATTCGAACACGGTGCCGCCGACGCCGCAGGTGCGGATCCGTTCGAGAAGGGAGGCGCAGGGAGTGCTGGAGGAGAGACGCTTTTTGTTGGAAGAGGCTGAAGAGGGGGAATTGGTCGAATCTGATGAGGTGTTCGACGAGTTGAAGGAGGCAAGTGGTTTGGATTTGTCTCCGGAGTGGGAGATCACTCCGCCATCAGATGAACCCTCTAAGGATGCAGCACCCTATCATGCAGTTATTAGGAAGGCTGCGGAGTTGTTGGACCTTCAATTGCCATCCACTGAATTCAAGTCCAATATTTTGACTGAGGTGTTGCATTCTCCGACTATGGTCTCGGAGCCTCTGTTGCCTTTCAACGAAGCAATTTTGGAACCTGTGCTGGATGTATGGCGTAAGCCTTTCTCAGCTCCTGCAGTATCCAAGGTAGTTGCAAGAAGATATAGGGTGGCTCCAGGGGATCCTGAGTTTTTGTCTTCACACCCTTCACCTGAAAGCCTAGTGGTTCAGGCGGCTTGTTCTGGACGTTCCAAAGGTGCGTTTCCTCAAGTCCCAGGGGACAGGGAGGCAAAGAAGGTGGACCAATCGGCCAAGAAGGTCTTTTCATCAGCCAGTATGGCATTAAAATCTTCAAATGCGACTTGTTTGTTGGGGCGCTATATCCATGCGCTTATGGATTCTGCTAAAAAGTTGGCACCAAAACTGTCAGAGGAGGATAGAGCAGGCTTCAATGGAGTACTATCGGATGCCCAGGCGGCTGCTCGCCAGGTTATTCAGAGTGGCCTGGATACAGCAGACTCAGTTGCCAGGGTCATGGGGTCTTCAGTTGCCACCAGGAGGGGTGCGTGGCTTAAGTCCTCTGAATTCTCTTCGGATGTCCAGTCAACTTTATTGGACTTACCTTTTGATGGGTCTGGTCTGTTCGGGAAGAAGGCTGACGCTGCTCTCGAGCGCTTCAAAGAGAGTAAGGCTACGGCTAGGTCGTTGGGCCTTCAATCCCAGCCGAGAGGTACTTTCAAGAGGTACAGAGGATTTGGAAGGGCGAGTTTTCGTTCTTATAGGCCAACCCAGCAGCAGCAGCAGCAACAGCAGCAAGGCTCCAAGGGATATAGCGGAAGACTTAGAGGTCGCTCACGTGGCCGTCAACTCTCCTCCTCCTCTTCCTCTTCCTCAGCCCCTCCCACCACCGCAAAACAGCCCTAGATTCGACATTCCGGATCATGCTGGTCCTGTGGGGGGCCGGCTTACCCATTTTCTGCAAGATTGGGAATCTGTAACTACAGATCTCTGGGTTCTGGATCTTGTGGAAAATGGGTATGCCCTTCCCTTTCGGGAATTCCCTCCGAATTACCCTCCTTGTCAAGGTGCTTGCTCGGAGGACCACCGTCTTCTCCTGCAGGAGGAAGTCCTGAAGTTGTTTCAGAAAGGTGCGATAGAGGTGGTCCCGGAGCAGGAGAGGGGTCAGGGATGCTACTCCCGGTATTTTCTGATTCCGAAAAAGGACGGCAGATTGCGTCCGATATTCGACCTCAGAATCCTGAACTTTTACCTGAAGCAGGAAAAGTTCAAGATGCTCACCCTTGCGCAGGTTCTTCAGGCGCTGAATCAGGAGGACTGGATGGTGTCACTCGACTTGCAGGATGCATATTTTCACATCCCCATTCTGAAGTCGCACAGGAAGTATCTCCGTTTCACGGTAGGGTCGCTACATTATCAGTTTGCGGTCCTCCCGTTTGGTCTTACTTCGGCACCTCGAGTCTTCACAAAGGTGATGGCGGTGGTGGCAGCCCATCTCAGAAGGTCGGGAATTTCGGTTTTCCCTTATTTAGACGACTGGCTGATCAAGGCGGAGTCGTCGGAGAAGGTGCTGTGTCATCTGCAGGATACAACTCGGCTGTTGTACAGATTGGGTTTTTCGATCAATGTGCCCAAATCTCACCTGGTGCCCTCTCAGCGCAAGCTGTTCATAGGTGCGGTACTGGACACTACTGTGTGTCGAGCATTCCCTCCTCCTCAAAGGATTCTCGACATACAGGAAATGATTCCTTTGTTTTGTTTTACAGCGGAGCGGTCGTTCCAGTTCTGAAGGTCCTTCGCCTGCTCGGTCTGTTCGCCTCCTGCATACTGTTGGTCAACCATGCACGCTGGCACATGAGGGCGCTCCAGTGTTGCCTCCGCAAGCAGTGGTATCAGCACAAAGGGGATCTCAGGGAGTCTGTGAGGATCTCCAGAGAAGCTGCGGCGGATCTATTTTGGTGGAGCGTGGAGGGCAATCTGTCCCAAGGAAAGCCCTTCTATCTACCTCCATCGGTGACAACAGTGATAACGGATGCATCCACCTTAGGGTGGGGTGCTCATCTGGGGGATCTGGAGATCAAGGGTCTTTGGTCTCCGGAGGAAAGGTTGCTTCACATCAACCTTCTGGAGTTACGGGCGATACGTTTGGCTTTCAAGGCCTTCCTTCCTTCCCTTCGCGGTCTGTCTGTTCAAGTCCTGACGGACAACACGACTGCGATGTGGTATATAAACAAACAGGGAGGAGTGGGGTCTCTTTGTCTCTGCAGAGAGGCCTTGCGTCTGTGGTCCTGGGCTCAGGACCATCAGATTTGTCTGTTGGCAAATCATCTGGCCGGGGTGCTGAACGTGCGTGCGGACAGTCTGTCGGCAGTTCTCCGCCGACCACGAGTGGAGGCTCCATCCGGAGGTGGTTCGTTACGTCTTTCGGACGTGGGGGACACCCCGGGTGGACCTGTTTGCCACTTTCGAGAACGCGCACTGCCCGTCGTTCTGCAGTCTCCAGTATCCGATGCAGGGGGCGTTGGGGGACGCGTTTCAGTTGAGTTGGAGCTCACGACTCCTTTACGCGTTTTCTCTCATACCCTTGATTCCTCGGGTTCTGAGGAAGATTCGCCAAGACCGGGCCCAAAGTTATTTTGGTTGCCCCGGATTGGCCAAGAAGGGTGTGGTATACAGATCTTCTCCACCTTTCCTTGTGTTCTCCGCTCCGTCTCCCTCTGAGGGCAGACCTCCTCTCGCAGTCGGAGGGGCAGGTTCTACACCCCCACCTCCAGAGCTTACACCTTCATGCCTGGAGATTGAACGGGGCAACCTGAATTCTTTCTCTCTCCCACCAGATGTGGTGGACGTTATTTTATCGGCCAGGCGACACTCCACCAAATCCATATACTCCTATAGATGGTCTAAATTCGTTCTCTGGTGTGGAGAGAGGTCAATTGATCCCTTGAAGGCTCGTTTGTCTAACATTCTGCAGTTTGCCCTTTCTCTTGCTCAGCAAGGCTTTGCTGTGGCTACAGTTAAAGGATATTTATCGGCTTTGTCGGCTTTTCTATGCCTGCCGGATCAGCCGTCCTTATTTAAATCACCTATTGTGCTTCGGTTTCTCAAGGGCCTTACAAATAAATTTCCTCCTACTCCCTTTATTGTACCTCAATGGGACTTAAACCTTGTACTGACTTATCTTATGGGTTCTCCCTTCGAGCCCTTACATAAGTGTCCCTTGAGACTGTTATCGTTTAAAACGGTTTTCCTCATTGCAATCACCTCGGCAAGGAGGGTAAGTGAGCTTCAAGCTCTTAGTTCAAAGCCCCCATTCTTGACTGTGCATGCTGAACGGATGGTGCTCTGGACCAGGGCTGCGTTTTTGCCTAAAGTGGTGACTCCCTTCCATCTGGGGCAATCCATTACCATTCCTTCCTTTTATCCTCCCCCTCACCCTTCCAAGGAGGAGGAGAGACTTCACCGTTTGGACCCTAAGAGGGCGGTGAGCTTTTACCTGGACAGGACGAAAGACTACAGGATTGATGACCAGCTCTTTGTGGGCTTTGCTGGTTGCAGAAAGGGTCGTGCGGTGCACAAGCGTACCCTTTCCAGATGGATTGTACTATGCATCAAGATCTGCTACTCCCTGGCTGGTAAGGAGCCTCCGGAGGGTTTGAGGGCTCATTCTACCAGGGCTAAGTCTTCTACGTCTGCCTTATCTAGGGGAGTTCCTGTGGAGGACATTTGTAGGGCGGCAACTTGGGCCTCCCTCCACACCTTCGCAAAACATTATTACTTGGACACTGAGGTGAGGAGGGACGGACACTTTGCTCGTTCCGTCCTTCAGGACTTTCTGGTATAGGGGGATGGACACCTTCCTCCGGGAGTGGGGACTGCTGTGGAATCTATTCACAAGGTGAGGAATCCACTGGCAGATGTATCCATCAGAAGAACAAGTTACTTACCTTCGGTAACGCTTTTTCTGGTGGATACAGTATCTGCCTGTGGATTCCTCACTGACCCACCCGCCTCCCCGTTGTCCATCCTTCTATACCTGTAATTATGTTGATGGTATTTCAAATGTGTTTATTACTATCATGGGCATTATGTTGTTTCTTGTGCCTTGCTATTTATTTTCCACACTGTGTGTGTTGGTTTGTATATCATGTGCTGTGTATACTGTGTAAATATTGCTGTCAGTCCATCCGTGTGCCTCGGAGGCACGGAAAAAAGGGGCGGAACTGACGTCATCACGCCGAGGAGGTCTTCTTATGGAGCCGGTGACGTCAGCGGAGTCGCGAGTGGAGCCGTGCCTCTGTGACGTCGTCTTCGACCTCATCGGCGTGGACTGCTACAAAAGTTTCCGAATGTTGCTGGCGCAGGGGATATTCACAAGGTGAGGAATCCACAGGCAGATACTGTATCCACCAGAAAAAGCGTTACCGAAGGTAAGTAACTTGTTCACCTGGTTCGTGAAAAGGTGGCGATCAAGCAAGAATTTGGTTCCTCCTAACAGGCTCCTGTTCCAATGCTTGGTCTTTAGGGTACCGAAACTGAGATTTTACCTCCAATACCAGCATACAAGGACAATCGCTTGGTTTCCATTGAACATGTCCAGTTACACCATTTAGCCAATACTCCACGGGATATTCCTTTACAGCTTATGAGCTCTATTATTTCTGATTCTCCCCGGCTGCCGGAGGGGGATGTCGAGTCTTCAGTTGACCTGTTACCTGTATTATCTTCTTCACACTCTACAATGGAAATCGTTTATTCTGATCCACCCCTCGAGGCCCCTTGCGAGTGCAAGCTCCAGGTCTACATCCAGAATACCAGCCTCCGTTATTCCAGCTGAGTTCTTCTTGTTACTATATCGATCAAGATAATTTTCCTTCCAACAGTTCTTCGTTCTCCTCTGTTTTAACCCCACCACCAGCACAGATTTGTGTTTTTATCTCCAGGTAAAAATGCACTTATCTGGTTCCACCTTGCAGATATGTTTGGATCGTGTTTTCAATGGTATTCCTGTTCAAGTGGATTGGATTTTTGACAGTTTTTCTTTTTGAATTAATGGCCATTATCTCCCAGAACGTTCTGTTGGACCCACATTCCTCCTCGTATAAAACGAAACAAGACCGTCCCTTAACATTTCGGTGGTCCCAGTCACTGATGGATTGGTATGGGACAAAGTACCATTAGATGTTTTTGGTCCAACGGAGACTCTACAGATACCATATGTATTCAGTGTTTCCATGGGTGATGTAATTATACCTGGGTTGCATTCAGATGATTGGGATGTTGATACTGTGAATTCTATGTTTTCCGAATTGCAATATTATGCTGTCTTTGATACTGAGGATTCATACTTAAATTCTGCTAGCTATGCCGATTTGTTCGGTTATCAACATTATGAACATAATTATTTGGATAGGGCTAATGGAAAGCATCACCAATATAGTTACACTCAATGGGAACATTGCTCAACTCCATTAAAGGTAGGTTCTAATACACAAAAGAAGTACACTTATTTTACAGGTTATAACCGATCTGACCAGGTATCATACTATTTTAAATTGGTTCCCAGTCTTTCAAAGAAATCTATGCTTACTCAGACCAAGTTAATATATGCATTCCTTTTTATAGACAACTTAGCCCTGAAAGGATATGACTATTGGAAAGACAATATTGATTTCAAATCAGTATGGGACACTAAGTCATGGCAAGTCCGGGGTACAGAATCTGTATTCCGTGCATGCCTGATACCTACTCAGATTATCTTTCTTAATGACGTGGTACAGCAGACTACTTCTCTAAGGTTGGCTAAGATTAAAGAATTGAATACTCTTATTATTCCATCTTTCCCCTTTTTTAATAATTGGCAATCTCTTACAGATTATACTGAAGATCAGCTAAATAGTATAGTATGAAATGGTACATTTAATTCTTCTATGATTGCTCCAACTGGATGTACACTATTGGCATCAGACACAAATGTTTGTCATTCTTTTTTTCTGAACACTACCTTTGGGTTCAAATTAAATAGACCTGATCCACGTAATCCACAAACGCTGCATTCCAACACTGTTACTACTTATTCCGTAGGTAAATTGTCAACAATGGCAAGAACATCCACATTGACTGCTGTGAAACAACATCTTTCTCTCCTTTCGGATGACATACACGTATCATATTTTCTTTTGGGTCCAAAAGCCCCTGGTTCAAAACAATTTGTTTATGCTGCATATAATGAATTTTGGAATTTATCGCAAATAGAGGCTGCACTACACCTACTCCAAAGTGGTCAGGATAATTTAGATAAAGTGCTTGCTGTTGTTAACAATACTATTAATACGTTTTCATCTCGTATTTATACTTTAGATAACATTGTATCATCTGTAATTGATATTGTGCAGAATGAAGTGTCTACCTTGTATAATGGTTAGAATCAACTTGTCAGTTTTACAATTCAGCTGGACACTACAAACACTTAAGAATGTCCGCGTTCCCTTATATTATCAAAATTGTAGTGCATTATTCTTACCGTTTAATTTGATACATGAACAACAGTTAATGGCTATGAAAGATGCTAGTTATGCTATGTTACATACAGAGAAACTTGAACAACTTTCCTTCACAGTAGCGGAAACTCATTCTGTTGTATGGTTAATACATTGGGTTATCTCATATTCCAGCTCGATGTTTCAGTTCACTGCATGCATGAAACACTTCCCAGTAGGTAGATATGAACACCTTGTGAGCAGCTACATACATGAGTTATGGTCCCTGCTCTTTACATGTTGTTATCAGCGAGCTGAGAGAGAGGTTTTTCTTACAGGGGAAGGGTATGACTCCACTGCTGGTCATTCTCTTGTGTGTCAACAAGTAAAAATTCACGGCGCCTGTAAATGTTTCTACCCCCAATCTGACTTGTTATTTGAAAGGAACTCTTGTTTCTGCAATTATTCCCACGCTCGCACTGCTTTTGAATGGCAGTTATCTTGTCCTTAATAATCAGGACTGTTTCAGTCTGCGGGCGGGAATCCCATATGTGGTGTCTGTGCTCGTCTTAATTTGTGACATCATTGTGCTGTTACCTCTGTTCCACAATGGCTGCTCTGTTTATGGTCCTGCCCGTACAGGTATTGCTGCAACTATACCGTGAGCAAATGCTGCAACATTTTGGAGTGGTGCCTTAGACGCTCTGGATACAGTTTTTTGTCTAACCCTTCGCTATGCCTATTTCACCAGTGTGAAACCCATTTTCAGTACATCCAGTGCCACTTTCAAAGGGCACTGGACATCTGCCTGGCTACCCCAACTTATGCTTTCCTGGATTTCGAACTGTTGATGGGTCCCTTAGTGGCCTATAACCAGGACTGTTCCTTGGGTATGCAACTTGTGTACAACGCATCCTTGTGGCCGGAGGTGATCCCTGTGCAATTGTTTCGCGTCTTCTGGATTTCAGTTTCATCGAAATCACCACAGGTTTCCCTTTCATGGTCTTATAAACTACTGTATATGAGGAGCACGTTTGTTCCTTTTAAGCTGCTCAACTGGATGGCTAACATTTCTAATATGGAATGTTTGGATTTCTTATTTTCACTTGGCATCCTACATACTGGGTCCCGGCAATACCCTGTAATTGGATATATTTTTTCTGGACACTTTCTTTCTTCAATTTGGCTGTAATCCCTATTGAAGACACTGACTATGAACTGTTTTGAACACTTTGGTTCTGCTTATCGCCTGATTTCTTTGGCCATTTTGGCGCTACCATCCTGACCAAGGGGAAGTCCTGTGCAGGCCCATTGTCGATTTCTCTATGTTAGCATGAGCACGTTGCAGACAGTCCTCTGCTTTGCACAGGTTCCTTTCACACACAACCTGCTGTTGTTTTCGCGTTCTATTCTTTCCTGGGATTTAGTCTGAATACAGTAGACAACGTGAAACAACAAGTTCCCTTGTTATTCTATTCTGGTCAGGCCCTAGCACCTACACAAAACACACAAATGCAGCTGTTATTTGGGAAAACTTACTTTTGTCATAAAGGTATGCACAAATGGGTAACACTCACTTAGAGAGGGATCTTTCCAGGGAAAATATCGGGACAGCACTTGAGATGTAGAACTGTCATCCGTGCATGCCAAGGTATGGGATTTGCTGCCAAAACCCAGAAATCATGTGATATATAATTATTTTTACTTCTGTAGAAGGGGATAGAGGTTAGGTTATTCTGTCTTATACAATTACAGCTCCTTTCATGATTTTTGAACTACTTACTATGCTGACCGTATTTGTGTTAGGCATTTTCTTACTTATTGTGACACGTATACTAGAGCACGATGGTTAAAATAAATGTTTTAAACTTTTCTCGTATCTCTGTCAGAACTTATTGTGGACTAGTATGAGTGGGAGAGCAAAAGGGTGTGTCCTGCAACCGCGATTCCTGAGAGGGTTAGGAGTGTTGTGTTCTGGGGTGTCTAATCACTTGTGCCTTAGTGAGTAGGAGGGCGAGTGAGACACTATAGCTAGTCGGTCCCGGGCTCATGGTACTCAGGTGGTGGGATGACTCAGTCCCTGCCTACTAAGGCTCTATGATCCCATGCATAGTTGTCTGACTCCACAGAATCCCTGCAACACAATCTGTTCAGCAGTAAACTGTTTGTCAGTGATAGTGCTAATGAGCAGTCGCAGGCTTATCAGGGAGGTTAGTTTGGGGGCACATACGCTCAGCATTTAACATCTCACCCAGCAGCTCAAGAATATCATTGTCGAGCCCAGTACTTCTCTTTTGAAAAAGACAAGTACTTAATTTCATACAGACACACCACTGCATGCTATGACCGTGCTTTAAATAAACGATGCTCAGGTGCTAGCCCCATGTGAAGTGCTCAACCCAGCCCTCCCACCTTCTCCCTCCACTTAGTGGGCTTTGTGTTGTGGTGGCAAACTCTCTAGATCTGGTGGAACACTCCCTCCTCTCTCTTAGCACACAGACACGCAACAGGTGCCATGTGGATCCTGGCTTTAGTCGACCCGACCGATCAGGCAAACTTTCACACGTGCAATGGGGGCAGAGACTGGGATGACTTGGTAGGCTGCTCAGGCATGCTTGGGAAGTACAGAGGTTTCCCCAAGGCTCTCTGGGACTTGCCAGCAACTTTGATCGCACCGTTCATGCAGTCTGAATCTGATGGACGGACCCCTGCACCAGGATCAACTGATTGTAGCCCCTTTTACCAGTCCTAATGCAAAGTTGGCTCGCTCTTTCCATGTCGCTAATGCAGGGCTCATTAGGTTCACATGACAAGCTAGGCAGTTTGTCCTCCAGGTCAGAATCCAGGTGATGTCCGGTCACAACTGGGAAGCTGGCTGTTAGACAGAAAGCAGCCCTGGTTGCATAGTAGTCCTCCTGGTACTCTGTGAAGTGCCCCCTTCTTGCTCAGGGACAACTTGAACCTGGAGCAACAAATGGGTCTGCAGCACCTGCTTGTATACATAGCTGGGATGTCTTGCCATCTACCAAATGACAGTCTCTGGAAGACTAATCTGCATCCCTCTGTATCAGTAACGACCTAATCAGATTTCCAAAGGGAAGTCTGTCTTCTCTTTCCCCATTTGTTATGGCTGTTTTCCTGCTTTCAGGCTAAGGAATCTGTCCACTCAGGATGATCAACAGACCCCTGTCTCTATCACATGTTTAGCCTCAGAAACAGTCAAACCCCTCCTCAAGAAATTGTCCGCGGACCCCAGCGAGCTCATTAACTGCTGACCCATCTCTTTGAGCCCCTTTCCCGCTAAAGTCTTCAGAAAGGCTATCAACCGGCAACTCATGGAATACATGGAGAACAACGGCCTTTAGGATCCATCCCAATCTGGATCCCGTATGAACCACACACCGAATCCGCCCTGTTCACAGCCACCAACGACATCAGAACTTTCCTTGACCGAGGAGAAACAACCACCCTGATCCTCCTCGACTTCTCAGCACCCTTCAACACTGTGTCCCACCACACTCTGATCAAGAGGCTTCATCAGATCAGGATCCAAGAGGCCAACCTCAAATGGGTCGCATCCTACCTCACCGGAAGAACCCAGCAAATCTGCCTACCTCCTTTTGCCTTGGAAACCAAGAACGTCATCTGTGGCGTCACCCCAAGACTCATTCCTCAGTCCTACTCTGTTTAATGCCTACATGATCCCCCCCACCCCTTTACATTGTCCGAACCCATGGACAGAACTTCATACTGTACAGAGACGACACCCAGCTCATCCTCTCTCTATCAGAAGAAACATCCACCTCGAGAGCCAACTTCTGCTTGTGTTTGACCAGCATCGCCAACTGGATGCATAACAACTGCCTCAAGCTCAGCACAGACAAAACAGAAGTCCTGATCTTTGGCAACAACACCCCTCCGTGGAATGACTACTGGTGGCCTGCCGAACTCAGACCCTCACTCACTCCCACAGACCACTCCTGGAACCTCTGCATCATCCTGGACAGTAAACTCCCTATGCAAAACCAGATCAACTCAGTCTCCTTTGCCTGCTTCCTCACTCTCCGCATGCTCCGAAAGAGCTTGAACCGGCTCCCAGTCAACACCAGACGTACCATCACTGAAGCCTTTGTCACTACCCGCCTTGACTACTGCAACTCACTCTATGTAGGAATTACCTGCCACCTCTTAAAGAGTCTGCAGGCTATGCAGAACTCTGCAGCCAGACTCATCGTCGACCTCCCCAAACGGGCCGACATCACTCCTCACCTCAACAAACTCCACTGGCTCCTTGTCCACAATAGATGCCAATTTAGAAGGCTGACCCACTCCTGCATAATCAAGGACCAGAGTACATCAAACACCGCCTGAGCTTCCACCAGCCCTCTAGACACCACCTCTCCGCCTTCCTCGTGCACACCCCCTGCATCTGCCGAAGCAGGAGTGGAGGTTGCTCCGTCTCCTATCTTGCAGGGAAGTCGTGGAATAGCCTCCGCCTCCGGACCTCACCCTCTCTTCCAGAAGTCAGAAAGGGACTCGTTACCTGGTTGTTCAACTAATTTCTCTCAAGCAGTCAGCTCTCAGCTCCTGGTTTCCTTCACGGGTGGTTAGTAGTGCTCCTATTTATCAAAAAAGGGGGACTCTAGGAGCTATTCAAAAGGTCCTGTGACCCGTGCTCCCGAAGTTAAACTTGTACCAAAAGGGAGTCACCGTTCCTAAGTAGAGAGCGAAAGAAGGAAAGTAAGAGGTACTCTCGTCATATGCTACTCTAATTGTGGGGGGCAGTGTGTCCTCATTTTGATGCCCTCACACACCCCGAAGGATGTCATGCTTCATCATTGGGCTTATGCTCCTCGTCGGGCCGGCGCTGCAATGCCCTACGAAGGGTCCCCCGAAGGGTCTCTCTTTCGGAGATTTTTGGATGAAGCCGTATGGGTTCCTGGGTGTAAGTGGCAGTGAAGTCCTAGAAGGTGTATTAAAAAATAGCTGGAGGGAAGAGTGATTCATTTTTATTAAGGTGATCCCTCTGCAATTATTAAAGCAAAGTGTATGGTGCTGCTTTAAGGAGTATTATGTCCCTTGGTAGCTGAGTAACTATATTTCCCTAGTGGGCATATGTTCTGGTCAACATGTGTAGCTCTTTAGTGGTCTCAGGGGAAGATCCAGGGCGCTTCGTCAGGACCGAGTAAGAAAGTTGTATCTACAGTGGCCCGAAATGTTCGGTGGCCCCGGATAAACGAAGGGAGTAGAACTTCTCTTAGTAGGTAGGGTAGGTCCCATGATATCAGTGAGGGTCACTTGAGAGGGTTCTCTTGTGCATCTGGGCTGTGTCACCTGTGTGCCTCTCGCTGTCTCTGCCGGTCGACGAGAGTACCTCTTACTTCCCTTCTTTCTCTCTCTACTTAGGAACAGTGACTCCCTTTTGGTATAAGGTTAGTAGTGCTCTACAAATCCATTGCCGCAAAAGGTCTAGTCAGTTTGGGTGTGAGCTTTGGGAAAATAGCTCGGTTTGTGTGCTTGTTGAAGTGTTTGTTGAACAGTAGGTATTTAAGGTCCCGTTTGAAGCAGGAAAAGGAGGGGTTGCAGCGAAGATCTCCAAGAAGTGAATTCAGGATCCTAGGTGCATTTCCAGAGAACAAGTGTGTCTGGATTTCTTTTTTAGTGTGGGAGTTATGAGAAGAAGTGAGTTGGAGCTTCTCAGTCCTGGCACTTCCTGCTTTCAGAAGTTTGGTATGTAGATAGTTGGGATTATGTGTATGAAGGGCTTTGTGGGTGATTCAAGCAGTCTTGTTGATACATCGTCCTTTGATGGGAAGCTAATTGAGGTTCTTGAGGGCTGGTTACATGTGCTCAAACTGTCTAAAGCCTGTTGGGGTGGCAATGTGATTTTTTTCAGAGTGCCTGTGAAGATGGCGGTGCCATAATCCAGTTCTGAGAGGACTAGAGATTGCACTGCCATCTTAAAATCATCTGGAGGAATGCGTAGTTTGATTTTCTTGATGTTTTAGTGTGTAATGCGCTCTTTGGCTGAGTTGTTGATGTGGTCCTTCATTGACATGTTTTTATCCAGGGTGATTCCCAAGGACTTTACGGAGTTGGATAGTGTGAGAGAACAATTTAGGGTGTTCAAATTCTTGAGCCGTTCTTGGGACGGTAGAGGGTTGTTTTTAGGAGAGAAAATAAGTAGTTCAGTTTTGTTGGGGTTCAGCTTTCAGTGGTTGGTGTTAACCCACGTTTGTATCTTGGTTAGTGTGGCGTTCATATGTAGGATGTCACTGGGTGATTTAATTTTGTAGTAGAGTTGGTTGTCATCGGCATATAGGTGATATTCGAACCCTGCTTGTTTCAGGATAACATAAAGGGGTTCCATGAAGGGATTGAAAAGGAATGGGAATAGAATTGAACGTTGGGGTTCACCATGTGGAACAAGTTTAGGTTTTTAGAGACATTTATAGATTTTTATTTGTTGCGAGCGATGTTGCAGGTAAGATGTGACCCATCATAGGACTGTGCCCTTGATACCAGTGTGGTTCTTGAGTGTCAAGTAATGCTGGGCGATTTACAGTATCAAAACCCACAGGTAAGTCAAGTAAGACTAGAAGGCATGCATCGCCTTCATCTAAGGATCTGTGAATGTAATCTGAGGCATTGAGCATAGCAGTTTCTGTGCTACAACCTTTCCTGAATCCTGATAGGAAGGTGTCCTGGAGGTTGAACTCGTCTATATGTTGGTGGAGTTGTAATAGGACACACTTCTCCATTGTTTTGGTGAGGAACGTGAGGTTGATGATAGGCGTGAGGTTATTGAGGTCATTGATGGTGATTTTGCCTAGTTTGAGGTAGTTAGGTACACGGCCTGAGGTGAGAGATGGGTTGATTTTTGTCCAGGACGGGGCAATGATATGGTTAAGGTTTTGAACAATTGTGGATGCGAGGGGATCAGTAATGTGGGCTTCAAGTTAGCAATTATATTGAAGACTTTACTTTCTGTCATAGGATTGAAGTCGGACCAATTGGCATAGTTTTTCGGTTGAAGCAGATCGTAGTTGACATTCATTTTTCTTTGGCCCATTAGGTCATTAGTTGAGTCTAGAGGGGTGAGCTACCACGGGGGGACATGAGCCAGTGAGGGTGGTTGGTAAGGATGTCATATTTGTGACTCGGATGAAGGATTGCTCAGTTTCTGCGACTTGATTAGTGAAGAAGTTACCAATTTCTTCACAGCGTTCATTGGAGGCGGTTGTTTCATGTGAGGGTAACGGTAGGTTGTAGTTTAATTGTGTTGAAGAGTTCCCTGCGCCTGTTCTTAGCACAGTTAAATTTGTTGCAAAAGAAAGTGGCTTTTCTCTAAAGATGTGTTTCTTATAGGAAAGCCATGCAGCTCTTAAGAGTGAGAGGTGCACTGTAGAGGACGTTCTGTCTCCATATCCTTTCTGACTGTCTCAGTTGGCTCCTATCTTTGTTAAAATCTGAGGGAAACCAGTATTTCAATTGGATTTTTCTAGATTGTTTTAGTTTAAGCGGTGCCACTTGGTCAAGAACATCAGTCATCGCTGTACTATAGTAGGCAGTGAAGTCATCAACTGCGAGTGAGAGGTTGATACTGTAGTTGGGCACAGATCCTAAATTCCCGATCCCTTATTGGGATTTGTTTCTAGCCCAGTGCATAGGTTCTTTAGATGGGGCTGGGTGGGATATGAGGTGGGTTTTGATATTAAACCGTATGAGATGATGGTCTGACAAGTCGATGGGTGTGATGGATCAAAGTTATGATTGAAGCTATGGGTGTGATGGATCGAAGTTATGATTGAAGCTATGGGTGTGATGGATTGAAGTTATGTGATGGATCAAAGTTATGATTGAAGCTATGGGTGTGATGGATCGAAGTTATGATTGAAGCTATGGGTGTGATGGATCGAAGTTATGATTGAAGCTATGGATGGAAGTTATGATTGAAGCTATGGATCGAAGTTATGATTGAAGCTATGGGTGTGATGGATCAAAGTTGTGATTGAAGCTATGGGTGTGATGGATCGAAGTTATGATTGAAGCTATGGATCGAAGTTATGATTGAAGCTATGGGTGTGATGGATCGAAGTTGTGATTGAAGCTATGGGTGTGATGGATCGAAGTTATGATTGAAGCTATGGGTGTGATGGATCGAAGTTATGATTGAAGCTATGGGTGTGATGGATCGAAGTTATGATTGAAGCTATGGGTGTGATGGATCGAAGTTATGATTGAAGCTATGGATCGAAGTTATGATTGAAGCTATGGGTGTGATGGATCGAAGTTGTGATTGAAGCTATGGGTGTGATGGATCGAAGTTATGATTGAAGCTATGGGTGTGATGGATCGAAGTTATGATTGAATCTATGGATCGAAGATATGATTGAAGCTATGGGTGTGATGGATCGAAGTTGTGATTGAAGCTATGGGTGTGATGGATCGTTTTTAATGAGCATTGTATCTAGAGTGGAGCCTTTGTAATGGGTTGGTTCGTTGCAGAGTTGTTCGAGCTCGTTTTTTTCAAGAAGTAATTTTTTGCCCTTGTCTTTTTCATAAGTTCACATGCTTGAATCATTATTATCAAAGCTTTAAAACAAACAACGGAAGGCCAAAATGAGACCAGGTTCCGGAACACCGCTCATACCGTTGCAGGTTTATTTCTGGTCTGCATTTGAAGTGTAGTAATGCTTAGTGAAACTATGTGCAGTTTTCCATGTCAAGGCTTTGTATATTTCTGTGTGTGAAGATCCAGCTGAGAGAACCACCGTTGCTTTCTTTGGCATACTTCTCATTAAATGAACCTTAATAGTTCCAGGGAATGGCCTGTTCATAGTGACACAAGCCAGCGTGATGCATGAGACTACCATCTATTAAAGGTCTACCCTTATTTGAAGAACTGTCAAATACATAGCTGTTCCGAATGACAATGGTGTTTTGCAAAAGACTGCAGTGGTACGATTTGGGAATGCGGTGCCTAGGCGATCATCTGATTCAAATGACATATAAGAAATTTAGAAATCAATCTTGGATTTGTAGATAAAAATACCTTATCCTTAATGAATTGTAAGTGTGGGTTCTTATAAGAGTGCTTGCAATTTACTTGCCATGATAGCAGATGTAATTGCTAATGAAGTCCGTTTTCATGAAGCTCTGTAAATAGGCTCAAAGGACTCTTTAAGATGGTGGCAAGCTTGTCTTTGGAGTGAAAGTTCTAAATAAATCTTTCATGAATTCTTTAATCAGCCTTTCAGAAATTAAAGATGTCTTATCTGGTCTTCTGAAATATCTCAAATTTCTGCAAATGGACTTTAGAATTGGCATAACTAAAACAAGCGTTGGCACAGCCAATATGTCTCACCTACGCAAGAGCTATTGACTTTATCAATGTGCTTTAGCCATGTTGTACACCAGCGTAGCTGCTGTTCGGCATTACTAAAAGTTAGTGGCGTAGAGGAGACTGGTGTGGACTGTCGTAGAGTCGAATGACAAAGAGTGGATTCGAGTGTTGTAGTGGAGGAGCAGTGAGTGTCATCTATTGGAATGGCATAGAGAGGCGTACAGTGGACTGGTGTTGAGTGTATTGGTGTAGAGTGTTGCAGAGTGTAGTGGCGTAGGGTGCAGCAGTATGGAATTCAGCGGCGTACAATGCCACATTGTAGACTGCAGTGGCATAATTTAGAGTGTTGTATAGTAGAGTGGAGCTGTGCAGAATGGAGTTTGTGCAGAGTACAGTGGCACTGTGTGCATAGAGTGCAGTGAGTTAGAGTAGAAAAGGTTAAGTAGGGTGGCGCAGAGTGCAGTGGTGTAGAGTGCTGCAGAGTAGAGTGCAGTGGCATGGAGTGTTGCAGAGTATAGTGGCATAGAATTCAGCGTACAATGCAGTGTTTTAGAATGCTGTGGGGCAGATTAGAGTGGTACATAGTAGAATGAAGTGGTGTAGAGTGGCGTAGAGTATACAGTGGGGTAGAGTGGATGAATGCATTGGTGTAGAGTGCAGTGGTTTAGAGTAGAGTGGAGTGGCACAGATTGGTGGAGTGTGCAGTGGTATAGAGTGCTGAGGCCTACAGTAGTGTGGCGGGGTTGAAATAACGGGTCTGAGGCCAGGTCTACCGACATATGGTTTTATTTTCCCAAAAGCACGTTTGTGCCGACTGGTCAGTCTGTTTGAGGCAAAGGTCGCCGGATCCGTCGTGCCATGAGTCATTTGGCTCCTATCCGTGGACCTTAGTTCCTGTTCTTCGGGTCGGGGGGGGGCCTTGGGTGGAGTCCTCCGTCTCAATGGCGTGTAAAGAGAAGGGAGAGAACAGTAGTGTCAGGACGGTATCCTATTTATGACAGTCATGCAAGGGGCTGGGGAGTGAAGGAGCACCACACACTCTTGTGCTCTTAAACAAACAACCAAAAAAACTGAGTCTAAGAGAAAGTGCTTGGTGCTAAAAGTGTATACAACAAAAGGAGTGGGCAGGTTTTGCTCAAGCGGGTCTTCGGGGTGTTAGATCTAGGTGTTAGGAGGGTCCCTCCTCCCCACCCACCCCGAGACGCGGTCTCTTACCTGCTTAAGCCACGCTCCTCCTGGAGCGTGGCTCGGCAAATCGTGGGGACGTTGGCCTCCTGGCACAGCTCCGGAACCCGGGGGTCTCGTTGCCAGTTCTGGTCCTCGGTCTTCGTTTCCTCCTCCAAGTGCCGCTCTGCTCGAATCCACCTCCTCCAGATCGGTGTCGTCACACACTGACTTCCGGGATCCGTCCGTTCTTATTGTTAGAAAGGCACTGACGTCGGGCGGGGCGGAGCTTCGACCTCCTCGTAGCCCCAGTTAAAGGAACCGGCGTTTTCTTCCTCGGTTGACTGCTTCCACAGGGGGATGTGGTGTGGTCCCCAGTCGTCCTGCTGGAGGGAGACAAGAGGGGGACAGAGATGCACTGGAGACCACCAGTTTGTATGAGTCTCAGATCTCTCGTGGTCAGACCCCGCCCCGTCACACGCCTCCCCACCCCCCCCTGGATTTTCCCAATCAGGGAGAGGGAATACCCTGGACAAATAGACAGCGTTCCCATTATCCTTCCCTTTTCGATGACGTATCTCAAACGCATAGGGCTGCAATGACCGGAACCAGCGGAATACCCTGGGGTATTGGGCTTTGTTTTGGCACATCCATTTAAAGGGGGCATGGTCCGTGTACTGGATGAAGGGGCGTCCCTCCAGGTAATATTGCAACTTATCAACAGCCCACTTAATGGCCAGGCATTCCCTTTCTATTGTTTGGTATTTGCCCTCCCTGGGGAAGAGTTTCTTGCTAATATACAGGACTGGATGTTCTAACCCATCGTCCCCCACCTGGGACAATACTGCGCCTATTCCAAAGTTGGAGGCATCTGTGGACAATATAAAGGGTTTGCCAAAATCCAGGGAAATCCGAATTGGGCCAGTAGTGATTGCGTTTTTCAGGAGTTGAAAGGCGTCAAGCATTTCAGTAGTGAGGCATAGCAATAACTGTTGGCGCGCTTCTTTTCTAAGGATGTTTGTTAAAGGGGCGGCTATGTTGGCAAACTGGGGGATGAAGCGCCAATAATATACAACTAACCCCAAAAATGCTCGCACTTCTTTCTTGGTTGAAGGGAAGGGGGGTCTCTCTATTGTCTTGACTTTTTCCATCTGGGGAGCGATTGTGCCATGCCCAAGGATATAGCCCAGATACTTGACCCTTTGATATGCTGCTCGGGACTTTTTTGAATTAACGTGAAGTCCAGCGCGTTCAAGGGCTTGTAAGATGGTTCTCAGGTGTTGTAAATGTTCCTCCCATGTTTTACTGAATACAACAATATCATCCAGATAGGCAGAACAAAATGTGGGATATGCCTGGAGTATGGTGTTCATAAGCCTCTGAAAAGTGGCGGGTGCTCCATGCAGGCCGAAGGGGAGAACATTAAACTTGTAGAGACCGTCTTCTGTTGAAAAGGTGGTCTTTTTTCAGTCTTCTTCTCGAAGGGGTACCTGCCAGTACCCTTTCGTTAAATCAAACGTGGTGATGTATTTGGAGTCACCCAACTTCTCGATAAGTTCGTCTACGCGTGGGATGGGGAATGCGTCAAAGGTTGAGATTGCGTTTAGTGCGCGAAAATCCATGCAAAACCGTTTCGAACCGTCCGGCTTGGGAACCATCACAATAGGCGATGACCAATTTCTGGTAGAGGGGCGTATGACCCCAAGCCGGAGCATTTCTTGCACTTCTTTCCTTACGGCCTCCCTTCTTGCCGCTGGTATTCTATATGGTCTCTGTTTTACCGTCTTCCCTTCCTGTGTGTTGATCCTGTTGTCAGCTAGGGTGGGCTTCCCCGGGGTGTCTGAAAAAATGGCTGAAAAGGGCTTTAACGTTTGGTAAAGTTCTTGCTTCTGTTCTTCAGGGAGTTCTTCGTTCACTGCCAGTTGTTCCAATGTTGTTCCTACCGAGGAAGTCGTTGGTAGGGTTAGGTGTGTAGTTTTGGGCAGGGGCCCCAACCATTTTTTTTAATAGGTTGATGTGGTAGCATTGGTTACGGTTAGGTGTTAACTGAATCCGGTACGTTGTGTTTACCATGGTTTCCAACACTTTGTATGGGCCCAACCATTCACTCTGGAATTTCCGGGTGGATGAGGGGAGTAAGACCAACATCCAATCTCCGACTGACAGTTTTCTCCATTTTTATCCCTTGTCATAGTATTTCTTTTGTTTTTCCTTGCTCCTCTCCAAGTTGGAGTAGGCTAGATCTAATTTGGATCTTAATTGTTGTGGATATTCCAAAAGGGTCTTCTGGTCGTTTTCCTCCTTTCTCTCCCAGGCATCTTTGGTCATCTCAAGGAGGGACCTGGGTTGTCGTCCGTAAAGCATCTCAAACGCTGAACAACCCATACTGCTCTGTACCTGTGCTCGCAGTACGTATAGAGCCAAAGGTAGAAGACGATCCCACTCTCTTCCCTCTACAGACAACATCTTTTTCAAGGTGGTTTTCAAAGAGCGGTTGTACCTCTCGACTAAACCGTTGGTCTGGGGATGATATACCGACGTACGTAGTTGATGGAGATCCAGGGAACGGCACACCTCCCTCATTAGTATGGATACGAACAGCATCCCCTGGTCTGTTAACATTTCCTTGGGGAAGCCAACTCTGGAGAATAGTTCGAGAAGTTTCTCTGCGATGTTTTTGGCCATGGGTGTCCTGAGTGGAAACGCTTCCGGGAATCTGGTGGCATAATCCGCGATAACTCGTGCATAGAGGTTGCCCCTCGGTGTCTTAGGCAAAGGACCTATCAAGTCCATTCCAATCCTTTCAAACGGTTTTCCTATCACTGGTAGGGGTTGGAGTGGAACCGCAGGCGGTCTTTGCATGTTCTTCTCCTGGCTCACTTCACATGTTTGACAGTGGGTTTTGATATCTTTATACACTCCGGGCCAGTAGAAGTGACGTAACACATTCTGGGTAGTTTTTTCTGTGCCAGAGTGTCCCTCTGTGAGGTGTGTATGAGAAGAATAATATTTGCTCCCGAAAAGAAACCGGAACTAGGAGTTGTGTTGGTTCTTCAGGGCCTCCCTGTCGGTACAGAAGATCGCCTTTAATCACAAAACGGGGATAGGTAGGGGACTGGTTGTCTTGCTCCACATGTGCTGATTCCCATGTGTTAAACAAACTGCGGTCATTAGCTTGGGCAAAACGGAAACAACGGCCTAGCAACCATGGTTCTTGGGTGGCGAGGGCTGGAATAGAAGTTCCCTGTTCACCTATTTTTCTCTCTATTCGACTCTGGAATAAGGACATGAAATCAGGGTTGTCGACCCCTAATATAATGTCTTCAGGTAAGGTATCAACCACCCCCACCCATACAGTACAAGGGGGTCTTGCTACCGGAACCAGGATTATTACTTCTAAAGGGTATGGCTTAACATCCCCATGTACGCATCGGATGTGCACCATTGTCTTGGGGAGGCATTGAGAGGGGAGGATGAGGTTTTTCTGTACCACCGACTGCCTGCACCCTGAATCTAGTAATGCCTTTACCACCCTCCCATTCACCTGTACACGTACGTAAAATGAGGATCCCATTTCCGCCGAGTAGAATGCAGCCTTTGGGATGTACACAACCTCCATGGGTTCGTCCGTTGGTTTTCTTCTGGGGCAAAGGCAGGCGATGTGGCCCCAGTCACCACACTCAAAACATTGTGGACCCCTGAAGGAGGGTATCTCTGGTTTAGTGGTTTTTGCTTTTGTCAGGTCCACTGAAGGCTTTGTTCTCTTTTCAATCTTTGCGGGGGTTACGCCTTTATTGGTCTTTTCAGCGTCCCATACTGGTGCTCGTGGTTGAGTTCGCGAGTAGTTCGCAGCCATCTCTATGGCCTGTTCTGCCGAGAGGTGAGAGTGCTGTTTGAGCCACCGTTGTGTTCCATATGGGAGGGCTTCCATGAATTGTTCGAGATACACCCTGTTCATGATCTCCTCTTTTGTACTAGTTGTTGGCCGTAGCCATTTGTCTGCTGCCATTTTCAAACGAAAAAATAGGGTGTTCGAGGCATATGAGCTGCAGATCACACACTGAGGATAAGATCGCCATCTGGTGTTGGGCTCGGATGATTGCAGGTTGTTGTTGTCTTCGGAAGAAGCCTTTGGTCACGAGGTTGGTGACTCCTCGTCTGGACAACAGAGTGCATGGGCATCCACTCCTTCGTCAGATTGTTTTTTTCCGCCATTGGGTTCGGATGAACTTTTTTCCGCTCCAGCAGAAAACTTTTAGCAATCGATTTAACTCTTCAATCTTCATTCCATCGACGTCGAAATCAACTCGGACCGGTTCCGGAAGCGGCTGATGGACAGGACACCCTTCAAAAAATGCCCCCAGTGTGGAGCGAAGTTCCCCCACAGTGACCACCACGAGGTTTGTAACCTCTGCCTGTCGCCGGAACACAACGAGTCCACCTGTCCAGCTTGTGCCGCTTTCCGTTCGAAGAAGACCCTCCGGGACCGAAGAGCTCGACGCCATATTATGGCCAAACCAGCTCCAGAACCGGAGGACATCTTTGCTCAAGATGTTCCTGAAGATGACACCGAAGATCTCGAGATCGTGTCCGAGGCCGACGATTCCGATGACCTCATCACTCCAGGGCAGCGTGTGAGTACCACCCCCCCTGCCCCTGCCCCATCCAAAAACACATTGGTCAAGACTCTGCCAGCTGGGCCCAGTCGCGACCGAAAATCCTCTTCAGAAGCCCCGCCCTCGGGCCCGGCTCCGAAGACATCTAAGCCTGTAGGTGGCTCGGGCTCGAGCAAACCTCATGTGATTGTGCCTTTAACACCCTCGGCACCGAAAAAACCACTATCTGCACCGAAACAGGCTTCAAGACCGAAATCTCCTTCGGCACCGAAACGTTCCTCGGCACCGAAGTCTCCACCGGCGCCGAAACGTTCTTCCACATCGATGCCTAAAAGTCCCTCGGCACCGAAGCTATCGGCACCGAAAACTCCATCGGCTCCGAAAAATCCATCGGACCCGAAACATCCTTCGGCACCGAAAACATCATCGGCACCGAAAACATCATCGGCACTGAAAACTACGTCTACACCGAAAAAAGCTCATAAAGACCCGAAGCGGCCGTCGCCGCCACCACCTTCGGAGCCAGATGAACTTTTTCGGCCAGATCCTACTCAAAAGCGGATCTACATCAATCCCGACACTGGACATGTGACTGCTGTCCCATATAAAAAGCGGAAGCTGGACATCACACCTCCTCCAGCTCCCATACGGAAAAAGGACTGTGCCACTTCACCACTTCGTCCTTCCTCTCCTGTATTACCTCCTAACCCGTCCCCCCCTCCTCCTCCTTCTCCTTTACCTTTACCATCTCCCTATCATTCACCTCCTCCACAGGATGATAATGATGACTTAGGGGGAGGGGCGGACCCTGATTTATTTAATGATCCTGTTGATCCAAACGACCCTTTTACATTTCCAGACACAGCACCAGTAGATGACTGGTCTTATCCAATGCCTGACATGCCTGACCCCACTACCTACCCCTCCAAGCCCTCCCCTCCTGATGACCATTTGGGGTTTGGCCAACTAATAAATAGGGCAGCAACATTCCATGGTGTCACTATGCACACGGACCCCCTTGAAGAGGATTTTCTCCTCGATACTTTTGAGCAGTCACAAAAAACTGTTCACATACTGCCCATGATTAAAGGGGTTATAAAGCATGCCACTGAGGTCTTTAAAGACCCTGTTCTGTTGCAGGGATTCTGCTGATACACAGAACTATGCGAAGGACCCCAGGACCTCAGTGAATTGTGGTGTACCAGAAACTCACCTCAGAACCCAGAACCCAGTATCCGGCTAGCATAAGTGTCCCATTCGTTATCCGAGATTTAGCTCGGCGGTCCCAATGAATAGACAACCCAGAACAAGCGACTCAGTACATACTCAGGAATGGTGGGAATCGGAAATACCTGTTCGTATATTATTCTCACATCAGTCCACAACAATAATCAACAGAGACACGTTGTAAATAAAAGGGGTTTATTTTTATAGACCACGTGTCCTAAGATGCAGTACTTTGGCTAATACAAGCAGACAAATGATTAATATCAAAACCAGCAACATAGTTACAATACCATAAAATATAAAAGGGGTGATCATATTATAATGACAGTGGATACTACCACCTTCCCTTTACTAAGAAGCTAATATTATTATTATGCTAATAGAAGGTCTCTTAGGCTTGAATAGGGGACCCCATACCTCAAAGATCAGCTTAGTGAAATCACATCACAGGAGCATCAGGAGTCTTCTCGCAGGAAGGCTCGTCTTCGGTCTGAATAATAAACATGATGTCTGTGATACTAAAAGCACTAATTTTCAGGCATTTGCAGCTGCGCGTGTGTTATGGCTAAATAGTGGGCCGATCAACCTAGAGTGAAAAACATGCATTGTGTAATAACCCAGACTGTTTGTCACACCATGTACAGACCAAGGTCGCTGCGCAGAGCTTGGGATGGTAACAACAGATTGCTCTTGTGTGAAGCAAGTCTCGAGTCAGCAGTTTGTTTTAAGAAATAACATGTAAACGCAGTGCCGTGTGCAAAAGCAAAAAGATGGCTTTCTAACATCTAACGTGGTTATGCTAACTTAACAATGCCTGTACGTATTCAGAGAGAACTCACTACACGCCCCCTTGATCGAAGCACTATTTAGTAGGCAAGAAAAGAGAGAACGCAGAGTTCAGTTTCGTCAGAGCAGAACAAGACGTAATCAATCCAAAGGTTCAGAATGAGTTAAAGTCTGAAACGAAAAAATTGAAAAAGAAAAAGGGGAAAACAGTGGTGTCCGAAAAAAAAATATAATTAATTTAAAAAAAACTCAAAACAACCATCAGGGAGAAAGCAAAAAAGAAAAAGGTAAATGTCACGGCAGGGTGCTGTCCAGGAGCGTCAGGCGCCAAGGACGACAGTGCAGTCAATCCATGAATGTATAGGCAGCATATGTGGCAACCGCCTCCAACAAAAAATCATTTGCAGGGCCAGCGAAAGTCTCAGCCATCCAATCCATCAACGAAAAGGAGCACACGTGTTCTTCAATCAGCGGAGCTTCCAGCACGATCAGAGGGCACCCGGAATGTTCCTCCAAATAGCTCATAGCCAAGAAGTTGTAGGCAGCTGTAGAGATGTCCCAATTACCCAGGATCCCATGTGCTGCTCCACAAGCCATTATCCGGACACCAGAACAGGTCAACTCGTGAGACACTAAGGGCCTCATTAGTCGATCGAAATCCGGCACCGGAGACACCAGGCTGGTCAAGCACAAATCCAAAGGCCATTCAAAGGGGCAATCCAGGCAGTGAAGCACAGGCTGCACGCAGGTGAAGTAGCAATACCGGAAGGATAATCCATATGCCAGGCTTAAGGTCGCCAATGGCAGAGTTCCATAAAAGTCAAGCATCCTATCCCGAAGAAGATGCAGGCGGGACAGGTGCACGTGTGGCACAGAAGGAGCAGCCATTCCGTAGTATGAAAAGGAAAAGCAGCACACCCGCCACTAGTGCCAGAAGCAGCGGAACACCTCCAAAGATGCTCGAGAAAAGTGAATGAAAAAAGCCCGGAACCACACCAAAAATAGTTTGGAAAGAGGTCACGAGACCCGAGCCCACAAGTTTAAAAAAATGAGCCAGGCCGGTCGTGGACGAGGCATTGAAAATAGTTTGGATCAAAGAGCCGAAATGCAGGGGGAGGTCAGTATTCAGAAGCGCCTGTACCTCAGTGCGCGTATTAGCAACGTGAAGGTCGAATGTTTCACGAGATGAAGTCAAAGACACCTCTTTTTGGGACAATAGGGCTCTTATTCTGCTCAACTTGTTGAACTCTGCTTTCAAGGTTGGAATCGAAGGCCAGATGGAAGCATCCAGCCGCCCATGCGGGGGTGGAAAGAGAACATTATTGCAGCAGACCACTTTCTGCGAGACAGTTACTATATACGGGATTCCCACTAACATCCCACAGCAAGCTTCACTATTCAAAATCAAATAACTACCGTTAGCAAGCAGTGTGAAAGAAGGCGTAATCACAGGCACTGGGACACCTCGTAGGATGCAGGCTAAGTTCGGTGCTTGTACATTGCATGCGCCGTGTAATTGAATGTGCCTACATACCAAGGAATGGTCAGGTGACGTGGTACATTCCTCGCCCTTCAAATAAACCTCAGTCCCGTCCCTAGTACATCTATACGTAAAGGGGAGGGACCAAACCTCATGTATGAAAGCGGTGCCCAGCGGTTCATATCTACCCAAAGCATAATGTTTCATACAAGACGTAAACTTAAAAAGCGCAAAAGGGAGAGTTATCAATCCGTGGACTAACCACGTAGCCGAATTGATCTCCGCTACAGAAAAAGGCAATGGTTCTAATTTTTCAATATGTAACAATGAATATGTAGCATCCTTCATGGACATAAATCGCTGCTTGTCAGTAAGGTTAAAGGGAAGGAATAACGATGTAGTGTTAAGATAGTCCCAAGGGACTCTCCCTGCCTTTAAAGTCTGCAATGTCCATGCAAACTGCATAACAGAACGCAACTGGTTTTGACCATGATATAACACAGACATATCATCATGCACAATATCAACTACTGATGAAACAATATTATCTAATGTATAAATCCTAGAAGAGAGAGTGCTAATGCTGTTATCTATAACGGCTAAAACCTTTTCCATGTTGGCTTGGTCAATAGCCCTCAATCTGGAAGCCGCCTCAATCTGTGACAACTTCCAGACTTCGTTGTAAATAGCATACGCCCACCTCTTGGTTCTGCCACCCACAGGACCCTTAACAAAATCATTCAAATCTATTTTGTCATGTAATTGTGATAAATGAACTTTGACAGACGCCAAAGTGGAATGTCGCAGCCAAGATTGACATAACTTGCCCACAGAGTATGTAGTTACAGTATGTGACGACTCAAACCGAGGGTCTACGCGTTCCTGAGTATACCCCGGTTTCAGTCCCAGAAAACGTCGTTGACAGAAATCTGAACTGCTTTGCCAAATTAACCAACCCTCATCATTAACTTTCGAAATATTGAAAGACGAATTTGAAACTAAGGTTTGCAAAGCAGCAAGGGATAGATCTGTGTGGTTATCCCAATGGGGATAAGCGCCCAGATCCGGCACAGAAGGTGACTTTAATTGTTTAGAAGTAGCCAATCCAAAACAGGTGGTTTGGAAGATGGATGAATTCAAAAATAAAATATGATTTGGTATAAGACAGGCACGATGTAAAGCCTCTGTACCCTGTACCTGCCACGGCTTGGAACCCCAAACCGACTTTAGATCAATAGTAGCCTTCCATACATCATAACCTTTGATTGACAACTCGTCCATAAAGGACTTAGAATAAAGTAGCTTCGTGTGTGTCAGTCTAACCTTTGCGGCAGACTCAGGCAGCACCTTAAAATAAAACGCTGCCTGGTCGGAAACACTGAAATCGGTAAAATATGAATACTTGTTAACTAGTGTTTGTGAACTTCCGAATTCGGGAGTAGGACAGTGTTCCCATTGGGTAAAATTTACAAAATTTCTAAATGTATTTGCTTTATGCAGGAAATGATTGCCATAATGTTGAAAACAATACTGTTCTGCATAATTAGCCGCATTTTCGTATAAATCTTCAGCATCAAAAGCGGCATAATATTTCAAATCAGAAAACAGTGATTCAATGGCGTGTACATCCCAATCATCAGAACGTATGTTCTGCCTAACCACATCACCCATAGAAACGCGAAATACATTAGGTACATTAATGACCTCTGTAGGCCCATGAATTTGGAATTTAACAGCATCCCATGCGATTCCATCCAAGACGGGCCAGGCAGTAATATTCACAAAAGTCTGGTCCCTCTTCATGATGTGGGACGAGGAGTGGGGGGCCAAAGTTCCATTGATAAGTCTAATTGTCGATCTCTCACTCAGATAGTGGCCATCCACAAGACGGAAAAAAACTATCACAAATCCAATGGACATAAACAAAAAAATACTGAAAAGCAACAGCCAAATGTATGTCCAAGGGGCAATCAAAAAATGTCTCTTAAACCAGCAGAAAAAAACAGCAACGTTCGATGGGGGGCTTGAGGGCAACGAGTTAGTGTCAAAGGAGAAACGGGACTGTCCAAGCGCCGTAGATTGTAAAACAGGCGAGGGACCACGTGTAGGATAAGCATACTCAGTCTCTTCGGGCAAACCACCAGCCGATGGTATCAACAAGGGATCAGTAACCGATTGCATCTCGATGGCAACATCAGGCAAGGTGTTAGAAGCAAGAGTCAACATTGAATTTCTTTGCATCGTCTGGCATGAAACTGCTGGAGTCATGCTAAGAAGTATCGGCCACTCGCTGAAGTTTGACATTGTCAATAGAGATGTACCTGTTTTCTTTGCGACCAGGAAGTGGAGGTAAAATGACTGTTCTTGTACCCTGCACTCCAAGCACTGGAACTGGTGCACGATAAGAGGGGCCGAACTCCTTCTTGTTCTCCACCTTCTCACGGACCAGATCTCCAACTCGGGGTAGCCAGCCGACTACCGGAACCTGAACTTCAACTTCAGATGTGGAGGGCAAGTGTTCCTTCGATAGAGTGTCTCTGGCTTCTTGTAGAGTCTGTAAAACAGCACAGTGATCATCTACGTCAAAGGGTGCGGTCGACGCCGCCATGTCTAGACCATCAAGGTCTGGTACAAACATTCTGATTCCGAAGAGCATCATGTACGGGGTCCGCCCACCCAGAGACCTTCTAGGGAGATTATTAAGTGCACGTTGAACGTTATACAAATGGGCTAGCCAGTTCCGGCCTGTGCCTAAAACACGGGCTGTCAATGATTGCTTTAAGTCACGGTTCATTCGCTCCACCACACTATTACCCTCAGGTCGGTAGGGGGACGAAAATTTGACTTGGACCCCCAAATTTCTCATAGCCTCCTTGTAAGCCTTAGAGGCGAACGCAGGGCCCTGATCAGAATGGAAGGTACCACACGCAAAGGTTCCCACAAAGACACGCAAATCTCTGATGACAGTCCGCGAGTCAGCACTCCTTTGTGGCCATACCCACAGAAAACGTGTGCACGAATCCACTGCAACCAAGATATACTTGTACGCAGTATCAGAAGAAAAAGGACCGCAGTGATCCAAATAAACACAACCAAATGGTTTATTGGATATGTACAACTGTGTTTGTGATGGGCGCGCAACAGTAGAAGGTTTAATCTGTTGGCAAATGTCACAATCAAGAACATAAGCGCGCGCTTGTTTATATAAACCAAACCACCAGTAACGTTGTTGTAGCAGAGATATTGTGGCTGACACTCCGGCGTGGGCAGACGCCAACCCCTCATGAGCAGCCAGAATCAGTGCGGGTCTGCAGTCCGCGTTGGGAATAATTCTGTCACCAACGTCGTTAATCCTCACTAATGGGACATTATCAGGACTTAAATGGTAAATGTAACGAGAAGGAAAACCCTTCGGGTAATCGCCTCCCTTTTCTGTAGCAGCAATAGCTGCCAAGATGTCATCATCAATCTTACTTTTTGATCTGGTAACTGCTGCCACTAAGTATGTAGCCACTGCTGTTTTAGCTGCCTCGTCAGCCAAGCTGTTGCCGACAGCATGGACACCAAGTCGCTGGTGACCAAGAGTGTGAATAACATTCACGAGAGGGAGACGTTCTTTAAAGTCTGCCACTCGAACCCAAAGCGTTTTATGCTTAATTGTGCCACCTTTTGTGTCTCGATAGTCATTCTGAGACCAGAAGTGTAAATTGTCATTATAGGACTGGACACAGTAGAAAGAATCACTCACTATTAGAGTAGTGACTCGGGGATCAGCAAACTCCAGTGCAAGCACTAGAGCCCGAAGCTCCGCCAATTGCGCGGTACAATCGCCCAATGACTGCGTATGCACTGCATCAGATTGGAATTCACCATTTACGAAAGTACCTACGACAATTGCGCAAGCCGCTGAGTAGGCGTGCTTTGATCCAATTGCGGGCTGCGCAGACCCGTCAGTGTATATGACACAATGGTATTCTTCGAGCGGGCGCAAAGACAGAGGAGCCGGATGAACGAATTCATACTGCAAGAACTCTTGAGTCTGTAATGAGGCATCAAAGATGTAGGTGACGTCTGGCGACGTCAGTGTTGTGGCCCATTGTATCCACCGAGGATGCAAAGCTTTAGAATTTGGTACACTTGCCTTTGTCACCGCTTCTAAGGCAGGATAGGGTGTTACAACCAGAATCTGTTTCCCATGTGACAGTGCGCGTTCTTTAAGGATCGCCATCTGTACAGCAGTCAGAACTTTTTCGACCGCGGAAAAACGTAATTCAGCAGAGGTGTACAAGTGGGATTTGTACGCAATGGGGACTGTATCGCCCTCATTAAACGTCAAATACGTGAAACCCACGGCGCCTGGCACTATTCTTATTACCAGGTTGGTGCGGTTATCACGTGTCAGCAAATATTGTGAAGCAAGAAGGTCAGCCTGTAAAGACTGCAAAATGTTAGAATGTTCCAGCTGCCAGCTAGACTTCGAAAATGTGGGTTGTACCAAGGCGTAAAGCGGCTTGATACGCTGGGCATAATCAGGAATGTACGTACGGCCGAAATTCAGAAAGCCCAGCAGAGATTGTAATTTCTTTAGTGTCGTTGGCGCACTCAAGCATGCGCACTTCTCCAGAAAGTGGGGAGCTAACCCCTTACCTTCATTGTTGAGCTCGTAGCCCAAAAACAACACTGTATATTCCGCGATGTGAGACTTCGCAAAATTGAATTTGTAGCCATATTCAGCAAAACTCACTACAATATTGTCGACTCGAGACAGATGCGGCAACAGCTCGTCATCCGTGAGGTAGATATCGTCAACATAGGAGTATGCCTCGGGGTCTATTCTTTCTAAGAGAGAAACCACGCGAGCGGAAAAGACGCCAGGGCTATTTTTGTAACCCATGGCTAATCTCGTAAACTGTTTTTGTTTACCGCCCGAAGTAAACGCTGTCCACTGGCTACTCAGTGTGGACAGGTTATGGCTAAAAAAGCCATTGGAAATGTCAAGTGTCGTTTTAAACCGTTTACGCACGAGACTGTCGACTAGAGCCGAGCTATGTGTATTTTGTACCGCGCAGGTCCGGCAATGGGAGTTTAGGTGCCGGTAATCCAAAACTAAACGGTACGAGCCGTCAGGCTTCGTTACAGTGAATAAAGGGTTATTCATAGGGGACACACAAGTTTCAATTACACCCTGATATTCCAATTGTTCAAGGATCGCCGCGACGTGAGGTCTAGCTTCACGACGCATGGGATATTGGGGCTGAGGCTGGGGCATAGACCGCAATGGAATCTCATGGCAGGGGGACAACCGGTCCCAACCCACTTGAGTACGATATACCGCTGGCGCAAGCGCCAGCGCCCATTCACCAGCGTACATTTCAGCTTGGTCCTTAGGCACAGCGTGCGCAAAGGACGGGAGGATTTTCTCCTCCCCTCTAGGAGCTTCCAAAATGAAGGCCGGGGGCCAATCTGCCTCCGCTAGGAGGATATCATAGGTGGTGGTCAGATTATCCCAAAAAATCCCTTTTATAGTACGTTGTATGTCACCCTCTATTAATAAGACTAGTTCATAAAGTCTATCAGGGGGAGCCACTCTGGTGTCAGCTGTTTCAACAGTAACCAATACATCAGTTGCTGTCGCCGCCAGAAATGGACGCAGAGCTTGACGGACTATGGTAATTTCTGCCGCGCTGTCCAGTAGCGTCAGCGCCCATGTCCGGTTCTGAAGCTGTGTCCGCACTATCTGAGGCATATTTTGCCGTCAGAGCCGCCACTTTCTTCTTCTGAAACGGGGGTCTTTGTCGAGCAAACTCGTCCTGCTTGCCTTTACCCTCAGTCTGTCGGGGTTGGTCACGCTGTTGTGGAGCACCCCGACCTTTGCCACCGCCTCCGCCACCAGACTGTGTAGCCGATGTTTCCTGTGAAGAACGAGGAGAGCGCGGTTCAGAAACCTGAAATCTATCAGGAGACTTAATAGTAGCACGATCTCGCAGATCATAAGTGCGTTCACTACTTGACTGAACGGGAGAGGCAGGCCGAGAGCCCTGTTTCTGCTGCTGCTGCTTTCCCTGTTGTTTAGTCCGCCAAGGTTGTTTTGGAAAAATTGGCCGACCATCCTTACCAAAAGTTTCTGCCTTACCCTGCTGCTTAGAATCGGGATTTTTGATCACAGGCTTAACTCCTAAAGAGCTACGACCCAAATCGCGATATGCTTCTGAAATTATTTTTGCAAATTCCTGCGGCTTGTCCTCTTCAGCAACTTTCTTCAGTTCATTACGAACCTGAAAGTGCAACGCATCACCCTTAAGGTTTCCCATTATCATGGTAGCCACCAGGCCAAAATCTCCGAGGAGCCGCATCCCCAATTCTATTGCAGACTCCGCTCCATGGTCCTCTTGAACCTGTTTAATTATGGAGGGCAGCTGTAACATAGACGGAGTGCCAAAGCACTGCGCGTACGTCGCAGCAAAAATCTTACCCCAGGATACACAATCATCTATATGGGGAACTAAGTCTTTAGGCAAACTAATGGTGAGGATCCTGTGTTTTTCCACAGGAGTTGTATGCGGATAAACCGCCTCTATTTGGTCAAATTTTTCAGCAAGCCAAAAAGGATAATCATCCCTTGTGAGGGGGCGCTTGCCCATAACAGAATTGACCATAACAGGACTAATGACCACCGCGTGACGATCACTAGGTTGTCCCGCACTAACAGGCGCCCCCGCCTGTACAGTGCGCGACACATACTGCACCAACGCCCTATATACTGATATAAGGGCAGTGCGTAGTACACGCAATTCAGCCACCGTCACCGTGAGGTAACGGGGATGAGGCGTAAATCCGGCTAGTACCGGCCAAGTGGCCCCTGCAATTGATCAAGGGCCCATTCTCGGCGGTATAACCACATGGGGGAGGGCGCCATTAAACCAAATCTGATGTTGCCAAGCAGATATTGGTATCTCCTGTGTCCTATACGGCGCATAGTTAGCAGGCACGGCAGTAGCAGTGTAAGAATGAAAGGTATCGTCATCCCCACTGACTGCCGGAATCGTCACCCAGGAATAGAACAACTCAAACGGGTGAGCCGCATCGGCTCCCACTACAAAGATGACGTCCATGCCCGTGTCCGGCACCCCATACTGCGTCAAATGACGTTTCAGAGCTGCACGGCTGTGCGCCGCAATGTCTACTGCCATAAGGACAAGCTACACTTCAAGTATTCAGTAGCACAAGGGTTCAATAACCTTTTTAATGATCAAGCTTGAAGGAACCTATATCAATAGAACTAGGTAGGTTTAAATCCGTCAGACTTGTTATCCGGAAACAAGAATGAGGGTGTTGTGGACTAAATGTAAGCACTACTAAGGCGTTTCATCTCATAGACCAAACGTTAGGTGCGCCATGTTGCAGGGATTCTGCTGATACACAGAACTATGCGAAGGACCCCAGGACCTCAGTGAATTGTGGTGTACCAGAAACTCACCTCAGAACCCAGAACCCAGTATCCGGCTAGCATAAGTGTCCCATTCGTTATCCGAGATTTAGCTCGGCGGTCCCAATGAATAGACAACCCAGAACAAGCGACTCAGTACATACTCAGGAATGGTGGGAATCGGAAATACCTGTTCGTATATTATTCTCACATCAGTCCACAACAATAATCAACAGAGACACGTTGTAAATAAAAGGGGTTTATTTTTATAGACCACGTGTCCTAAGATGCAGTACTTTGGCTAATACAAGCAGACAAATGATTAATATCAAAACCAGCAACATAGTTACAATACCATAAAATATAAAAGGGGTGATCATATTATAATGACAGTGGATACTACCACCTTCCCTTTACTAAGAAGCTAATATTATTATTATGCTAATAGAAGGTCTCTTAGGCTTGAATTGGGGACCCCATACCTCAAAGATCAGCTTAGTGAAATCACATCACAGGAGCATCAGGAGTCTTCTCGCAGGAAGGCTCGTCTTCGGTCTGAATAATAAACATGATGTCTGTGATACTAAAAGCACTAATTTTCAGGCATTTGCAGCTGCGCGTGTGTTATGGCTAAATAGTGGGCCGATCAACCTAGAGTGAAAAACATGCATTGTGTAATAACCCAGACTGTTTGTCACACCATGTACAGACCAAGGTCGCTGCGCAGAGCTTGGGATGGTAACAACAGATTGCTCTTGTGTGAAGCAAGTCTCGAGTCAGCAGTTTGTTTTAAGAAATAACATGTAAACGCAGTGCCGTGTGCAAAAGCAAAAAGATGGCTTTCTAACATCTAACGTGGTTATGCTAACTTAACAATGCCTGTACGTATTCAGAGAGAACTCACTACAGTTCGAGCGAGGGTTCTCAACCCCCGCATCGAAAAAAAGTACCGACCAGCCCCGCAGGACCCTGCATACATTAAAGCCCAGCTCCCTTTAGACTCCTTGGTCGTATCAAATGCCAGGAAGCGCGTTAACTCACAGACAACTGGAGAAACGCCCCCCCCAGACAAGGAGTCTAAGCTTTTAGAGGCCTCAGGCAAACGAGTCGCCGCACAGGCGGCGAACCACTGGCGTATTGCCAATACCCAGGCCCTGTTAGCCCGGTATGACAGGGCGCATTATGACCAACTTGAGGACCTTATGCAACACCTGCCTGATCCCTTTAAATCCCAGGCCGCTGACCTCATTCAAGAAGGCAAGTTAATATCTAATGCCTCCATTAAATGCGCCTTAGATGCGGAAGACACTGCTTCTCGGGCGGTCAATACTAGCGTCTTACTCAGACGACATGCCTGGCTCCGTATTTCCGGTTTTAAACCAGAGGTTCAAACCGCAATTCTAGCTCAACCTTTCAACCAAGAGCAGTTATTTGGCCCTGCAGTGGACACTGCATTAGAAAAAATGAAAAAGGATAATGAGACTGCCAAGTCCATGGGAGCACTGCAGTCTCCTCAAAACCGGGGTTCCTTTCGTCGCTCCTTTTATAGAGGAGGCTCCAAAAACACAGCAACTGAGACCACGTCCACCTTTAAAAATTCTGGACAAACATCCCCTAACAGAGGATATTTCCGGGGAGGTTATAGGGGAAACAATAACAAAGGTCGAGGGCGGGGCAACAACAACAACACCCGCACCTCCCCAGCCACCAAACAGTGACTTGCCACCACTCCCCCCAGACCATTCCACTCCGGTCGGGGGGCGACTCCAACAATTCCTACCTGTCTGGACTTCCATCACCACAGACAGATGGGTAAGACAAATTATCCAGTCTGGCTACTGCCTAGAACTCATACAATCCCCCCCAAACATACCACCCAAACAACGTCCAATGTCCTCACATCATCTCTCTCTCCTCAAACAAGAAGTTCAATCCCTGTTACAAAAACATGCGATAGAACCAGTCCCTCTTCAACATCAGGGAACAGGGGTGTATTCTCTATACTTCCTCATTCCCAAAAAGGACAAAACATTACGGCCCATACTGGATCTCAGACTGCTAAACCAGTATATACATTCAGATCATTTTCATATGACCACCCTCCAACAAGTCCTCCCACTGTTACAACAGGGAGACTTCCTTGCCACATTGGACCTCAAGGACGCGTACTTTCACATCCCTATGCATCCCGCTCACAGAAAATATCTACGATTTGTGGTAGATGGGCAACACTATCAATTTACAGTTCTCCCATTCGGAGTAACAACAGCACCCAGAGTGTTCACCAAGTGCTTAGCAGTCGTGGCAGCGCACCTCAGAAGACAACAGATCCACGTCTTCCCCTACCTGGACGATTGGCTCATAAAAGCCAATACTTACCAAAAATGCGTTCTCCACACTCATCGCACGATTCAAACTCTCCACAATTTAGGGTTCACTATCAACTACCCCAAATCCCATCTACAACCTTCCCACTTACATCAGTATCTAGGAGCAACCATAGATACATCCAAAGCCATTGCTTATCCCAGCACTGCCAGGATAGCCAGTATACAAAATCTCATCTCTCAATTTCAAACTCATCCATCTCTTCCAGCAAGAGTGTTCATGCAGCTCCTAGGCATGATGGCGTCATGCATCTCCATAGTCCCACACGCACGACTTCAGATGCGTCCCTTACAGGAATGTCTAGCACAACAGTGGAACCAAGCTCACGGACAACTTACCGATCTGGTGTTGGTGGACAGTCGCTCGCTTCGCTCACTGAAATGGTGGAACACCATCAACCTGTCCAAAGGGCGACCGTTCTTAGAGCCCCTTCCACAAGTTGTGCTAACTACCTGTGGTAAACAAAATTCTTTACCGGGACTTAATTTTGATACGGAAACATTATAAATATAGCTCAGTAAAATGAGAGGCAGAATCCGTGATATTAGAGGTTCGGAATGGGCTTTATTCCAATGAACGATTATAATCGGTTGCTCCAAGTTCCATCACCACGGAGGTTCAGGAAGTGAAGTACATACTTTATTGACAAGAAATGACTTTTATAGTACATACATTACAATGAAGCGAATGCAGTAGGCGTAACAATTGATAAGAAAAATGACGATTCATATGCGTAACCGAAAATGGGTGTAATAAGGAGTAAAAAGGAACATAATTGGTTATGATGTCATATATAGGTGGATCTATAAGATAATACTTGGCATAGATGCGCGCGCAGCAGCATGACGTGTGATTGACGTGCAACTAGGGGGTGAAGGGGACTTGACATTTAGCTCTACATGTGGAGACGAAAAGTCTGGGGGGTCAAGTCAACCTAATCCCAAATCATATCTAACATCCTATGTTTAAAGAACTATGTTATCCACAAAAGAAGGACTCTCGGACAGAATCTATTCTATACTGACTGTGCGTGCGTGTACAAGCGTCTAAGTGTCTACACTAAATGCAAGGGGGTAGGAATATTCCAGGGTAACAGGACTATGAATTACTTGCATAAAGACAGAGAAGCCGAGCCATTGCTTGGTAGCTGGAAGGAATGTTTACTTAAACTACTAGACAGGAATGCATCGGCTGAGGGGTGAAGCAGATAATTCGAAGGTGAAATACAGTTCTTGGCAGAGAATAGGCTGATGTCAGGCTTCGTGAGCCGCGCAGAGAATGAGACAAAAGTTCATGGTCACAGATGCAGGCTCAGACTGGAGTTTTCAGAGGCAGAAGGCAAGAAGAGTTCGATGACAGAATCAGGGCCTACTTGCCTGGACTGTAAAATGGCATAAGTGAACCATATAAAGCCGGTGGCTTTTCATACTTAGGAATGGAATATCCGGCCTATTCATGGCGGATCTGACAGAGGACATGTTGACGGTGGACGCACATGTGTTTGCGTCTTCATAACTGGAACTGGAGGAAACATACATGTACTTGTAACATGCACATGAAACCGTTGGGGTCCAAGATAGGGGACATAACTGACCAGAAAAATCCATATTTCCACATTCCCTCCTTGTCCCCTACTTGCCCGTCAAGAGATATCAATCTTCATTAATCCATTGATCTGTTCATATAGCATCATTTGTTCTTCTTTCTTCTTCCGGGATCTTGAATGAAAATCTTGATGTGGAATGCACGATGTGGCACACAGACCACAAATCGCTGGTCCACATTGTAGACATAGACAGCAACTGAATAGTATGAGAAGGCCAATACCTAGGAAGGATAGAACTCTCCATCCCCAGGCTGATATCACACTCCAAAACCAACCGGACCAAGTCCAGGTGCCTGGATTCTGGTGTATCTGGCTTACAATCTTATGAAGGCGAGTTATAGCTTTATATACAGATGGCGAATTTTCTGGTATGAATACGCAGCAGCTTGATCCGATGACCCTACAAGCTCCGCCCCTATCAGCCAGGATGACGTCAAGGACAAGACGATTTTGAAGCACAACAATCCGCATAGCAGACTGCTCTTCTGTTAAATTGCCTAAGGCGGAAATAGTTTCATTCACTACTGCTTCAAGGGTTCTAGTCAATCTACGTATCAGCTTACTATTAGTAACAGTACCTATATAGGGAAAGATGCCTTTATTGAAATCTGTGTATTTTTCCCATGCTGTTTCAGTGTAATCGACAATTGGGAGATCTCTCCGCTCTCTGTTGTGTACTAAATGAATATTTCTATAATAATCAGGAGGAGCTAGGAAAACAGGTGGCAAAAGGAATGCAATGTAGCAGGTACCATCCCAATCTAGAGGTAGACGCATATATGCAGTCTGACCACATATAAAATAGGAGTGGCGACAAGCTCTAAATGAAGATTTGCCTTGATCACTGAATTCTACTATAGTAGTGCATTTGCTATGGCCCATATGTATGGAACCAACTTTTCTTACACACAATTCACCTTTCGCTGGGAATACTGACATGGTTGGTAAAACTAGTTCAACTTCGGATTCGACATTTAGAACCATGAGATTAGGAGTAAAGTTACCTAATCCATATACTTCATTTTCTAGATCAGTTCCTGTTCCTTTGGGGCGACCCTCCTTGTCAGGGTAACAGACTTTGAATAAAACTAGGTTCAGATTTCCCCACACCCACTGGTCTTGGTAAACGGCTGTATCTGAGTCTATGGAATTGATTAAACTAAACCATGCTCCACAGGAGCCATTATGTGTAAACGGATGTGGAAAGAAAGGCAGGACTCCTTCATAATTCTGATAGGGAGGGAGCCGGCCACACACCCAACAATTAGTTGCATTACTAGTCTGATGGGAATGATGTAACATACTAATGAAAGTGTTATTGCGCAGCGCAAGTCTATAAGACAATTCATGTGGCGGTAGGTCACTAAAAGAATGTTCATCAGTAACATTGTAAACATTTCTGGCAATAGGGTAATATATGTGCAACAATATACTTGCAGTAATTATTGAAAGACTTAAGAAAAACAAGATTAATAATGTCACTATGCAATGGCTACGCAGTGATTTACAATACGCCTGTCGTTTCATCATTTTTCGCGACTGTCCATGATTCAGGTCTAGGCGATACATGTCGGAGACAGATTCAACCGCTTCACCTAGGAGAGGACTTAAACAATCAAATCGTCCGACGGCCTAGGCCTTAATTTTAGTTTATAAAGTTCGGAGTCACTTTTTTCCACAAAAGGAAGTTTTGAGTCAATGGGTGAAGACACACAAGGTGTGGTATTCACATCTGATTTCAGTCCATGAAATTTCTTGATATGACTTGAATGAATCCATCCTTTCCTGCCTTCAATCTTCACGGCTGTCCTTGTGGTCAGCAAGACCAACTTGGGTGTCTTCCACCTGGGCTCCAGCTGAGTCTTTCGGTCGAAATTCCTCACAAGGACGAGGTCCCCCGGAATTACGTCATGGGGTTTCACCTCAGTGTTGTCGGGAAAGGCTGCAGCTACCTGTGAACGACAAGATTGTAGTGCAGACATCAAGGAAGCCAAGTAATCTGTCAGCATATTACAGTCAATATCAGTTATTTTGCGTGGTATAGGCGTCCCCCACATATTTGGTGGTCTGCCGAAGATCACCTCATACGGGGATAGCCCTGTTCGAGAGTGTGCTACCATTCTTGTGAAAAAGAGTGCAACTGGTAGTGCTACTACCCAGTCGACACCTTTCTCCCTGCATATTTTGGACAATCTAATTTTCAGGGTCTGATTATGTCTTTCTACGAGACCTGCTGCCTCAGGGTGTCGGACACAGTGGAATTTCCACTGATAACCTAACAGAAGTGAAACATGTTTCATTAATTCGGATGAGAACGGCTGGCCGTTATCTGAGTGAACAACACGTGGTAAACCGTATCGTGGGAAGAATTCTCGAACTAACTGTTTGGCAGTAGTCAGGGCAGTGTAATCTGAAACCGGGTATGCCTCCGTCCAGCGGGACAGAGCGCAGACAACTACTAGAACATATTTGAATCCTCGACATCGTTCCATCTGGATATAATCCATCTGGAGGACTTCAAAAGGGTGATTAGGAGGATGAAATCCACCTTGTTCTACGGGAACACTTTTTCCTGGGTTGAACTGGCAACAGATCATACAGGTACGGACCTTTTGTTTGGCTGCTGCTCGTAAATGTTTATTGAACCAAATGTGTTGAATGCTATCTAGCATAGCTTTTTCTCCTAGATGTGCTGGACTATGTATAGTGTTAACTATAACTTGGACCATTGAATCAGGAAGGAACCACACAGACTTTTCCTTCATCATCCATCCTTGGTCCGTTTGGATCCCTCCTAATTCAGTCCATTTCTTTATTTCGTCTGGTGTAGCATGTGTCTGTATGTCAATTACGTCAAGGGTAGGATCTTTAACTGTCATACAATGTATCGGCATCGGGACTATTGTCTTTGTCATGTCGGATGTTTGGGTTTGAGCAGTCTGTTTAGCTGTCCTGTCGGCTAGATCATTGCCTTGAGAAATGATATCAGTAACCTTCGTATGAGCCTTACATTTCATAATTGATATTGCAGTAGGTAGATGTATTGCATCTAATAAGGCATGAATGAGGGGTCCGTGCTGAATGTGGGCACCGTGGGAAGTTAAATAACCTCTCTCTCGCCACAGCACGCCGAAGTCATGTACAACTCCGAATGCATAACGTGAATCAGTGTATATGTTGACTTTTTTATTTGTGGCTTGAATACAGGCTTGTGTCAGAGCAATAAGCTCTGCGGCTTGAGCTGACAAAGTATTTATACGATTAGTTTCAATGACTTCAGTATCTGTTGTGACTGCGTAAGCAGCCACCAACTCTCCTGTATTTGTTCTCATACATGAACCATCTACATACAATGTCAGGTCTGGGTCTGACAATGGGACATCGGTTAAGTCTTGTCTAGGTTTCGTCGTTATTGTAATAACTTCAATACAGTCATGGGCTAGTGGGTCTGTTCCGATTACTGGCAGAAGTGTGGCAGGATTCAATGTGTTACAGCGTCTGATTTCTATGTGTGGCTGAAACAATGTAAGTTCGTACCCTGTAAGTCGCGCTATAGTCAAGTGTTGTGTTTGCGTTCTATTTACAAGAACCTCTACTGCATGTGGTACTTGAACTGTCAATGGATGTCCTAACACTATGGCATCGCTTTGTCTGATTGCTAAAGCTGTCGCTGCCACTGATTTTAGGCATGCAGGCAAAGCCTGAGCTACGGGATCTAATGTACTAGAAAAGTAAGCACATGGTTTGTGTGCTCCTGCTTGTTCCTGTGTGAGTACTGACAAGGCAGTGCCTTCGCGTTCTGTAACAAAGAGTGTAAACTGTTTTCTGTAACATGGCGTTGCTAAAACAGGTGCTTGACATAAAGCTTTCTTTAGGCTTTCAAAAGCTTGTGTATGTTCCTGGGTCCAAGGGAGAACAGTCGATGTGGCTGCCTCCTGTGTTGTCAACTGAATGAGTGGTTTTGCTAGAAATGCGTACTGAGGGATCCACTGCCTGCAATATGACGTGAGGCCTATGAAAGCCCGCACCTCCTTTTGTGTCTTGGGTATTTGCATGTTAGCTATTAACTGAATGCGGTCGGGTGTAAGCTGCCTTCCCTCCTTGGACAGCGAGTGTCCAAGATAAATAACTCGCTGGACACAGAATTGCAGCTTAGAAGGGGACACCTTGTGTCCCTTTTCAGCTAGAAATTGTAAAACTGTCAGTGATGCTTTCTCACATTCGGGTTCGCTTCTAGCGGTGATCAACAGATCATCGACATATTGAAGCAGGGCAGTGTTAACTGGCATGTGGATACTGTCAAGTTCTCGTTTCAGTGCTTGGCTATAGATGCTGGGGCTTTCTGTAAATCCTTGAGGTGCGCGTGAGAATTTAAAGCTACGTCCATTTAAACTAAATCCGAACAAATATTGGCTTTCCGGATCTATTGGGACGCTGAAAAAGGCATTCTTGAGATCGATTACAGTAAAGAATGTCGCTTCGGAATCAATAGCTGTCAGTAATGACGAGATATCTGGGACCACAGGAAATTGTGGCACAATGCATTTGTTTAATTCGCGCAGATCAATAACCAATCGATATACTGGCGGGGCCTTTGGATCTGTTCGTTTAAGAATCGGAATTATCGGTGAATTACATACATTGGAGTCTGTTTCTACAACTACTCCTTGGGTAATGAGCTCGTCAATGATTTGTAGTAAAGCCACTACAGCATCTGGTGGTAACTTGTATTGTCGTATTCGTGGTAGCACCACTCCTGCCTTTAATGTGACTCGATATGGTGTAATATTCATGCAACCAACATCAGTAGGGCCTTGTGCCCATAGATGTGTAGGTAAAGTCTGCAGTCGGGGATCCATGTCTCTAGACACATAATGACCTTTAAAATCACGTAAAAACAACCTTACTCCTTCCGGAGAACAACATATTATAGCTCCTAGAGCTTTCAGTGTTTTTATTCCTAACAGATTTTCTGGACATGATTTAGTAAGCAATAAATCTGTAGTTCGGGTCAAAGGTCCTATCGTAAGTGGGAGAGGCTGTGACACTTCATTAACAATAGGTTTTCCTGAAAAACCAAGGGAAATATTCTGAGAGCCTGAGAGGGGTGCCCCTGGAACTTCACTACGTTTTATGGTTGTTCGACTTGCCCCTGTATCGAGTAAAATTTTTCTGTCTTGGCCTAATAATTCACTATGTACATAAGGTCCTTCTTGATCTACAGGGATCTCGATAAGGGGTAAGTCAACTTCCCTCTCTAGGCTGGTTCATGCGTATCGTTGATAATCAGGATAGTCGTACTGTGCGGTCTGGTACAGTTGTCGTGTCGTGGTGTGTGTGGCAGCAACGGGCAGCGCTGGTGCAGCTGGCACAAACTGTACAGACTGTGGTGGAGCTGGCATGGACTGTGCATGCTGCGGGGCTCCTTGTTCATTCTGGTCCTGTCTAGGTGGCCGTGGTCTTTCTTGTGTTTTACCTATGGCGATATTATGTTTCAAAACTGGACAATCGTGTACGTAATGACCTGGCTTTTTACAATAATTGCATGTCCCTTTTACAGGTCCGGCTGAATCGGAATGTGTCATACCCTTTTTATGTCCTTCAGCTGGAACTGTCTGAGAAACTAACATTTTCATTTTCGTGTCTTTCATGCGTCTGTGTTCATGTTCTTGTTCCTCTCTAATTCTATTGTGATGGTACTGTAACATTTGTAACATTTGTGATGGAGTGTTACCTTGCCAGGTACTCTCGAATTTTAATACTCTATTCTTTACTTGGGGCAGGGCATTTTCTACTAATTTTGTTACAAACAGATGTGGGTATGATTCGCTACTTGCTTTTAGGCCACTATTTATACCAAAACATTTTTCAAATCGGGCATAGTAATCACTAGTGTCTTCATCTTGTTTCTGTTTACAGGCTGAAATTGTACCCCAATCTTCCTTTTTCGTAGTCAATAAACGTGGCAGTACCTGTACTAATAAACCTGGTAGTGCTTTAGTTTTATCCCCGAGTCCTGCTCCTGCAGTTCGGGCCTTTTCTTCTGCTTCTAATACTGACCATTCTATCTTTTGGTCTCCTACCTCCCACTCTTTTTCCCTGAGTTTCTCATAAATGCCAGCAGGCATCAATACCTTTAATATTGTCATAATGTCGGGATAGGTATACTCTCCCATGAGTAACATGTCTTTAATTTCTCGGTGAAAACCCGCTGGATCTTTGTCATGACTGGGTACCACTTTCTTCATTTCTAACAATTCTATTTTTGATATGGGCGTATATACAAATACGCGCTTAAACTCGTTGTCCTCGCCCTTAATTGGGTGCACTTCTCGTAAGGGATTCTGTCTATCCATGTAATACGTGGTTCTTTCCTTGATGGGCAGTGAAACATGTTCTGAACATACAAAAAGAATGTATTGCTTTCTTGATTCTAGTATTTCTTTAATTAATTTAGTACCTGAACCTCTCCATCTATTCATAAGCAATTCAGTCAATATATCAGGTAAGGGACCAGGGTCCGAATGCTGACTCTGATATAGTATAATGAGTTGTTGAATCATATAAATCCCAGCTAACCACTGTTCATCTGGGGTGAGATTCAAAAATGCGCGTGCTACTGTATCATCACTATATTTTCCGGGACTGTCAACCCAATGGACAGCTGACCTGGCTAATTCTTGTTCATCCATAGAATCGAGAAAATGATAACCCCTTCGTTCTCGGAGTAGTTTGTCGGCGGCTTGGAACGAATGCTCGTTAGACCTGATGTTAATTATAGGTATTTGGAAATTCCTGTTATTATCTGGACATATCGGACGTATCGGGTCAATAGGACATCTATTACTATTACAAGATCTTCCTTTACCTACATAGGCTATGGTGTCTGACTGTCCTGCGGGCAGTCCTGACCCTTCCCCCTCGTTTTGTTCGAACTCGTCTACCGCTAATCTTTCTTCGTGTAGGCGTTCTATTTCTTTACGGATCTTTCGGCACATGGCTATTATACAATTTTGTTTATCATGTCTACCTTCTGATATATTCTGGCTCCATCTGGTAAGAATTTGCATTGCTTCCGGGTCTACCCCCGGTCGGTCTTCATTTCTGATCACACAATTTATGAGGAAACGTAACAGTTCCCCCTGTATCTCTACTTTCTGGTATTCCATAGCTCTGTTAATACATTCTGGATCTCGCCCTGTTTGGACAAAATGGTATATTTTATCTAGATGCGCCGTCATTCCTGGTAACTTCCCTAAATACACCGCGGCTCGTCTGATACGTAATGATGCTAGGGTCATTTCGTCCTCTTTGCCGGGCACAGGGTCATATCTACAATCTATAAGAAGTTCCTTAAGCGTACGGGCATTTATGAGTTTGGGTGTACGTGAATGTGCTGACTCTTGAAAAGTAAGTTTATTTATTCTGGGTGGCGTAGAAAAAATGTTACTAGCACCTCCCGTAGCCCCATCTGGGGTGTCGGGTGTGAAAGGATTCGTTGAACGTGACACAGCAACTATAGGTGTGGACACAGCTATAGAAGCAGCTGTAGGAACAGATGTAGAAACAGATGTGCTTGTCGGAACTTGTGACACGATCTGTTGCTGTAGGGATACGGGTACTGGATCTTGGCGTTGAACCTCCCTGATAGGCGGTCTATGTGGGGCGGAATTAGCATACTCGGGAGCTGCGTCATCTAAATATGAGGAAAGAAAAACATCTTCTGCGGTTCTAGGATGCCCCTTAGGATGTACCTTTATTGGAAATAATGGGGGCGGCAAGTCTTTCGGTGTTTCTGGAGTAGCTTTAGGTAATCCTTCGGCCAGAAGGGGATACATACCATTCATAAGGGCATTTCTTTGTCTGTCTACTTGTTCTGATTTCACTCGGATACCTTCCTCAATTAATAGATTTTCTCGAACTTTATTGGAATTCTCTTTACTCTTCTCCTCCTGTCTACGTGCTTTTTCTGTTCGTCTATGTGATTCTTTACGCCATAACTCAATGGCGTCTTTCTGTGACTGTCTGACTTTCCTTTTCCATAACTCTTCTTCTACTTTCATGATGCACTCTGCATCCCAGGTTCCCGCTGTGGGCCACCTCTGACTTTCTGGTAATTCCTTAGTGTAGTCTACCCATAGATCAAGAAATAATATGGCGTCTAAGCCATGTTTATGATACATGAAGTACCCTGGAGTGTCCCTAGGAGGAATAGGAACGGCTTCTTCGAGTACCCCTTTTCTTGTAGTGATCTGTCTTAGTTTCGAAAAGAGCGGCATATTGAGAACTGATCTGATACTTAATCTTGAACACACTTAGTACAAAAGCACAATAATGAACAACCATTCATACCACAATATGCAGGACGTTTAACACATTAAACATTAAACATTAAACATTTTTTAACCTTTAAAATAACCAACAATGATGATCGTCTGCATAACTAATCACCAAGCATAATTCTTTGACAATAACTAGATACTTCGGAATACTTGATATACTGCTAAACAGTACATATACACTGCTAAAACAGTGCAGACCGGTTTTGTGTACCCAAACCCGTCTTGACCGGCACAACCTATGTGCACGTCAGAAATGCCTCCCCAGCAATGGTACTCACCGGGTAGCTTCGGAAACGGAAGGCCTCGGAAACTGAACTTGGACCGGACTGGACTCGACTCGACTCGTCCGAAACTGGACTCGACTTGGGACTTCGGAAACTGGTGGGCCTCTGTATACCTCGGATCTTGCTCTCTCAGCTAGGCTCTGGTCGGGATACTTCGCACTTCTCACCGCCTCGTCTGGGTGTTGATCGCAGCCTCAGTCGCCCCCGCTTGACCGGAGGGAGATACAGGAAATCCTGCTGGTACGCGTTATTGTCCGTCCAGCTGTGGCAGGAGACCGGGCCTGCAACTCACCGCCGGCGCGTGAGATGAGAAAGTGTCCCTGTTCGGGCGCCATTCATGTGGTAAACAAAATTCTTTACCGGGACTTAATTTTGATACGGAAACATAATAAATATAGCTCAGTAAAATGAGAGGCAGAATCCGTGATATTAGAGGTTCGGAATGGGCTTTATTCCAATGAACGATTATAATCGGTTGCTCCAAGTTCCATCACCACGGAGGTTCAGGAAGTGAAGTACATACTTTATTGACAAGAAATTACTTTTATAGTACATACATTACAATGAAGCGAATGCAGTAGGCGTAACAATTGATAAGAAAAATGACGATTCATATGCGTAACCGAAAATGGGTGTAATAAGGAGTAAAAAGGAACATAATTGGTTATGATGTCATATATAGGTGGATCTATAAGATAATACTTGGCATAGATGCGCGCGCAGCAGCATGACGTGTGATTGACGTGCAACTAGGGGGTGAAGGGGACTTGACATTTAGCTCTACATGTGGAGACGAAAAGTCTGGGGGGTCAAGTCAACCTAATCCCAAATCATATCTAACATCCTATGTTTAAAGAACTATGTTATCCACAAAAGAAGGACTCTCGGACAGAATCTATTCTATACTGACTGTGCGTGCGTGTACAAGCGTCTAAGTGTCTACACTAAATGCAAGGGGGTAGGAATATTCCAGGGTAACAGGACTATGAATTACTTGCATAAAGACAGAGAAGCCGAGCCATTGCTCGGTAGCTGGAAGGAATGTTTACTTAAACTACTAGACAGGAATGCATCGGCTGAGGGGTGAAGCAGATAATTCGAAGGTGAAATACAGTTCTTGGCAGAGAATAGGCTGATGTCAGGCTTCGTGAGCCGCGCAGAGAATGAGACAAAAGTTCATGGTCACAGATGCAGGCTCAGACTGGAGTTTTCAGAGGCAGAAGGCAAGAAGAGTTCGATGACAGAATCAGGGCCTACTTGCCTGGACTGTAAAATGGCATAAGTGAACCATATAAAGCCGGTGGCTTTTCATACTTAGGAATGGAATATCCGGCCTATTCATGGCGGATCTGACAGAGGACATGTTGACGGTGGACGCACATGTGTTTGCGTCTTCATAACTGGAACTGGAGGAAACATACATGTACTTGTAACATGCACATGAAACCGTTGGGGTCCAAGATAGGGGACATAACTGACCAGAAAAATCCATATTTCCACAGTGTTCATGCAGCTCCTAGGCATGATGGCGTCATGCATCTCCATAGTCCCACACGCACGACTTCAGATGCGTCCCTTACAGGAATGTCTAGCACAACAGTGGAACCAAGCTCACGGACAACTTACCGATCTGGTGTTGGTGGACAGTCGCTCGCTTCGCTCACTGAAATGGTGGAACACCATCAACCTGTCCAAAGGGCGACCGTTCTTAGAGCCCCTTCCACAAGTTGTGCTAACTACCGACGCACAACTGCTAAACCAGTATATACATTCAGATCATTTTCATATGACCACCCTCCAACAAGTCCTCCCACTGTTACAACAGGGAGACTTCCTTGCCACATTGGACCTCAAGGACGCGTACTTTCACATCCCTATGCATCCCGCTCACAGAAAATATCTACGATTTGTGGTAGATGGGCAACACTATCAATTTACAGTTCTCCCATTCGGAGTAACAACAGCACCCAGAGTGTTCACCAAGTGCTTAGCAGTCGTGGCAGCGCACCTCAGAAGACAACAGATCCACGTCTTCCCCTACCTGGACGATTGGCTCATAAAAGCCAATACTTACCAAAAATGCGTTCTCCACACTCATCGCACGATTCAAACTCTCCACAATTTAGGGTTCACTATCAACTACCCCAAATCCCATCTACAACCTTCCCACTTACATCAGTATCTAGGAGCAACCATAGATACATCCAAAGCCATTGCTTATCCCAGCACTGCCAGGATAGCCAGTATACAAAATCTCATCTCTCAATTTCAAACTCATCCATCTCTTCCAGCAAGAGTGTTCATGCAGCTCCTAGGCATGATGGCGTCATGCATCTCCATAGTCCCACACGCACGACTTCAGATGCGTCCCTTACAGGAATGTCTAGCACAACAGTGGAACCAAGCTCACGGACAACTTACCGATCTGGTGTTGGTGGACAGTCGCTCGCTTCGCTCACTGAAATGGTGGAACACCATCAACCTGTCCAAAGGGCGACCGTTCTTAGAGCCCCTTCCACAAGTTGTGCTAACTACCGACGCATCTCTCACAGGGTGGGGAGCCCACCTCCTTCACCATACCACTCAGGGCAGATGGACCAGTCAACAGAAACTGCTCCACATCAACCACCTGGAACTCTTAGCAGTGTTCCTAGCACTAAAATCCTTTCAGGTTCACCTAAAGAACAAAACTGTCCTCATACGCACAGACAACATGACGACAATGTATTATATACAGAAACAGGGAGGGACACATTCTCTCCAACTGTCCCAACTGGCACAGCAAATCTGGAGATGGGCAATTCCCCAAAACATCTACCTGTTAGCAGAACATCTCCCAGGGATCCACAATCAAGTGGCCGACCTCCTAAGTCGCCACACACAGCAGATCCACGAATGGGAACTACACCCCAAGGTTCTACTCCCCTTCTTCCAAAAATGGGGACAACCAGACATAGACCTGTTCGCCACTCCCGAAAACACAAAATGCCCAACCTTCGCCGCCAGGTTTCCACACCCACAGTCGAAGGGCAATGCCCTATGGATGAACTGGTCAGGCAGATTTGCATACGCTTTTCCGCCTCTCCCACTAGTTCCATTTGTGGTACGCAAACTGAAACAACAGTCACTAACACTAATACTAGTGGCTCCCACTTGGGCACGTCAACCGTGGTTCACCACACTTCTGGAACTATCTTTAGTTCCACATCAAAGGCTACGCCTCTCCCCGGATCTATTAACCCAGAACCATGGAGAAATCAGACACCCAGATCCTCAAACACTGAACCTAGCGATCTGGCTCCTGAGGTCTTAGAGTTCGGATACCTCAATCTCCCTCCAGACTGTATGAATATCATAAAGGAAGCCAGACGACCTACTACTAGAGCGTGTTATGCCGCTAAATGGAAACGATTTGCCATCTACTGCGCTAATAATGACATACACCCATTGGATGCTTCCATCCAAAACATCATTTGCTATCTACTACACTTGCAAAGATGCAATCTAGCGTATTCCAGCAAGAGTGTTCATGCAGCTCCTAGGCATGATGGCGTCATGCATCTCCATAGTCCCACACGCACGACTTCAGATGCGTCCCTTACAGGAATGTCTAGCACAACAGTGGAACCAAGCTCACGGACAACTTACCGATCTGGTGTTGGTGGACAGTCGCTCGCTTCGCTCACTGAAATGGTGGAACACCATCAACCTGTCCAAAGGGCGACCGTTCTTAGAGCCCCTTCCACAAGTTGTGCTAACTACCGACGCATCTCTCACAGGGTGGGGAGCCCACCTCCTTCACCATACCACTCAGGTCAGATGGACCAGTCAACAGAAACTGCTCCACATCAACCACCTGGAACTCTTAGCAGTGTTCCTAGCACTAAAATCCTTTCAGGTTCACCTAAAGAACAAAACTGTCCTCATACGCACAGACAACATGACGACAATGTATTATATACAGAAACAGGGAGGGACACATTCTCTCCAACTGTCCCAACTGGCACAGCAAATCTGGAGATGGGCAATTCCCCAAAACATCTACCTGTTAGCAGAACATCTCCCAGGGATCCACAATCAAGTGGCCGACCTCCTAAGTCGCCACACACAGCAGATCCACGAATGGGAACTACACCCCAAGGTTCTACTCCCCTTCTTCCAAAAATGGGGACAACCAGACATAGACCTGTTCGCCACTCCCGAAAACACAAAATGCCCAACCTTCGCCGCCAGGTTTCCACACCCACAGTCGAAGGGCAATGCCCTATGGATGAACTGGTCAGGCAGATTTGCATACGCTTTTCCGCCTCTCCCACTAGTTCCATTTGTGGTACGCAAACTGAAACAACAGTCACTAACACTAATACTAGTGGCTCCCACTTGGGCACGTCAACCGTGGTTCACCACACTTCTGGAACTATCTTTAGTTCCACATCAAAGGCTACGCCTCTCCCCGGATCTATTAACCCAGAACCATGGAGAAATCAGACACCCAGATCCTCAAACACTGAACCTAGCGATCTGGCTCCTGAGGTCTTAGAGTTCGGATACCTCAATCTCCCTCCAGACTGTATGAATATCATAAAGGAAGCCAGACGACCTACTACTAGAGCGTGTTATGCCGCTAAATGGAAACGATTTGCCATCTACTGCGCTAATAATGACATACACCCATTGGATGCTTCCATCCAAAACATCATTTGCTATCTACTACACTTGCAAAGATGCAATCTAGCGTATTCCTCTATACGTTTACACCTAGCAGCCTTGGAAGCCTACTTGCAAAATAGGCAACACCTGTCCCTTTTTAAGGTACCAGCCATCAAAGCGTTTATGGAAGGTCTCAAAAGAATTCTTCCCCCAAGATTGCCACCTGCCCCAGTGTGGAATCTCAATGTGGTTCTAACAAGACTCATGGGTCCCCCATTTGAACCTATGCACAAATGTGAATTACAATTCCTAACATGGAAGGTAGCTTTCCTTATCGCAATCACTTCCCTACGCAGAGTAAGTGAAATACAAGCCCTTACACTAGAGGAACCTTTCTTACAACTACACCGTAACAAAGTGGTTCTTAGGACAAACCCTAAATTTCTTCCAAAAGTGATTTCCCCTTTCCACCTTAACCAATCAGTAGAGCTACCAGTCTTTTTCCCAAACCCAGACTCCGTAGCTGAAAGGGCCCTACATACCTTAGATGTCAAAAGAGCCTTGCTTTATTACATCGACAGGACAAAACCTTTTCGAAAGACAAAACAACTCTTTGTTGCTTTCGCACCACCACATAAAGGCAATCCGATCTCCAAATCAGGTATAGCCCGGTGGATAGTTAAATGCATCCAAATATGCTACCAAAAGGCTAAACGTACACTTACAGTTCCCCCTAGGGTGCACTCCACGCGTAAAATAGGGGCTTCTATGGCCTTCTTAGGTAACATTCCCTTAGAAGACATTTGCAAGGCAGCCACGTGGTCTACCACGCATACCTTCACTAAACACTATTGTGTTAACGTGCAGGCCAAACAACAGGCCTCAGTGGGCCAGGCTGTCCTAAAAACTTTATTTCAAGCTGCTGCAACGGATACAGGCGACCACCGCTAAGGGGAAGCACTGCTGTATAATCTATCCTCAGTGTGTGATCTGCAGCTCATATGCCTCGAACGGAATATGCTACTTACCAGTATGCATCTGTTCTTGGCATGTAGAGCTGCAGAGTCACACACGCCCGCCCGCCTCCCCGGGACCTGTATCTGTTCCAGCATCCGTCTTACTTAGACATTACACATGGACATCCTTTCTTTCATTCCTATACACTCCATCTTTTCCCATCATGGCGAAAAAACAATCTGACGATGGAGTGGATGCCCATGCGCACTGTTGTCCAGGGGAGGAGTCACCAACCTCGTGACCAAAGGCTTCTTCCGAAGACAACAACAACCTGCAATCATCCGAGCCCAACACCAGATGGCGATCTTATCCTCAGTGTGTGACTCTGCAGCTCTACATGCCAAGAACAGATGCATACTGGTAAGTAGCATATTCCTTTTGGATTTTCACCCGGTACCCCCCTTTCCTTGCGAAATCGTATCCTGTAGGCTTCTGAATCCAGGCCAAGGTGGTCAAGGATTATGTCTTTTATCTCTTGATAGCCAATGCCACCGGAAATACGCCCTATCTGATATGCCGACTGAGCTTCTCCGGTCAGAAGGGGTGCTAAAAAGAATGGGCACTTCTTTCGGCCAGCCGCACGCTCTTGCTGCCCGTTCAAAGTTCACCAAAAATGCATCCGGGTCTTCGCTGGATACGTACTTTTGCAGGGATACCCCGGAAGGAGCATGGGGGCCAGGCCTCCTTTCTGCAGGAGTTGGGGGTCCTGGTTCTGTCACCACCTTCTGCAGACTTTCTATCTGTGCGGTGATAGTATGTTTAAACAATTCCCGGTCTGCTTGCGCTGAGGTCATCTGCCTCTCAATGGCCCACTCCAATTTCTCCTGGCATTTGATAAGGTGTTGTATTAGGGTGTCCATCATTGGTTGACTGACAGACTAGGATTGCAATCCCACTTCTGACAGCAGTTGTGGCGGGGTTGAAATAACGGGTCTGAGGCCAGGTCTACCGATATATGGTTTTATTTTCCCAAAAGCATGTTTGTGCCGACTGGTCAGTCTATTTGAGGCAAAAGTCGCCGGATCCGTCGTGCCGTGAGTCCTTTGGCTCCTATCGGTGGACCTTAGTTCCTGTTCTTCGGGTCGGGGGGGGGGGCCTTGGGTGGAGTCCTCCGTCTCAATGGCGTGTAAAGAGAAGGGAGAGAACAGAAGTGTCAGGACGGTATCCTATTTATGACCGTCATGCAAGGGGCCGGGGAGTGTAGGGGCACCACACACTCTTGTGCTCTTAAACAAAGAAAAATAAACGGAGTCTAAGAGAAAGGCGTGCTCGGTGCTAAAAGTGTATACAACAAAAGGAGTGGGCAGGTTTTGCTCAAGCGGGTCTTCGGCGCATTAGATCTAGGTGTTAGGAGGGTCCCTCCTCCCCACCCACCCCGAGACGCGGTCTCGTACCTGCTTAAGCCAAGCTCCTCCTGGAGCGTGGCTCAGCGAAACGTGGGGACGTTGGCCTCCTGGCACAGCTCCGGAACCCGGGGGTCTCGTTCCCAGCTCTGGTCCTCAGTCTTCGGTTCCTCCTCCATGTGCCGCTCTGCTCGAATCCACCTTCTCCAGATCGGTGTCGTCACACACTGACTTCCGGGATCTGTCCGTTCTTATTGTTAGAAAGGCACTGACGTCGGGCGGGGTCGGGGCTTCGACCTCCTCGTAGCCCCAGTTAAAGGAATCGGTGTTTCTTCCCCGGTTGACTGCTTCCACAGGGGGATGTGGTGTGATCCCCAGTTGTCCTGCTGGAGGGAGACCAGAGGGGGAGAGAGATGCACTGGAGACCACCAGTTTGTATGAGCATCAGATCTCTCGTGGTCAGACCCTGCCCCGTCACAAGTGGATAGTTAAGAGTAGAGTGAAGTGGCGTAGAGTAGAGTAGAGTGGCGGGAAGTGGTATAGATTGCAGTGGAGTACAGTGGATTGGCTTGGAGAGCAGGGGCCTAGAGTAGAGTATTACATAGTAAAGGGCATTGGTGTAGAGTGTATTGGCATAGAGTGCAGTGGCGTACAGTGTGTTACAAAGTGACCTAGACTGGAGCGGTGTAGAGTGCAGTGGCGAAGAGTAAAGTGGTGCAGGTTACTGAGTCATAGAGCTGTGCAAAGTGTAACAGAGTGGAGTGGTGTAAAGTTGAGTGTTGTAGAGTAGAGTGCAGTGGCGTGGAGTGGCATAGAGTGCATGGTGTGACAGCACACTTCCATTACAGACAACACATTTTCAATTGAAATGACCATTATATTTGCACAGACATAGAGTTTTACTAATAAAACTATACAGCGCACAAACGATAATGTGTGGAAATGGCATCACCTAGTGTATTGATTTGATCATATTAAAATATTTGTTTCCAACACACTTCACAATAAAAAAAAAAAAAAATGTGCTTCATTGGTGCGTTCCAAATTCTGATGTATTCTGAAATACATGCACATTTTATTTAGATGTCATTGTGTGCTAGAAAAATAACCTTTCCTATCCCCAGTATCCAGCAAGATTGTCGCATAAATTCTCTCACTTTGAAGTCAGAGAAAAAAAGTAAAACACCAAACTCGTTTGACCTCTGTCTTTGAATGCACAGCAAATGTGACAAGGCAAGAACAAGATTTACATGTCTGTTTACGGACTGGAACACTTGTGGAAATATACAAGGGGATTTGGTGTGAAAAGGTTTTTCTCCTTGGGAGGGACAAACTCACCCTGGACAGCCTAAAACAAAGAAAGCCAGCAAAAAGAAAGCCAGAAAATGTGAGTTACAAAGCCCATGGTAAGCAACGGGCGAAATGCCTTTCCAGGGAAGTTTTCTGAAAATCCACCAGAAATCGTTAGCAAATCAGACATCTGCGCTGTCTGTTAGGCTTCAACCTAAACAAATTTAGGTAGTTTCATGAGATAAGGTAAAAGCTGGCTTGGAGACCTAAGAACAAGATACACATTCTCTCTTCTTGCCCACAGAATAAAGTGCTTCCGTTTTAATGCATTTAAGGTATAGGTACCTTAGTCACTCTTAAGAGCATATCGGGGCCAACAAGATGTTCCATTAAGGGGGTGGAGGTGGTCAACAGGGGGTTGGGGGGATGGCGGGGAGTGGCAGGTTGTTGATTGGCTAGTGGCAAAAACTCAGACTCCCTTTTAATGGAATATTGGTAGCGGAATTTTTCTGAAGTCTCCTTTTCTTTTTTTTTTATCAGCTTTATTTATTAGATTTTTATCTCAGCAGAAGTAGTTATTGTAGTATGTCTCCCATAATTGTGATGCATATTGATTAGCAGAGTTAGACGTCAATACTTGAATTTCCAGGTTGCGTAACACTCAGTTTGGATAATAGTAACAGACGTAAATATGTGAATGAATTGAGAGCCAAAAGAGTTTGTGATCATAAGTTTTGCTATATTACTGTTAACAGTGATTGAAAGGAATAAGACGTTTTCTGCTTTATACCTTTTTATAATTATAGTATCCTCTTACATTGCCTAGGAGCCATGAACACTGCTCTTAGTATGTCTGGTGCAAGATACCGCGGCATCAGGATGTTAGTTGCTTTCCTTGCTATCAACCTACAATCCTCATGAAAGCGCAAACAATCAAACTGTAGAAGTTGATTAGCCAGGCTGTCCGATTGTAGATTATCATGAAGTATTTGTCCTCTCTTACTCCTGGACAGCTGGTGCACATCTGGTTTGAATTGACGTGTCCCTCAATTCTGTGTCAGTTAAGTATGTTTAAGAATTGCGCTCTGACATGGTTAGTTTTCTTAAAATGTCACACTTCATCTTCCTCCACTGCCAAGTATTTAATTTCGGGGCCTAAGCAATATTATAATGCTCCTATCTCCGCTTACTTGCTGCCATTGAAAGTTACGTTACTGTTGGGTCATTCCAAACATTGAGATTGCAGTAGTAGACAGGAAGACAGAATACTCATAAGAACATTGAAGTTCTGACATTGAGATGAGAAGAGAACTACTTCAACCTGTAGCCTCCTTCCAGAGATGGAAACACTTTCCTTTCTTCGATGAGAAATTCTGTCTCCCAGAGCCAAATCTTTGGTTGGACTTAGTACTGACTTGGTATATTGATTATTACACCCAATTTTGTGAATGTTCCCACTGTTGAATTGAACATCTGTGGCTTCAAGAGTAGGTGCCTTGATCAGCCATTTGTCCAGGTAAAGGTAAGGGTATACTCAGTCAATTCGTAGGCTTCACACCCATACCTCAGCAAAAGTCCGATATACCAGAGATGGGGAGCTTACAGAGTATTTTCCGTCAGTAATTGGGGAAGGCAGGGCTGTGTCCTGGCTTCTTTCCTTTTCCTACTTTATATCAATGGTCTGTCATACAGGGAAAGATTTACCAAAAATTGGACGGCATCTGATTCCGGTTCCACTCTATGCCAATGAAGCAGTCCTCATAGCCAGAACAGCCAACGGCTTCCGATCTTTGTTGGGTGCCTTTAACATCGTCATGACCAATCTGGGCCTCAAAACAAATAGGAATAAGACTTTTATAATGAAGTGCTACCGTTCAATGTCTTTTTTAGCTGGAAATTTTTCATTTAAGCGTTAGAGCATTACAATATCAAAGGTCCATTGATGCAGTTTTTAGGTTTTGTAAAAGATTGGGACATAAACCCACGAAAGAGCTTTTATGCATGTTTAGGAATAAGTGCCTCTGTCACCAAATTTGGGTCTGGTGTATGGGGTATTCCCACAGTAATTGTCTTCAGACTATAGAAAATAAATTCTTGAAAAGTCTTCTTTCAGTTCCATAATCAATGTCTACAAGCTTCTGTCATGAAGAAGTCCATCTAGGATTTTAAAAAGACCATATTCGATTCAGCTTTGCTACTCTGGCTTAGAGTATGGGGCAACCCAGAGCCCATTTGTGTAGATTCGTGTTGGTCAATTGTTTAATCTTTGATAGGGTTTTAGATATTTCATTGCTTAAATACATGATGGATGCCTTTGCATTGTTAGGCATCTCAGAATACTTTCACCTGGCAGATACTCTTACTGTTAGTCATACCCAAAGTTAAAGAGCTCTACTCCCAATACATTAATACCATCCGTTCAACAAGCAGGGTAGTCGTTCATTTCTTCTAAGATGATTCTCATGTCGTCGACGGCCGAAAAAATTTCAGTTTCAGTCAAGAAGCGCCAGATTACACCTGCGATGACTCCCCCCCCCCCCCCCCCCCAGGAAGGTGACTCCTCTACCTCCTGCTTTCCTCCTTGAAGAAGAGGGTTCTGAGGAGGATGATGGTCCGTTTGGCTATGCGGACATGTCAAGTGTCAGGACACAGATTCTGAAGTGGAATACGTGGAGGAACAACACTATGATCCTTCCTCAGACTATCAGGAGGACTACCAACAGGAGATGGTTTCTATGCCTTCCTCCCTACTAGCGGACTTGCAGTCTATGCTTCTGGACTATAGGAAGAGATTTGCAACGCAGCCTCCGTCTTCTGATGCGGAGCCACTTCCTTCTGTTCCTCCTTCTCGGCCTGCTACCCCTCAATTGCCACAGCCTCAGCCGATACCTGTGACCCAGGATGCACCACCTATCGTGCCTCTTGTTCAGGATGACACCTCTGATGAGGACCAGGGCAACGTTGACATACCAGATCCAGACACAGAATGGGATGACTATGTCATTCCTGATCCGACTTCTCATTCGCCAGCACCTGTTGATTCTCCTCCTGTGGACATAGGGGGTTTCCATAATGTGATGGAGCGAGCGACTAAGGGATTCCAACTGCCCATGTCCACGGTGCAGTCGAGTGTTTCCTTTATGACTTTAAGGAGTCTTACAAGAAGTCGGTCCCATCAATACCTATTGTTGGTCACGTCTGGGATGAAGGGTTAAAAGCGATACAAAATCCAGCCATGGTCATTCCGGTACTACCTTGCTTGGAGAAAAAATATAAAGCTCCAGATGATAGCCCGGCCTGTTTGGTCACCCAGCCTAAACCGGACTTGGGCATCTCTCAAGCTGCCCAGAGGAAGTCCAGGAATCCTTCTGCTCCCCTCACGACTCCTCCGGATAAAGAGGGCAGACGCCTTGATAATGCGGGCAAGAGATTTTGCTCCATGTCCAGCCTGTTGATCAGCTATAGCTATACTTGGTCGCTACGATCGCCAAATGTGGTGCGACCTTTCCCCCTATCTGGACCAGTTGCCAGAAGATGGGAAGAAGGAAGCTAAAAAGATTCTTCAAGAGGGCGAAATAACATCTGCGGAAGTCATTGACTGTGCAATGGACATTGCAAAGACTGCTTTCCGCTCCCTGGCTGGCGCTGCTGTCCTTCGTCGGCAAGGCTGGTTGCGGTCTACGTGGTTCCGTCCTGAGGTCCAAAACAAGATCTTGGATCTTCCCTTTGATGGGGAAGCGCTCTTTGGGAAGCATGTGGATAATACGCTCCAGGGTATTCAAAAGGACACGGAAACTGCAAAATCCTTAGGGACTCTGCAGTACCGCAAGGTTCCCTTCCGAGGAGCTAGAGGGAGAGGTAACACCACATACAGAGGAGGATACCAACAGCAGCGGTATTCCTCGTATGGTTCGCAGTCACAATCCTACCGGCCCGAACTACAACCAGCGGCAAAATCAATCCTCCTCTTTCTCTCGATCGAACAACAGAGGAAGACCAGGACACCAGGGGAGGGACGCCTCTAAGCGTTAATAGCAGCTTGCTGGCTCTAACTACTGTCCCTTCTCCTCCTGTGACATCAGTGGGAGGCAGAATTTCAAATTACCTCCACAACTGGCAGTAAGTAACATTGGACCACTGGGTGCTGAAGATCATTCTATGCGGCTATACTTTGGAATTTGTCCAAACACCACCTTCTAAGCCCCCTCGTACCACTGCATCAAAAAAATCTACGACTTGTATGGTTGGAAGTCCATCAAGTGCTCCTCAAAGGAGCGATCAAACCGGTCCCTCTCTTTCAGCGGGGAGAAAGTTTCTACTCCTGGTTCTTCCTGGTCCAGAAAAGTGTCGCCCTATTCTAGATCTGAGGGAGCTCAACACCTATCTCATCAAACAATCATTTTGCATGGTTTCTCTGCAGGACATTCTTCGTCTTCTCAATTCAGAAGATTACATGGCCACATTGGATCTAGAAGACGCTTACTTTCACGTACCCATTCATCCTGCCCACAGGAGGTTCCTTCGCTTCACAGTAGCCAAGAGCCACTTTCAGTTCAAGGTCCTACCTTTTGGACTTCGGTCTGCTCAGCGGATCTTTACAAAGGTATTAGCTCCGGTGGCAGCTTTTCTACGAAAACAAAACCATCAGGTCTTCCCTTACCTGGACGACTGGTTGCTGAAATCTTCTACAAAACAGGCAGCAGAACAATCAGTCGTGGCATGCACACGCCTTTTCGACAATCTCAGTGTCGTCTATTTCCCTTGTCCGTTCGTTACACCCTCCCCGCTTCTTATCCTCAAGTAACTCCCAGGCAGTCTATAGGATGCTGTTATACTTTGTTTGTTTATTTGGGTCAATAAAGTTGGCAATTTAGTCAATAGAAAGGGTAACAACACAGGTGTGGGGTCCTCCACGTCAGACTCCTCGTCTCTCTCTCTCTCCCTTGCTCTCTTCCCAGCTCCGTTTTGGTGACAGGTGAGCGTGGACCCAAAAAAAAAGAAACAGAGAAAAAACTGGTTTTAGGCTTCTACCAAACTGAAGCAGCGTACAAAAGGGGAGGGGCAAGTGTACCGTCACCAGTCCCTAGTGAATGTGCCTAACGTGGGGGAAACAATTGGTGACTTCAGTGACGTCCCCTAAAACGAGCCCACAGCCCCTGAACAAGCCCCGGCTGGATAATAGGTACTCGCCTCGAGCCACGACCCTCCGGGGCCGTGGTGTTGGGAGATCAAGCCTCCGTCCCGTCGGGGAGTGCAGTGGTCCCGGGTGCAGTGCTCCTGGAGCTGTGTTCCCTCGCTGGGTCCCCGGCGCTGGATCCTGGATCGGTTCCTCCGACTTCCGGCTTCTCCGCTCCTCCCGCCGTTCTCCAAATGGTTGTGCTCCCCCGGTCGTCCTGTTCGGCTTCCTCCGCGTCCTTCTCTCGCTCCGAATCTCCTGCCACACCGTTCACCTGATGTCCGTCTCTTTTAACAGGCTCACTCACATCGCCCTGGTGAGACGCTAGAGCGTCGACTTCATTTCCTGTTCGCTCTTCGGCGGCGGCCATCTTGGAATGGTCGGAGCCGTTTTCGAAGGAGACATCGTCACATTGCCCTCCCGTAAGGGGTGGGCGTTCGGGCCACTCCATGACTGGGAACCTGGAGAGGTAGTCCACATTATTTTGCAGTTTTCCGGGAATGTGTATGGCCTCGAAGGTGAATGGCTGCAATGCAAGGAACCACCGTAAGATTTTAGGATTGGAGTCTTTATGTAAAGAGAGCCAGGTTAGAGGGGCATGATCGGTAAGGAGAAGGAATGAACGTCCCAAAAGGTAATATTGCAGCGCCTCTATGGCCCATTTGAGGGCCAGGCATTCCTTCTCTATTGTTGAGTATCGGGTTTCCCTGGGAAATAGTTTTCTACTGAGGTAGAGGACGGGATGCAGGTCTCCTACGACATCTGGCTGTGAGAGTACAGCCCCTAGCCCTCTCCCTGAGGCGTCTGTTTGGAGAACAAAGGTTTTCTTGAAGTCAGGACAGGCAAGGACTGTGGATGTGCACAAAATGGTTTTTAGAGACTGGAAGCTATCTTCTTGGGGAGACAGCCAAGGAAGGTGTTTCCCTGTGTGCGTTTTGGTGAGCAGGTCGGTGAGGGGACTGGCTATTTCTGAGAACCGTGGGATAAACCGTCTATAGTACCCCACTAAACCAAGGAAGGAACGCACGTCTTTTTTACAAGAGGGTCTGAGTATTTTACTGATGGCTTCTATCTTGCTGACTTGAGGTTTTATTTGGCCCTTACTGATAGTATACCCTAAACACTCTATACAGTCGGTTCCAAACGTGTTTTTTTTGGGATTGAGAGTAAGACCGGCTTGTCTTAAGGACAGCAGGACTGCTTCCAAATGCTTTAGGTGTGTATTCCAGTCTGGACTGTAGACGACAATGTCGTCCAAATATGCGGCTGCAAATTGATGGTGTGGAGCTAGTAAGGTGTCCATTAGTCGCTGAAAAGTAGCGGGGGCCCCATGTAGGCCGAAAGGCAGAACTTTAAACTGATAAAGACCAGTTGGAGTCGAGAAGGCTGTTTTTTCTTTGGCGGAAGAGGTGAGGGGTATCTGCCAATAGCCTTTGGTTAGGTCTATTGTCGTCATGACTCTAGCGTTGCCTAGTCGTTCGAGTAGTTCGTCTACCCTGGGCATAGGGTAGGCATCGAATTCGGACACTGAGTTTACCTGAAGGAAGTCTATGCAAAATCTGATGCTCCCATCAGGTTTTGGGACAAGAACGACAGGAGAAGACCAGGCACTATGGGATGGTTCTATTATATCGGCTTCCAGCATCGCCCTTATCTCCTGATCTACTGCTGTTCTTCTTGCTTCCGGAATGCGATATGGCTTTAATTTGATGGGTCGGGTGGTGGTTGTGATGATGTCGTGTTCTACCAGTGAGGTCCTCCCAGGATCTCCCGACAGAACCGTGGCAAACTTGGCGCATAGATCTAACATCTGTTGTTTTTGTGTGGGAGTAACTTGTGGTCCTAAATGAATCGGGGTCTCCTCCTGCCCTCTTTGGGGAAGGTGGGACACTTCTATGGGTTTATGTACCGTTATGTGGCCTATCGATGTGTCTCTCTGTGATACATCGGAAAGGGGCTCTTCCCAGGCTTTGAGCAGATTGACGTGGTATATCTGTCCTTCGTTCTTCTTATGTGGGACATCTATCCGAAACGTAACAGGAGTTACCTTCCCCCAACACTTTGTAAGGTCCCTGCCAGGTGGCTAACAATTTTTTTTCTGAACTTGGCAGAAGTATAAGTACTTGATCCCCTGTCTTGAACTCCCTAAGTTTGGCTCGACGGTCATATAGATGTTTTTGCCTAGTTTGTGCCTTCTCCATGTTTGCATGTACCTCCTCCCACAATGAAGATAACGTGTCTTTAAGAGCAGCTGAATACTGGAGTAGCGGTCTACCCTCATCTTCCTCTTCTGTCCATCGTTCTATAGCCATGCCGAGGAGAGTCCGGGGTTGTCGCCCGAACACGAGTTCAAAGGGTGAAAACCCTGTTGATGTCTGTTCGTGTGTCCTGATGGCGAATAGGACCAGGGGAAGTTGTCTGTCCCAATTCCTGCCGGTTTTGTCTATACATTTTTTTAAGATGGTTTTAATCGTGCGGTTGTATCTTTCGACCAACCCATCTGTTTGTGGGTGGTAGACGGAGGTGCGTATTTGCTTTACCTTGAGGATGTTACACACTTGTTTCATTAATCTGGACATAAAGGGGGTGCCCTGGTCTGTCAATAACTCCTGTGGGAATCCTACTCGAGAAAAAAATGAGACCATGGCATGTGCGACGGCTGAGGTGGTTGTTGAGGAAAGGGGTATGGCCTCTGGGTATCTGGTAGCATAGTCTACCAAAACAAGGATGTACTGGTGGCCCCGGGCGGAAGGAATTAAAGGACCCACTAAGTCCATCCCTACCCTTTTGAAGGGCACATCTATGATAGGGAGGGGTTGAAGGGGTGCTTTGGGTATCACGGGAGTGTTAACCAATTGACACCGGGGACAGTGGGCGCAATATCTGGCTACTTCTTGATATATCCCTGGCCAATAGAATCTGGACAGCAAATAAGTCAAGGTATGCTCTTTCCCGTAATGACCTCCCCCAGTCTGACTATGGGCTAACGACAGTACCTGTTCCCTATATGCTTTAGGAACCAACTGTTCTTTCCTTTTATCTCCCTCGCTCGTAATTCTATATAATAGACCCTTTTTCACCTGGAAGAAGGGGCCTACCTGGTCCGGTTGGTCTTCTTGCACCTGGTTCCAAGCATGGAGCAGCGTGGTGTCATCCCTTTGGGCAGCCCGGAAGCTTAGTCCTGCCTCTTGTGAAGTGTCTGGGGAGGAAAAGATATTCGTGGGTAAGAGGGGTTCTGAGTGTAGATACATGGCTTTTTCCCTTCTTTTTTCCTTACGGGTTTTTGTTGTTTTTGGGAACGTTTCTTCTATCTCTTCGGTATAAAAAGGGGCACTGTGTAGCCAAAGGGTAGGGGGGGACGGTGTGGTGTAGGCCTGTAGATAGTCATGAAACCTAGGAAGGTCTGTTCCCAGCAAGACCTTCTCAGGGAGTTGAGGCACTACCCCTACCTTCCGGAGTTGAGACTCTCCCTCTATGTCCAACAATACTTCGGCCAAGGGGTATAGTTTTCTATCCCCATGGACACATGTTACTTGTATTTGCTCGTCCTCTATCAGTTGGGAACCCCGTACCAAGGACCTGTCCACTACTGTATGATGACACCCAGTATCCAGAAAGGCCACCACCGGCTTCCCATTCACATGGATCTGCTTCCTATACCTTTCAGGGGTTTTACCGGTCATCAACACCCTCCCTCGGGAATACCCCACCTCCATAGGCTCTTGCGGGGGAGTACGCATGGGGCAGTTGCGAGCTATGTGTCCCCACTCTGCGCAGTGAAAACATTGTGGTCCGGTTGTGGGCGGATGTGAAAGGTGTGGTCTAGGTGTGGGCAGTGGGACGGGGCTTGGTTTATGTTCGACAGGGAGGGGGCTGGGTCTTGGGGTTGGTCTCGGGAATCCTGTCGGAGGTTTGTGAGCCGAAGTTTTAAACTCCGGAGAGCGATGAAATGCACAGGCTAAATCTACTGCCAGGGTCACCGTCAAGTTAGGGTGTTGTTTGATCCAGGCTCTGGTACTGAATGGTAGGGCCTCCAAATACTGTTCAAGATACACCTTTTCAGACAGTTCATCCACCGTGGAGACGGTAGGTTGTAACCAGCGGTTACCTAAATCCCTTATCCGATAATATAACGCCCGGGGATTATCGCCTGCTGTCCATTTTTCTTTTCGAAAGCGTGACCTATAATATTCCTGATCGCACCCTAAGCGTTCCAGTATGGCCCTTTTTATATCCGTATAGCTCGTAACCCCTGCCGGATTGGCGGCCTGATAAGCCGCTTGGAGCTCGCCTGATAGAAGGGGTGCGATGTATTGACCCCATCTCTCTGGGGGCCAGGTGGCAGTGGAGGCTACCCTTTCGAAGTTAAAATAATCCGGGTCGTCCCCTGGCTGGAATTTCTGAAGGACCGACCCCGGTACATTCGGGTGTACACGGGCACTTGATATGGCATCGGTCAAGCGCAGGACCGCAGTGTCCTGGACGGCTTGGTTGGATGTGAGGAGAGCCGCCTGATCCCGTAAGGCTGTTTGCAAGGCCTCCCTTTCTTTTTGAGCCTGCTTGGTTTGTTCCTCGAAAACCAGCTGTAAATGGCGCTGTCCTTCTGCTAGTTGTGTGATAATGGCTTCCATGACTGGGGGGGGGGGGGGTTCTGTCTCTTTCCGGACGGTGATCCCACTTCTGACACCCCTGTCGTCTATTTCCCTTGTCCGTTCGTTACACCCTCCCCGCTTCTTATCCTCAAGGAACTCCCAGGCAGTCTATAGGATGCTGTTATACTTTGTTTGTTTATTTGGGTCAATAAAGTTGGCAATTTAGTCAATAGAAAGGGTAACAACATAGGTGTGGGGTCCTCCACGTCAGACTCCTCGTCTCTCTCTCTCCCTTGCTCTCTTCCCAGCTCCGTTTTGGTGACAGGTGACCGTGGACCCAAAAAAAAAGAAACCGAGAAAAAACTGGTTTTAGGCTTCTACCAAACTGAAGCAGCGTACAAAAGGGGAGGGGCAAGTGTACCGTCACCAGTCCCTAGTGAATGTGCCTAATGTGGGGGAAACAATTGGTGACTTCAGTGACGTCCCCTAAAACGAGCCCACAGCCCCTGAACAAGCCCCGGCTGGATAAAAGGTACTCGCCTCGAGCCACGACCCTCCGGGGCCGTGGTGTTGGGAGACCAAGCCTCCGTCCCGTCGGGGAGTGCAGTGGTCCCGGGCGCAGTGCTCCTGGAGCTGTGTTCCCTCGCTGGGTCCCCGGCGCTGGATCGGCTCCTCCGACTTCCGGCTTCTCCGCTCCTCCCGCCGTTTTCCAAATGGTTGTGCTCCCCCGGTCGTCCTGTTCGGCTTCCTCCGCGTCCTTCTCTCGCTCCGAATCTCCTGCCACACCGTTCACCTGATGTCCTTCTCTTTTAACAGGCTCGCTCACATCGCCCTGGTGAGATGCTAGAGCGTCGACTTCATTTCCTGTTCGCTCTTCGGCGGCGGCCATCTTGGAATGGTCGGAGCCGTTTTCGAAGGAGACATCGTCACCGTCACACTCAGGCTGACTCAACTTTGAAAAGTCGACCCTCTGTCTGTCTAGAACAGGCAGATTTCTGGGAGCCATTCTGGACACGTCCATCGACAAAGCTTTTCTCACCCGGGAGAGGCAGGAAAAGCTTAAGGCTATGGCCCATCTGCTGTTAAAAAGACAGTCACTTTCAGTTCGCCTCTACAAGTCTCTCCTAGAGTCCATTTCCTCCTGCATTCCTCTGATTCCTCACTGCAGGTTGCGGATGCGTCCTCTCCAGGATTAGTTGGACTTGCAGTGGCGCCAAGTCGACGGATCTTTCGAAGACAAAGTCTTCGTTGCCGTGCCCATGAGAAACGCCGCATCATGGTGGACGAACGAGGAAAACATTTCTCAGGGTCTCTTCTTCAGGATCACTCCTGCTCCTCAGATAATTACTACAGACGCCTCGCTAGAAGGCTGGGGAGCAGTCTTGCAAGACCTTCATGTAAGCAGCCGTTGGCTGCCCCAACATCGTCTTCTACATATCAATCTGCTTGAGCTCAGAGCGATTCGCTTAGCCTTACAGGCTTTTCTTCCGCGAATACAGCAGTCTGCAGTTCTAATACGAGCAGACAACACGACGTCTATGCATTATATAAACCAGGAAGGCGGCACCAGATCTCGTCTGTTGTCACAAGAGGCTAAGACAATTTGGGAATGGGCTACCCAGCAGGGGATATAGCTCAAAGCAGAGCACCTTCCAGGCGTTCTCAACAAGACAGCAGACATGCTGAGCAGACTGAAATCGGTCAGCCACGATTGGGAACTGGACCAGTCCACGCTGGAAGCGATTTTTCGCCTATGGGGCAGGCCTTCCATAGGCCTCTTTGCAACGCCAGAGAATAAGAAATGCCGATATTACGCATTAGGGAATGCGCTTTCGAAGGCCTGGTCATGCGCATTTGTTTACGCTTTTCCCCCCCATTGCTCTGATCCCCAGGCTTCTCAGGAAGCTCAAAGCGGAACCGTGCAAGATGATTTTGATAGCTCCTGCGTGCCCCCAACTGTTTTGGTTCACAGAGCTGCATCTCCTCTCCCTGGACCTTCCGCTGCAGCCGATTCCTTCGCTACTGACCATCTCCCAGGGCCAAGTATGGCATCCGCATCTGCAATCTCTGCAGTTGTCGGCATGGCTCCTGAGCAGCGAGAATTTCTTGGCTTGACCCTTTCCACAGAATGTAGGGAGGTGCTCTCTCGGGCACGAGCCCCAAGTACTAACAAGACTTACAAGCTGAAGTGGAAGCATTTCTGCATTTGGTGCCAGCAAAAGGGTGTCCATCCTTTTTCTTCTGAGCCGCATGAAGTTCTTCCTTATATTCTTTCATTAGCAAAATCGGGGCTGGCTCACTCTTCCTTCAAGGTGCATCTTGCCGCCATCTCTCGCTTCAGACGCACATCCTCAGGTCCTTCTCTGGTCGGCAAGGATAATTTCTCAAGGACAGTTTCTCAAGGGACTTTTCAGAGTCTTCCCGCCTGTCAAACCTCTGCCTCCTCTTTGGCACCTTAACTTGGTTCTTACCCAGCTTATGAAGGATTCCTTCTAACCTATTCACCAGGTGGATTTGAAATGTCCCTCCTGGAAGGTAGCTCTTCTACTGGCCTTGACTTCGGCTAGAAGAGTGGGTAAATTGCAGGCTCTCACCCTTCAAGAACCTTTTCTCCAGTTCAAAAAGGGTACAGTGATTCTGCGCACCAACCCAAAGTTCATACCGAAAGTGCCTTCAGACTTTCATTTGAATGAGCTGGTCATGCTCAAAACTTTTTTCCCTCATCCTACTACTCTGGCAGAAAAGGCACTCCACTCACTGGACATTCAGAGGTGCTTGAAATTATATCTCCAACGTACTAAGGACTTCAAGAAGTCTCCTCAACTATTTGTGACTTTTAGTGATCCTCGTAAGGGGTTTCCCCTTTCCAAGCAGGGAATTGCCCGTTGGATTACCAGCGCTATCCAGTATTGTCACAGAGCAGCGGGTAAGCCCCTGGAAGGGCTGGTCCGTGCTCTCCACGAGGGCGATTTTCTTCTTCGGCAGCCCTCTTTGCCGGAGTTCCTATCCGGAAGATCTACAGGGCAGCGACCTGGAGCACTACTCAAACATTTACAAGGTTTTACTGCCTGGATTCTGCAATGAAGAGTGACACAGCAGTGGGCCAGGCAGTCCTGAGGAACCTCTTTCAGTAGCGGTGAGCTTTCCCTTTTATCCCTCCTTCTGTGTTACTGGTTTTTTTTTTCCAGCTCTTGCACATTTTTGTACCTCATGTCCTATATTTTCTATGGTTTCTAAGAATGCTGATTGACCATTGAAATTGTCATTATGATACATGTGCTATTGCTTTGTTCTTGATTTTATAATGATCATGGTTCCAAAAATGTGCTGATAACGGCTAGCTACTCTGATACAAGCATGGGAACCTATGAAAGTTACAATTCCCCCTTCTAGACTCCTCCTTATTGGATGGAATAATCCCTAAAGTCACCTCGGGTTCCCCTAACGACCCAGCACCTCCTCAGACTCTTATCAAAGTAATCGACGTCATCCGTCCTGCCATCCTGGATGTCCTCAATGCTTCCATTGCTTCGAATTCTGTCCCAGTCCAATGGAAGTGTGCGATGGTTAGGGCACTTCTGAAAAAACCCACCTTAGATCAGAACAATTTGGCCAACTTTCGTCCTATCTCCCTACTTCCTTGGATGAGCAAACTTCTTGAGAGACACATTAATAACATCTTAGTGGACTATTTAGAATCTAATAGCCTACTATGTGTCTCTCAGACGGGTTTCCGCCCTCAGCATGGAACTGAAACTGCCCTTATAGCAGTAACAGAAGAGACTAGAGCGGTGCTGGACCAGGGAGGAAAAGCAGCCATCATACTACTCGACCTCAGTGCCGCGTTCGACACTGTCAACCATGCCATCCTATTACATCGTTTGAAAGGCATGGGTGTGTCGGGCGCGCCCCTGGAATGGCTGACTTCCTTCCTGGATGAGCGTTTTTTTCAGGTGTTCGAGGGTGAGACGATCTCGGCCAAGCAACCACTCAGTTGTGGGGTTCCGCAGGGTTCGTCCCTGAGCCCCACTCTTTTTAATGTTTATATGCAACCTCTAGCAAATATAGTTCAGCCCTTTGGTGTGCGTATCGTCACCTACGCAGACGACACCCAACTGGTGGTCTCTTTGGACCACTCGGAGGGGTCATCTAACACCCTGGGTCTGTGTCTAGAGGCTGTTGCTGAGTGGATGCATGCGTCTTGTCTTAAACTTAACGGGGAGAAGACGGAGATCATGTTATTAGGTAATTCCTTACCGAACACTTTGGCCTCTATTTGGCCTACATGCCTTGGCACTCCTCCCCTCCCTAAGCCCCAGATAAAGAGCCTTGGAATCTGGCTTGACAGGGCACTTGATTTCTCGGTCCAAGCCACCAAGACTGCCTCAACTTGTGCTGGGTTAATGAAAATGCTCCGCAAGGTCCTTCCTCTGCTCCCTTTCCAGGCGAGGAGAGTCATGGTTCAGGCCCTGATTCTCTCTCGCCTGGATTACGGGAACGCCTTATATTTGGGCGCCCCTGTAGCGGTGACCAAAAGGCTCCAAGTCACCCAAAACTGTGCCGCCCGGCTATTGTTTAATATTCCTCGTTGGCAATCAGCTAAGAAAGCCCTTAAGGAGCTTCATTGGCTCCCAATGACTGCCAGAGCTCAGTTTAAGGCGATGTGCATAGTGCACAAATCTTTTCATCGAACAGGCCCTGCCATCTTGTTCCCCTTTGTAGTGCCTTACGTCCCTTCCAGAGCCCTTCGTTCCGGCTCACTGCACTTAGCAACTCCAACAAAGGTTATCAAAGCCCGTTGGGGCGGTCGCTCTTTCTCACACTCTGCCGCCAAACTATGGAATTCCCTTCCTGTGAGTATTAGACAGATCAACAATAGGATGGCATTCAGGAAAGTCCTAAAAACCCATTTGTTTGCGAAAGCGTGCTAATGTACCTTGGAGCTCGTCATAGTAATTGCTGAAGCGCGACGAGGCCTCCGGGTAGTTACGCGCTATATAAATATAATGTTTCATTTCATTTCATTTCATTAAGAAAACAAGTTACTTACCTGTAACTTTAGTTCTCCAGTATTGGAAACATTCATAGATTCCCATGCGACTCACCCTCCTCCCCTGGGAAAGCTCAGCCTCTGGTACCTTCAGTGGTGGGGTTACACAACGGCTACAAAAATCTGAGGTTCTGAGCTTCTCTCAGGAGGGTTCTAAGGAGTGCGGCTAATCTGATTGATTGTTCACTTTATTTGGTCTCTTTTACAAAAATAGGTGGATAGGTTACAAAACAAGAATGGGCCTAGGCCTGGTTTCTGTTTTGGTAATGGTTTCTATTGCTATTTTATATATACTGGGGACTCCCATTCCGACGACTGGGAATGATGCAAGCATGGGCATCTATGAAAGTTCCAATACTGGAGAACCAAAGTTACAGGTAAGTAACTTGTTTACTTCTTGAGTTTGTGTTAGCAGCTTTCATTATTGAGTAGTACAGAACCCATTTAGTGTGTCACCAAAAGTTGCATTTGTTTTTTTTGGTTTGTTTGTCATAGAAAGCCGTATCTATCGCAGTTTTTATTTAGTTATTCTTAACATTCTTTTGTTTTCCTTTTCTACCTTCAGAGCCAGATAATGAGGCATACATGCGATGTTCCTCGCGTCCTTGCAGTCCAGTGCACCAGGATCCTCACCCCAAGCTGTCCAGCAGCCCTCCTCGTTCCAGTCCACTGAGAACAGGCCCCTCCTACGTCTTAAAGAAAGGTGAGCAGAGCAGAGGGGCTTAAGGGTTGGAAAGTGCAGGTGTTTATTTTGGAGCTAGAGCTTTAAGGTGTATGCTCTGCAGCATGCAGGTATCAAAGACGTGAGTTAGTGGCTGTGTAATATACGTGATTTAATAAACTTCACAAAACCAACAAGGGAACAGTCCAGCACTACACTCACAAATACTTGTGTGTGGCGCACCTCTCTCAAGGCATCATGCCTGCCCTGCCTCAGTACAACTGATATGCGAGTTACTAGCTCTACCAGTGTGCACTTCCACTACCCCCACTGTTCCCAAGGGGCGATCTCAATGATCTATATAGACTTCTGCCCACTGTGGATTGCACCACTGTGGATTTAATGCATGTAATGTTTGAGTTGGTATGCGACCTATACATATGCGTTAGGGCGTTTAGCATATTTGTGTATTAGTGATCATTGTCTCTGTTTAAGTTTGTATGTACTGGCAAGTTCGAGTTGGTTTATGTGCTCTTTTGTTGGGTCAGGCTCCCTCAAATATGTGAGCGTTCGATTGTGCTCTGTACAGTTAAAACTGTGTTTATCACCTAACTAAATCACAAAGCTGATTGAATCGCTTGCTAAAGTTGCTTGGTACTACATCCCAGTCCATTTTTGTTTTAGCAAATTATTCTGCTCCAGACAAGGATCACTTGTATACCAACCAGTTTTAGTTCTGGTCCAACATGGATTGTCTTGCCTAGAATGCTCGGCCAGGTCCCATCTAGAAGAAAATAGAAGCAACCATAGTTTCGTTTTGGCCTCATCTGCGAAGTGCAGCTTCAGTACAGTGGCACGGTGAACACAAGACCCATACCTGTCTCACTTGAGGCATTCCACAAAAATCAAAATTCATTTTGTGCTGATTGTGTTTCCGTTTGAGATGAAATCTCTAGAGTTGATGCAGAACCTGAAATGCCAATGACCCTCAATGTTGAGACTCTATGTACACCAACATCCCTCAGAGAAGTGTTGTGCAGACCTTGGAAGAACGCCACCATTCAAGTGACTAGCCTTATAACACTCTTGATAGTGCAAGTTTTGCACAACCCATTATAAAACTATCAAAAATGATTTAAAGTATGAAGGAGACTACTTCTATAAGTAGAGCTTACCTTCACATATATTTCATTTGTCCTATGTCTAGCAAACTCCTATGTACTTCAGACTGAGAGCAAGACTGTGTACTCCAAATTCTTATCCATTTAAACATAATATACAACTGTGAAAGTGGAAAATTGATATTCCTGTCATCTGGACCGGCAGCTAACAAGACGTTTTCAACTCTGAATGGTTCCTCTGGCATCGCATTCTTGCTGTTGCAAAGACTAAAACCTTAGACAGCTTGTCCTTTCTGTGAAAGATGCACTGCTTTATACCTAAGTCCACTGCAAACCAACCATACATGAATACACTTACCGGTTTTAAAAGCAGTCAATCAAAAATCTGATACTATTTTGCCAATTTCTCTGTATCCTCAGAAAGCGCTCTGAATTTATTCATTCAATCCCAAGCAGTCTCAAATTACCATTGCACTTGATTTATTCAATGAACCGTATGTTGCAACAATGTATTGTTAAAGTTATTTTAATTAAAAAAATATTGCTTTTTATAACCAACTTTATTGAATTTGTGGCATGGTAAAACAGAGCACCTCACCCATCCCAATCCATTGGGGCCAGGCACATAATCCCAGAGGACAATAAGACACAACAGATCCATTATGGTTCATAAATACAATCATAAATCCTAGAGTCCCGCACCCTCCAACAACCTCAAATAGTCCCACCAGATCTTGGCGTGTTCACGTTGACATCCCCTCACTCTGTAGGTCAGCTCCTCCGTCACGGTGCACCAGTCCATTTCCCTCCACCACTCCAAGACTGTGGGCGGTTGTTTATGTGACCAGTGACGGGCACTGTCTCTTTTGGGCAGTCATACTAGAGTGCACTTCACTTGTGTGATTCCCTTATCATTCAGGATCCCCAAAATAGCCACCATGGGGGTCCAGTCAAGAGGGGCACCTCTCCAGTCTGCATTATCTAGGGCACCCACCCCTCCCACTTGAGTTTTAGGCGAGAAAACCTGTCTGAGTAAGGATCAAATATTTGTAAATTTGGTAGAGCTCATCTTTCCCCCGTTAGTCCAGCAGGAGATTAGGCTCTAACGAGCTGGAGTCAGGAAGATCTTGTAGGAGGGGGAAGTGAACGATGAGGGCATGCCACAGTTTGAGGTATTCATGGACTTGTTTGTTGGATAGCAACAAAATTGATTACAGATCCAGGAACAATTTCATTGCCGAATCTTGCCGAACATCCCCCAACAGCGATATCCCAATCTTGTCCCATTTGGCAAACCCTTGCAGCCGCGTGGCCTGACCGAGCCATGTGACTCAACAGTGCGGCTTAATCCGATTGGACTTCCCATACCAACCATCCGAGATGCCCTCCTCCATGTCCAGAGGACCACTCTGATTGGAGTTGGAGGTCCTTCGGGATTGGTACCCCACACAGCAATTACAAGATGCTCTCTAATCCCAAGAGTGAGAGGTCTGCACCCATAGACTGTGTCTCCCCATCCCTGTTAAGCCAGCCGTAATCACTAATAGGTGTGATGCCCAATAGTATAACTTAATATCAGCCATGTCCAGCTCCCCGTCATAGGTAGACTGCTAGCATTTATCAAACGCTGTGCAGGGGCAACTATTCGCCCACAGAAAGGCCCATATGGTTGTGGTCAAGCTGTGGAACCAGGAGAGTGGAATAAGAAGCGGAGGAGGATTTTCACAACCAGCCAAAGAATTCCTAACGGAAGGGTTGCCCAACGTTGAAAGTTCTTTTTCATACGCGCCACCAATGGTTTCAGGGTTAGATGCCAGGTTAGAGTGAGCTCCACACTTCTAAAAACTCCTATATAGCTGAAACTGAAGTACTTTGCATGGATGGTGGTCTGCCAGGACTCAACCTCCGCTCCCTCATCCATAGGGTCCACAAGAGATTTGGCCCATTTGATTCAGAGGCTATAGGCAACTCCAAATTAGTCAAGGATGTGGCACGTTCATGCACCGGACTCTTGGGGGCGAGTAAGGTAGAGGAGGATGCCGTCCGCATATAAAGTGATCCACTTTTCACACCCCATCCCCAGTCCTCCAGCCCCATAGCTAAGCATAACAGTGGATAAGGCAGACCAGAGGCTCAATTGCCTAGGCAAGAGAAGGGGAGCCTGGACAGACCAGAGGCTCAATGGCCAGGGCAAAAAGGAGGGGAGACGAGGCAGCCCTGTCTCATTCCCCTTCAAATAGGAAAAGGTTCTGACAGCACCCCATTTACGCAGACCTGGGCGGCTGGGGAGGATTACAGTAGTCCTCTGAAGCGTCAAAAACGCTGGTCAAAGCCATTTTTACCAGCACAGCATCTAGACCTGTGTCAAATGCTCCCTCAAAGTCGACCAACAGCCACGCCCCTAGACCAGAAAGTTTGTTTGTGGGCCAAAGACAGGCGTAGACTCTGGATACAGTGGTGGGTGCTACGAGACAGCATAAAGCCACACTGGTCGGTGTGGACCAGGGTTGGGAGTACTGTGAGAAGCCGACTGGCAAAGATTTTAGCGTATAGTTTCATTTTGGTGTTGATAATTGAAATGGGTCTATAAGCAGAGCATCAATCACATGGCCTCCCCGGTTTCTGAATTAGGACTATTGTGGCTTGGTCCATCTCTGATGGGAATCCGCCCAGCTTAGCACGTACGAGTATAGGCTGTGCAAGTGGGGATCTAGCACATCACAAAACCTTCGGTAGAATTCAACCGAGAACCTGTCTGGGCCCGATGTTTTTCCAGTTTTAAGGTCTCCGGGTGTCACTGACCTTGTCCAGGGTCAGTGGAGCATCCAACTCAGCCTGCTGAGCCCCTGCAATCCTGGATAAGGGGATGTCAGAAAGGATCGGATTTAGACGCTCCCCATGTGGTCTAGGGGCGCAGGCATATATGAAGCGATAGTGAGAAGCAAAAGTCTCAGGGATATTTACCGCCAAGGCCTGTCGCTGTCCTACATCATTCACTATTTCCGGAGTAATCCTGGATGGCAACTCTGAGCTGGCCAGCCAAAAAAGAATTTTGCCTGATTTGTCCCTGTGTTCATACTCCTGTTGGGTAGTTGCCTTTCAACATTGCCGTGCCTCCGCTAGCACCAGTTGACTGAGGGAGCTTTTGTGCAGCTCCAGTTGCCGAAACACGTTTGTGGCAGGCCCAGGGGCTCTTGTGCATGAGTGTTTGCATCTCAAGCTGGAGAGTCTGGTCCCGTTGCGCCTGTCCTTTACATCGGACTTGGGCTTTCGCTAAGCCCCTAACAGTTACTTTCTCAGCCTGCCACAGTGTGACCTCTAAGGCCACTGTGCCTAAGGTATGTCTATAGTAGGCCTTGAGTTCCAAAACCAATAAATCCATGCATTTAGGGTCTGTCAGACAGCAAGCATTCAGGCTCCACATTGGCCATCAGGCCACGTATGGTGACCCTAGGCAAACATGGACAGTAGAGTGGTCAGAGATACCTCAAGGACTCAAGGAAGGATATTTACACTTGTGATGCGCAGGGTGTTCGGGGCTGGTAGGAGGGACAGATCGATACACAAGAGGGTCTTGTAGGTGGCAGAGGTGTCGGTGTATTCCCTAAAACAGGGTGCCATATCCTCTGTACATCACAGAGGCCTAGCGTCTCGGTCCAAGCCTGGAACAATTTTGTGGATTGCAATCTGTGGGGTGTCGGTTCTGCCATCGTATCTAAGTGCATTGCAGGAACCACGTTGAAATCCCTGGCAATGACAGTAATTCTCTGGGGGAACTCCACCGGTATCGTGCTTAACGCCTCCATCCATTGCACTTTGAGGCACCTGTGGTGGCACATACAGACTGAAAAGGTTAAGTTGTGTTCACTCCAGCTATCCTTCCAAGCCCACATATCTACCCAGCGGGTCTAGGTGATTTTGGTGATCACCAGGTTGAGATTCTTTCTTAGGAGGATGGCTACTTATCTCGAGCCTCGTGCGAAGCCAGCATGATAGAGCTATAGCGGCTCAAGAATGTGCAGTGGGTTCCCAGGAGGTTAGTCTCTTGGAGCATAAGCACCATTGATGCCTCTCATTTGGCATACAAGAGAACTGCAGGTTGCTTAATGCAGTCCAGCAGTCCATTGACATTCCCGGAGAGGAATGTAATGTCACTCATACGTTAGAACTGGGGAATCAGCCTCTATGGGCTGGACCGTATGCTGTAGGCTTGCACAGAGAGTGCTTCAGTGACCAGGGAAAAGCGTGCGAGTGATGGTGGTGTAGGTGTGAATGCATATGCCACAGAGAAAGAACAATAACGGAACATGTGAAAATAGAAACTGAAACCCAAGAAATAAAACCCCTGTGCTCCCAAACTCCCCTTCCCCCCCGAAGCATCTGTCACCCCAGTAAACTTTCACAGTCAACTGAAAAAACACATCATAGCAGATCGGGGTGTGTTCAGTGGCCTCACGGACTAGTCGAAAAGGATGGGCTGCGGGGACCCAGGTCAACAAAGGAGATCTGCACAGATCACCCTCTACCCATCAGAAACTTTTTTTGATAAGCAAATTTTTATTTCTTTATAGAAAGCAAAGTCAAGGATGACATACAACAATTCGTTGAACTTGGCATCAAGAAAACCAGTCATAAAAGCATTGACAAGCCATTGCAAGACCCACACCTCCACCCCCGTCCCCAGCCCCCCGCACTCCCCACCCCTTAAAACAGACCCCCAAGCCATTTCCCCCATACTTTACGGAATTTTTTGGGGCAGCCCCGAGCAGCATACAAAGACCGCTCCTGAGCGGCACACCAATCCACACCTCTTCTCCAGGTAGCACCCCTGGGCGGGTCCGGCTGTTTCCACACAGCCGCGATATCCCTTTTGGCCACCATTAGGGCAGTGGTCAGAAAGTACTTGTCGTTACGGGACCCGTCTAGCACATCCGTTATGCCCAGCAGAGCCATTCTGGGGTCATGGGGGACCTCCCATCCCAGGACCTCAGTTAACTCGGTTTCAATCGCGGCCCAATAGCTCTCCAAGCGGGAACAAGACCATACCATGTGGAAGAAGTCTGCCGGATCTACCCCACAGCGAGCACATGAGGCATCCAGGCGGAGGCCGGCACAATATAAGCGGTCCAGGGTCAGGTAAGCAGCGTGGAGGTAGTAAAGCTGGATGAGCCGCAGCCTAGCGGAAGTGGTAAGTGATCTGGGTGCCATAAGGGCGTCCCTCCAGTCATCATCATTCAGGGGACCCACCCAGGTCTCCCATCGTTGTTTCAGACCGCTCCAATCCACCGGGGTATTGTTGATCAGAGATTTATAGATGCGGGATATACCCCCCTTCCCCAGACACCCCAACATCACCTGAGCCTCAGGCAGGCTATGGGCTGGCAACCTGGAGTCCAGAGGGACATGGGCCTGGATCGCATGACGCAGCTGAAGGTACTTATAAAATTGCGAAGAGTGCAAAGAGAAGCGGGTCTGAAGCTCCTGGAAGGAACACATATGACTCCCCCGCCAGACATCCCCAAGCTGGAGATCCCGAGTAGGTCCCACCGTCGAAATCCTTCAAGCCCCGCCACCTCCCGCAACCAAGTCCCGTGCCAAAGTGGTGTGAGCAACGTCGTTCTTCCCGACCAGCGGGTATGCCGCAAGGCGGTGCGCCACGCCAGAAAGGGGGCCCGCACAACATCCGGAAGCGACCGGGAAACCGTCGCCCCATAGAGCATGTTTTGGATAGAGGAGAACCCGGTAAGCTGCACCTCGAGCCTGTAGGCCGGATCCTCCCACCCAGCCGAAAACCAGTTGTGAATCACCAGCAGCTGGGTGGCCAAATAATACAGGTAAAGATTGGTCATGCTCAGGCCTCTGTCGTACGAGGGGACCCGGCAGCGATCTAAGGCCGACCGGGGCCTGCCGCTGCCCCAAAGGAATTTAGTAGCCATCTTATCCAGGTCCCGGAACCACGGGCGTGGAAAGGGGCACGGAGTGTTTTGTAACATGTATAAGAACTTGGGGAGGATCATCATCTTATAGAGGGCGACCCTCCCCAACGGGTTCAACGGGAGCGACTGCCATCAAATCAGATCTGATCTGGTCTTGTTGACCACAGGGGCCACATTGAGGGCCCAACAGAGTTCCGGAAGGAGGGTGACCCAGATCCCCAGGTATTTAAATGAGAGCCGCCGGAGGGGAATGTCAGATTGTCAGTCGAAACACTCCCTCGACGGGTGCAGCGGGACCAGCACGGATTTCTTGGGGTTCAGATGAAGACCCGACGCGTGACCAAACCGACGGAGAACCCGGCGGACCCGGGGCCCCGAGATCGACGGATCAGAAAGATAGAGAAGGACATAGTCTGCGTAGAGGCCAATTTTGTCAGGGATCATACTGGGCCACTCCCACCCACGGATAATGGGATCCGACCGCATCAGCACAGCCAGTGGCTCCATGGCCAGAGCGAAAAGGAGGGGCGAGAGCGGGCAGCCCTGTCGCGTCCCCCGACCAATGGGAAACGGGCGGGATAGAGCCCCATTGACCAACACGCGGACTCGCATACAGGACACCGACCATCGCGCGGAACCGGGGGCCGAAGCCCATTCGCTCCAAGATATCACCCAAGTAGGCCCACCCCACCGAATCAAAGGCTTTTTCAAAGTCGACCAGCAGAAGGGCCAGATAGGGGGAAAGGCGCCCTCGGTGTGCCAGGGCAAGGTGCAAGCGCCGCAGGCAGTGTCTAGTCCCCCGGTCGGGCATAAATCCACATTGGTCCGGGTGGACCAGGGAGGCAAGAGACGGGCGTAACCGCTGCACAATAATCGTGGCATAGATCTTGAGTTCGGTATTAATGAGTGATATCGGCCGGTAGTCGGAGCAGGACTGGGACGGGGGCTGCGTCTTGGGAAGGACAACTGTGGTAGCTGTGTCTGTTTCAGGCAGGAACGAGCCCTTCTCCACCACCTCTGCAAACAGGTCCCGAAGGCTGGGGGCCAGGGTCTCACGATAGTGAGCATAGTATTCCTGTGGGAATCCATCCGGTCCCGGGGTCTTCCCGGGCGCCAGGCGGCTAATCGCCTCCTCAATTTCCTGCAGCGTAATGGGCAATTCCAGGGACTCACAACTCTCCTGTCCCAGCCGCCCAAGCGTTGTCCCGTCCGCCCCCAGCAACTCCACAAGGGAGATCTCAGACGCCCGGGGTCGGTATAACTGGGAGTAGTAGTCAGCAAATGTTTGGGCCATTGCCACCGAGACCGTGTGGGTCTCGCCCGCAGGATCTGTAATGGCAGGAATGATCCTGCCCGCCCGGGGGTAGGTGGCCAGCCGGTGGAGGAGTGTACCATTCTTATCTCCCCATCCATAGACCCGGGCCACTGAGGATCGCCACAGAGTCTTTGCCGCCTCCAGAGAGTGTAGGCGGATCTCTTCCCGTAGAAAAGCCAGGCGGCGCGCCCGGGTGGCGTCCTCCAACACCCCCTGATTTCGCTCGAGCTCCAAAGCTTGGGCTTCGCAAGCCGTGAGTCGTTGGGTTTGTGTACGTCGCTGCAATTGCACATGCCCCTTAGCAGCCCCCCTAATAGTCGCCTTGCCTGCCTCCCAAAGGATGGCAGAGGAGGAGACGGAACCCGCATTATGAGAATAATACTCAGCGATCTCGCCACCGACCACTTTCCGAAAGGCTTTGTCATGAAGGAACCAAGCGTTCAGACGCCACAGCGAGCGGGCAGAAAGGGAAGGCGGGCCAAGAGCAAGCAGCACCGGTGAATTGTCCGAGAGGCCTCTCGGGAGGATGCGCGCATCCTGCACCCCCGCGCATTCGGTGGACGGAACGAAAATGAGATCGATCCGGGCATGGGAGTGGTGTGCCGCCGACGTGTGGGTGTATTGACGGGTCTCTGGGTGCCAAACCCTCCAGACATCACACAGGCCTTGAGATTCCGCCCAGTTCGACAGCTGCTTCGCGCAAGCGGTGCGGGTGATGGAGATCGGTCCTGTCGAGTCCAGGTGGGGTGCGTAAACGGCATTGAAGTCTCCTCCTAGGACGAGTGAGCCCGCCGTGAGCGTCGGGAGGAGGCCCGCGGCGTAAGAGAGGGCCGACGGTAAGAGGGTTGGTGCCGCATAAAGGGACAGCAGGGTGAGGGGTCGCCCCTCGAGAGTACCACAAACCGCCACCACCATGCCCTGGGGGTCCAAGTGCACCTGGGCCAAGACGAAGGGAAAGGACCTGCGCAGCAAGATTGCCACCCCCCGGGATCCCCTCGCAAAACCGGAATGCCACACTCTATCATAGCCATAACGGGTGAGAAAGGGACATTTATTGCCGAGAAGATGGGTCTCCTGGAGAAGGAGCACATCAATCTCCGCACGTTGTGCATATTTAAGGACCGCCATGCGTTTGAAGCGATCTAACAGACCGTTGACATTCCAAGACAGTACGCGCATGGCGGCCTTAGGAACGGGCGGATCAGCCATGGTCTTGAACAGGAGAAAGGGTCAATGGAGGCGCGGCTGCGCGAGCTCCCGGAGAGGAGGGACAGCGGGTCATAGAGCAGGTCAAAGGTTACATGATGCCTTGGAACAACAACAAAGAGGAAGTCACCCCCCACCAACAAAACCCTCCCTAGGAGAAAGAAACAGCCCCGAAACAGCCCCAAACCAACCCCAAACCCCCACCCCCCACCCTATACTTCGAGAACAGAAGCATCTGTCGCCCTAACGAAATGGAACAACCACCAAGCTAAAACGCTCGGGCTTGAGCACTAGTGGACCCCTGAGACAGCAGAAAACAAACCTGATTCCTCCACCCTGGCCGAGAGCAACGAACACAGCGGAGCACACCAGCCCAATCCCGATTACCAGCAACCCGGAGGGGACACTCCCCCTACCCCCCCCCCCAACCAAACACAGACAGCAGAAGAATGTCAAATGGTCGGGCTGCGAGAAAGGTCCGAGGTGTCCATAAGCACGGCAGGCCGGGCCGCGGAATCTGTCAGCTGGGGCGACCTGGCCCGCCGCCCGACAGCCGCGGGACTGGCGGGTTCAGCCGAAGAGACAGAAGAGGCCCTCGACCCCCGGCACGGCCGCCCCCTGGAGCGCGTGATGACCATCTCTCCTGCTGTGTGCTCCCGGGGCAGCGTGCGGCGCCGCCGGCGGGGCCTCGATGACCGGGGCATTCCCCTGCCCCCCCCATCCCCCGCCCGCCCACAGGTGATCTGCGACCAGAGTGCTCCTCCGTTAGCCAGGACCAGGCCGCTCGTGGCGTGTCGAAAAATAGTGTCTTGTTTTGGAAGGCGGGCCGGGAACTGCAGCTGGTATTGAAGGCCCAGGGAGCGCAACTTCTGTTTCACCTCCGTATAGGATCTTCGCAGTTCCTGGACTTCACAAGTGTAGTCCGGGAAGACCACGTTCGTATGATTTTGGTATTTGAGGGTGTCCGTGCGCCGGGCCTCGCGAAGAATGGCATCTCTGTCTCGGAAATTGAGGATCTTGAGGATGAAGGGCCGGGGGGGGCCCCGGGGGGGCTGGGGGCCAGGGAGCGGTGGGCCCTCTCCACCACGAACGAGGCAGACAGGCTGTCCACCGGCATCCAGGATCGGAAACATCGTTCCATAAAGTCGTCTGCTCGGCCCGATTCGACCCCCTCCGGGAATCCCACCAGGCGCAGGTTGCTGCGCCGGGCGCGGTTTTCTGCATCTTCGACCCGGCGGTGTAGTTCCTTGGAGTGAGTGGTCAGTTCTCGGACTTGGTCTTGCAGTTGACGGATATCATCCTCCGCAGGGGATATTCTGGATTCGGCCTCCGAGATGCGGGCGTACCCATCAGAAACTTAAAACGTAGGGGGCTTCCTATGGCCCTAGCCTGTCCACCGGTTGATATCTAGCCCCACCCTTGGCAAATCATCATTCCGTTCTGAAGCTCCCAGGCCTGTGTCGGAGTGCCACATCACCGATTTTTCTTTTTTTCACCCCTGGATTAGGTCTTCCTGCGGGGGCGGGCCTCCGAGCGAGCGCAGCCCCAAGCTCACCAGGGGAAGACACCGCCGGAAATTCTGGGGACAGAGGCTTCTGCTCAGCTGCCCACTTATATCCTTCTTCCGGGGATTCAAAGAAGTGGGAGTTGCTTACCACTTTTAAGGTGGCTGAGTAAAAACAGCATATAGCGAATATTGAGCACTCTAACTTTCTACTTAACATCAGTAAATGACTTCATCACTTAGTCCGTACTGCTTTGGTGTAGTCTGGAAATATCATGAACCAACAGCCTTCAAAAGGGAGATTTCGGAGTCTCACCGGACTCGCAAAGGATTTCATCTCTGTAGTTCATGACCCGGGTAATGAGCAGTCTTGGGGGGTCCCCGGATGTGTGGGGCTTGGGAGCCAGGGATCTGTGAGCATGCTCCAGGACAAACCGCTAGGACAGGGCCCCCTAGGACCCATGTCCTAATCAAGTTCTCCAGAAATCTCAAGGTGTTGCCGCCTTTGTCTCCTTCAGGGAAGCCCATGAATCGTAGATTTAGTCATCATCTGTTCTCGTTGTCCTCAGTGCGTGACTCGCGGTGCTTGGTGGCAGATAGAAGTCGGAATACGGAGGACTTAAACGTGTGGACCTTGTCCAAAAGCGTGGAGACCGGAGACTTTGCCTCAGTGACCTGATTAGTCACATCTCAAGATCTTGGTGAAGCAGCGTAACATTGATGCACATTTCACCTATTTAGGAGTCCACCTCCTCTCACGATGCCTGGCTCGCCTGTAGAATTACTGCCGTATGGGGGCGATCTGCTGATTTCTGCATGAGAGCAGCACCCGCAATGGATGTGGTAAATGTATCCATCTTGGTTTGGGCCAGTAGGCCTTTGTCTTTACCCATTCGATCCTACAGACCTCTCCCAGGTGACGATGATGGTGGAGGGCGTGTCGGCCAATCTCTTCAAACCCGGCCTGCTTACCTCGTCGATATGACCTGGTAGGGTGGGGGCAGCAAAAGCAGCCGGGGAAGCCTTCGTAGTAGATCAGGCAATGGTGCTGGTGGCCAACAGTAGAGATTATGTCGGCCCGCTTGCCTCCTAAATTTGCCCAGATGTCACTAAAGTGTGAAAAAGGCAGCCCGAATTTCCTTTTTAAAATCTACTTTGAGATGTAGAGGTCTTGCATCCTTTTACATTTGCCTCAAATGTGCCCGTCGAATTGCACTGTACTGCACACACGCTTTCTGTTTATGCACACTCTCATAGTTTGTTTTGAGATGTTGAGGTATTACGCTTTCAAAAAAATAGAAATACTTTGTGTTTTTGATGAATGTATTGTCTGCACTTGCCCTTTTATTATTATAATAATAGTCTTTTTTTACTTTGATTTTGAATTAATGTTTTTTTAAGTTTAAGAGAGAGTTTATTGACACAAGAAAAAATGCAATGCAATATAATGAGAAAATGTTAACATGAGAAAAAATTTGGATGCAAACTGATAAGGCAATAGAGATGAAAAGAGAAGAGGAAACAAAAAGAAGTAAAGGGCAGGGGTAATCAAATGGCAGTACATCATAACTACTGTATACATTTTAGTAAGTAAGCTTCTAAGCAATAACATGTAAAAGGTATAGGGAAGCTGAGCAAAGTGGTTAAATAGAGGAAATAACATGAAATATAAATGCATATACATTGAAAAATATTACTCATGGAGGTTTAGGAACTTCTTCAATTCGAGGGTCATAAGTTTGCGAGGTATGCACAGATGCATCAAGAAAATAGGTGATAGGTAACCATAGAAGGTCTCTTTTAATGGCAAGGGAGATGGGATGTGCATATGCCCTGTCTAACCTGTGGTTATAGCAAACTACATACCACCAAGCACAATAGGAGAGGTTGGAGTTATCTTTCCATACCCTGGTAATCTGTTGGAAGGCGACTGCAAGGAGTAGATTATTGATCTGGAAATCACGAGCCTGTGAACTCCAATCTTCAGAAAGACTACCTAAAAATAAGTTAACAAAAGGAAAAGGGACTTGGTTATGAAAAATGGTATTAATATGTGTCCAGACTAGTTTCCAAAAATTATGCACTTGAGAACATAGGAAAAGCATATGCTTTGGGTCTGCCAGGTTTGCATTACAAAACCAACAAGAGGTGGAAAGAGTAGGATTCATTTTGTGTAATGAGGTAGGAGTAAATAAAAGTGTGTTGTAGACATAGAGCAAAGTTTGGGTGGTATTGGCAGCTTGGAAAGATTTTCTAATTTTAATCCAAATCTTGTTCCACGTAGATCTAGAAAAAGAGGATTGAATATCAGCTTCCCAGAGCAGTTCCACTTCAGTTTTATCCCTAATGAGTGAAAAAGGTGACGGGGATTGATAGTTGTGATGCTGATGGGGAGAGGGACAGGATGGATAGAGCCTGTGGGGGTGCAGAGGAGGGATGGGCTGTGGAAGTCATGGCTTGATAGGATGTTTGGATTAGAGAAAGCAAGTAGGTATATTTGGAGAGATCTGATGAAGGAAAGGAAAAGCGTGATTGAGCGGAAGAGAAGGGTAGCCAAGTATCTTCATGACGGAGTTGATGAACCCAATGGAGACCTTTAAGATACCAACCTTGAGGGAGGAGCCTAGCGCGCAACCAAGATGGCCGCGTAGGCTTACGGCTCTCGAGGGCCCCTGCAACCTCCCACGTCTATCCTGACTTAATCCTGGTTTATTCGACGGGCGTTTGCAGATGATCTTGCGCTGAGGTGCCACCAGTTTTCCAAATCCGGATCGGACGCCGGGAACCGGAATGGTTGCACTCCGAAGTTTGCGGCCTGCTCTCGCCTTGGTCCCGATCTCGAGTTGGTGAAGTGCCCGGGTACGAAGTGAACAACAGCGGCTGGTTGGGCTCGACCTGTCACGGACCCCGCACGTTCACTTTCGTTTTCAAGCTCGTTTTCTGATATCGGCTGAGAGACTTTGGTGTTTCAGAGGGGCGCGGACGGCGGAGTGTCTGGTCTGACTCTCGGACTATACATGGACTTACTGTCGGCGACGGCTGTGTTCAATTGAATTAGCTACCTGGCCTCTTTTTCCTGGTGCGGGCGGGTGCCAAACTTGGTGGCCTCCGGACAATGGCGGCGAGACTAGACGGAGACAAGTCGAAACCCAAGTCAACTCGGAGGGGTGCCTATACCCAGGTCAATAATATGGATCGATATGCACAGGCAAAGGGATCCCCTGGTAGCTCGCATAAATCGCCTGAGAGGTCTAAAGAGGTCTCAGACCCATAGTCAGAATTGACTTTGCTGGACGTCATGGGCGCCATTGAGGAGATGAAGACCGCTGTGGGTCAGCAGTTTGATACCTTGGCTCATAAATTGGACGCGGTCCTGATCGATGTGAATTTGGTCAGGGCAGACCTGTCCAAAACTAACGAGCGGGTCGACTCCTTGAGTCAAGCGGCGTCGAGTCTAACTGTTGACGTGGCCGCCCTGCAGACGGAGGTCCGTAGGTTGCGGCTAGCCAGTGATCTGACGGACCGTCGACTTGAGGACTCCGAGAGCAGGGCTAGACGGAACAATGTTCGTATCATTGGAGTGCCGGAAAGGTCGGAGGAATCTGCTGCGGATCTTTTTGTGGAGGATCTGGTGATCAATCGTTTCGCGCCCAAGGGACTGAGCAAGTTCTTTGCGGTGGAGCGGGCCCACAGGATTCCGGGTGGTGCGCCCAAAGTGGGTGCTCCCCCGCGGCCTATAATCGCCCGACTCTTTAACTTTCGGGATAGGGATGCTATCCTTCAGGCGACGAGGGTGGCCGGGCCGCTGAAGTTTGAGAACTCTAATGTTAGCTTTTACCCGGACTTCACGCAAGCGGTCCAAAAACAACGGCTGGGATTTTTGGGCGTCAAACGGCCCCTGAGGGTCATGGAGCTGAAGTATGCGATGTTATTCCCGGCTAGGCTGCGGGTTGAGTTCCGGGGTCGCTCACACTTTTTCGACCGTCCGGAGGCGGTTGGAGACTGGTTGGATGCCCTGCCTCGGGGACAGGATCGAGACAGTCGGACGGCGGAGCGCGGACAGGATTTGGTGGAGCAGGCCTAGAACTTGGTTCCTGGTGATGGACTGGACTGGTGACGTTTTGTACCTTGGCTCAACTGGACCCTAGTTTGGCACAATATGCCCTCCAAATGCCTGGGGGTTGTGGGGAGCTTATTGGGGTCCATTCCTCCTTCTGGGGTTCTTTTTGTGGTATATGTTAGGGCGACAGGCACACTGCGAGTTGGGGGGGCTGTTTGGGCTCAAGCAGGGGTGCAGGGAGGGGGGAGTTGTGGTTTGGGGATTGTGGGGGAGGGGGGTTGTTGGGGATTGTTTGTTTGTTTCGCAAGGCAATGTGAAGTTCTCTGCTGACTTATCCGGTTTGTGCTTTCCGGGATGTGGGTATCCTGCATGGGAGTGGGATGGGGGGTAGGGGATTGAGAATCCTTTCGTGGAATGTAAATGGACTGGGGGACAGGATCAAGCGCGGGGTGGTGTTGCAGTTTTTTAAACGGACTTCGCCCGACATTGTTTTCCTGCAGGAGACACATTTGATTGGGAACTCCTTCCATGCCCTAAATAGGAGGGGCTATCGCCTTGCCGCTCACTCTGGTTTCACTTCTGGCTCTAGGGGAGTGGGCATTTTGGTTAGGGCCTCTCTCCCATTGGAGGTGGACGAGGTGCTTCACGATGATAGGGGGCGCTATGTGGCACTGGTGGGGAGATGGGAGGGTAGGACTGTTTCGCTCGTTGCTGTGTATGTGCCTCCGGGGTTACAGACGGCTACATTTGCTGATCTGGGGCGTTTGGTCCTGGGACTCCCTGGGGGGGTTCTGGTGTTGGGGGGGTGACTTTAATGCTGTTGTCTCCGGGTTGGAGGACCGTCACCCCCCCAGGGATCTCCCTAGGGCTCAGGCCTGGTTGGGTGGCTTTTTGGACACCTTGGGACTTGTAGATTGCTGGAGATTGATGCACCCGGGACAGGCGCAATATACCTTTCACTCGGGGGCCCATGGGAGTCTCTCGAGACTTGATTATATGCTTATGCCGGCGATCCAAGCTGGTATGATTGGGGAGGTGCATCATTTAGCCCGTGGTATTTCTGACCATTCCCCTATATGGTTGCAACTGAAGGTTGTCCCTGGGGCAGAGGGGAGAGTAGCACCCGTTAGCCCTTGGTATATACGTAACCCTAAGATCCGTGTGGAACTGGTCAAGTCCACTGATCACTACTTCAATGATAATGTGGGGTCTGTGTCGTCGGCCGTCTCCCTATGGGAGGCTTATAAAGTGGTGATCAGGGGGCAGGCCTTGTCCCTTATCTCCCATGCTAAGAGGTGCGAGAGAGCAGAGGTGGTTCGCCTGGAAACTGAAATAGCTGAAATGGAGGAGGACTTGGAACGGGGAGTTACTGATGAGAAATTGCACGTTTACAGCCTCAAACAATCAGATTATAGAGCGCTGGTCACGGAAGCCGCTAAAGGGATGAGTATAGAGCAGCAAGGACGACTGTATGATGTGGGGGATAAGGCCGGAAAGTTGATTGCTTGGTTGGATAAGAAGGAGAGAGCGAGCAGGGCGGTGCCCGTTGTGGAGAGAATGGATGGAGTGCGTGTGACTGACCCGGTGGAGATCGTTGACTGCTTCGCGGATTATTTCCGCGGGGTATACTCTCTGGTTTCTGTGCGTTCGGAGGAGGATTCTCATCTGTTGCTTAGAGATATTGCATTGCCAACCCTATCGGAGGCTGATGCAGTATTGATGGAGGCGAAGTTGTCGTCAGATGAGATCGCTCTGGCCACTCGCTCGATCGCATCGGGTAAGGCTGTGGGTCCTAATGGTCTTCCCATCGAACTATATAAGTTGCGTCCCGATAAGATAGCGCCGTATCTTCGGGACATGTTTTTCGCGGCACGTGCGGCGGGCTTCCTCCCCCCTGACCAACGCCTCGCCAACATAGTTGTGATACACAAAGAGGGGAAGCCGTGAGATCGCTGCGCTTCCTATCGGCCCATTTCGCTGTTGAACGCAGAACCCAAAATTCTGGCTAAGGTATTGGCTAATCAACTGGTTCGGGTCGTGGGCGACATGATTCATCAGGATCAGTCCGGTTTCATACCCCATCGGAATACCGCTCTGAATTTGAGGCGGTTGCACGGCGTGCTTGCTAGAGCGGAGTTTATACGTGAGCCGGCCATCTTGGCATCTTTAGATGCCACTATGGCGTTTGACACTTTGGAGTGGCCGTATATTTGGGCCGTATTGGCGAAATTTGGGTTCGGCCCTGAGTTTATTGGTTGGGTAAAATTATTATATGCTGACCCACTGGCTCAGGTGGTGGTGAATGGTAGGGTGTCGGCTCCCTTCGCACTGGGGAGAGGTACGCGGCAGGGATGTCCGTTGTCACCCCTTCTCTTTGCACTTTCTTTGGAGCCTCTCGCCGCCTGGTTGCGTTGGGAGCCGTCGCTGCGAGGCATTAGATGGACGCAGGAGTTTGAAGACCGTGTCTCCCTTTACGCGGATGACATCCTTCTGTATCTCACCTCTCCCCGACAGTCGCTAATTGTATTGGTGGACGTACTGAATTCCTTTGGTCGCAACTCTGGCCTGGTCATCAACTGGGCCAAGTCATGTGTTTACGTCCTCTCGGGCGAGGCCCCCCTCCTACCACGGGATTGCCCCATCCAGATTGCTACACTGGGGTTCAAATATTTGGGAATCTGTATCTCTCTGGATCCCGCGGTCCGCTATGAGCGAAACCTTCTCCCTCCCCTCCAGCGATTAAAGGCCGACGTCACGAGGTGGCGACGACTTCCGCTCTCGCCGCTCGGACGGGCGGCATTGTTTAAGATGATGTCGCTACCTCGCTTCTTGTATGCTTTGCAAAATACTCTAGATGTCGTGCCGGCCCGTTATTTCCGGGAGGTGGAGGGTCTTCAGCGCCAACTGTTTTGGGACGGGCGGCCGCGGATTGCTCTCGCCAAGTTGACGCTCCCTTGGTACGATGGGGGGGTCGCCCTCCCCGATATTAAACAATACTATTGGGCGTCTCAGTTGGCGGCGGTGAACCACGGGATATACGGTCCTGCCTTGAATCCGGCCTTCGAGATGGATACATTTCTGCTCCCGGGTGGGGATTATTATAGGGCGCTGTACTCGGTGACCCCGGACACGCGGTTGACAGGACCCACGCAGGTTGCGGTACGTGTGTGGCACGCGGCGAATGCTGCAATGGGGTGGAGGGATCGCTTGACTCGGGCGACGCCGTTGTATGCCTCCGGGCGGCTGGGCTGTTTGTGGAGATCGAAAGGCTTTGAGAAATGGGATATGATTGGTATATGTAAGGTGGGTGATCTTTGGGCGAAGGGGTCTTTCAAAACGTTTGAAATGCTTAAAACTGAATATAAATTAAACAATAGAGAGTACTTCCGGTATGCGCAAGTTTACCATGCGCTGTGTTCGGTTTTTCCGGACGTTGCTGCTATCCCCGAGTATTCCCCACTGGAGGATAGAGTGTTGGATGGCTACGTGCCCGACAGCACTATTTCTCTGATTTATAAGAAACTCATTAATGATCGCGCGGACTTGCTGCTCCGTCTGCGGGAGGCATGGACGGGCGATGGCTTGGAACTGGACGATGAGGACTGGGTTTCGGCGGTGGCCTCCCCGAAAGAGGTGGCGATCCCGGCCCGCTTACGATTCGTACAGCTGAAGATCCTTCATAGAGTGTATGTCACGGGGCCCGGTCTGCTGCGTATGGGTTACTCGATGGATGGACTGTGTAAGCGTGGATGTGGCCTGCCGGGTACCTTTCTTCATATCTTATGGGAGTGTTCGGAGGTTGTGCGACTCTGGAATGGTATCCACACCGTAATGGAGGAGGTCACGCACGTCGCTCTGTTGCCAGAGGCTAGGAGGTGTTTGTTGAATGTCTGGGAACCGAATGATTATAATGCGGCACAGACGCAGTGGGTGACTCTGGGGTACATGGTGGCTAAGCGTAACATTGCACAGCTATGGGGCTCCCCGAGGCCGCCCACGATCGAGGTATGGAAGGAGAATATGGACTGGTGTATGTTTAGGGAAAAGACGGTGTATGTGGCGAGAGGCAAGCCAGAGAAATGGACTAAGGTATGGGGTCCATGGAATTTATATCGTGGACGTATCTGCACCCCGCCTCTGCCATTAGAGGTCGATATTGCTTTGTCCCCCGAGCCACGCATTCTGCGGGATGGTGTGAGGTGTGTTCCATGCTTTGTCTTCCCGTTGCCCCCCATTACCGCTTCCAGACAAGAACTGCTTTGGACACTGTACGTTGCTCCCCGTCCTGGGAAGGGCACGCTGCTATTTCGGACTCTCATTGCCTTGAGTGTGTTTTATATTTAATAGAAAATGAAACTGTTTTTTCCGATCGCTCCTGGCCTATGGCCACAGCCTCTTACATGTGCTCACGAACTGCCGGGAGCTTTGCCTCTGGTTCATTTGAATGTGTGACGTTGCACTGCGGGCCCTCGGGCTCTATAGCGGCCGGCCCTGGTGGTTGTAGGCCCTTGTCTGTATTTTATCGTGTACCTACGGTTTCTAATAAAAAAATAATTAAAAAAAAAAGATACCAACCTTTCCAAAATAGAACTTTGTTATTTAATTTAATATCCTTATTATACCATATGGAGGATTGAAGAAATTTGTCTGAAGGAGAAAGATGGTTGGTAAACAAATGTTTAAGAAGTTTGCGCAAGAGTTATTAAGTATAGGGAAGGAAAAAGAGATGGGTCGTTGAGAAAAGGATATGGTTTCTAGCAAAGAAAAAGGCTGGAAAAAGGACCTTTCAACATCAATCCATAATGGTAGAGAACAAGAATCCTCATCTTCTAATAAGAATAAGGAGGTTTGTCTGAGAGAGAATGCATTATGGTAGATCTGGAAGTGTGGGAAGCTGACGCCTCCCAAGAATTTAGGACATTTAAGTTTATGCAAGGAGATGCAGGGAGTTTTGTTGTTCCATTAAAATGTTGATAATATGGAATATTTAGCATTAAAATGAGAATTGGCAATAGATATAGAGATGTTGGAAAGGTTAAAAAAGAATAACCGGGACTAACATCATTTTAATTGTGTCAAGACAACCCCACCATTGTAAAAACAAAGGATTCCATTTAGATGTAGCAGACTTTAAAAAGGATTGGAGTTCTTTTAAATTAACTAGAATAGAATCTTGAATAGAGGGCTTAAACCATAAACCCAGATATTTCATTTTGTCAGTGTTCCATTTGAAGCCGGATGTAGTATAATCTGCAGAAAAGCACAAATTTTTTAATGGAAGAATTTCACATTCGTCAATGTTTAACTTGTAGCCAGAGAAAAAGTGAAGGAAACTACTTCTGATAAAAACACCGGTAGAGAAGATTGCGGATTGGATAAACAGAGCAAAATATCATCTGCATAAACCGATAATTTCAATTGATTACAGCCATATTTAAAACCTGTGATTTTGGGAATTTAAACGGATCTTTATTAAGAAAGGCTCTAAGGCAAGAATAAAAAGGAGAGGAGAAAGGGGACAACCTTGTCGTACTCCACGGTGTAGTTGGAAGTTTGATGAAAGAAGACTATTTGAGAAAACAGAAGAAACTGGAGAAGAGTAGAGTAAAGAAACATAATTTATAAATGTAGGGTCAAAACCAAAACAGGATAAAGTAGAGAAAATAAAAGGCCATCCCACTCTATTAAAGGCCTTCCTAGCATTTAGAGAGATAGCTGTCAATGAATCTTTATAGGCTCTAGCTTTAGTAAGTACATTGAAAAAGAGTCTAGTATTATCAGAAATATGTCTGCCTTTAATAAAACCACATTGTTCACGACCAATTGAGGGTAGAAATTTCTCTAAGCGAAACGCTAGGATTTTAGCAAAAATCTTATAATCAAGATTAATTAGAGAAATGGGACGATAATTCTTACACAGAGTATGATCTTTGCCGTCTTTAGGTATTAGACATATTAGAGCTTCTTGGAAAGAGCCTCCAGAGTTTTTAGAAAAAATAAAGAAATGAAATAAGTGATATCATTTGGGAATAAGGAAGCGAGAAAAATGAGAATAAAATGTAATGGATAAACCATCAGGTCCTGGGACTTTACCCCGCTTAATAGTACGAATTGCATTGCTAATATCAGATTCCTTAATGTCGTCATCTAATACCAAAAAGTCTAAATTTGGAGAGGAGGGAGGGGTAATAGAAGAGAGATATTGAGAGATTGCATCGGAAGAAACAGGATTGTCAGGAGTGTAAAGAGATTGAAAAAAAGTGGTTGAATTCGGACAAAACATCCTCATTTTTATAAAGCGTACAATTATTGGAGTCAAGAATAGAACTGATTTTAGTACGTTCTTTCTTAATTTTTAAATAATTGGCTAGAAGCTTGCCTGCCTTATTCTGACCACCATAATTCTTGGCTGAGGATTTAAGGAGAAATTAATTGGTATTGTCTGTGGAATGTTTGTTGAATTGAAATTTAGCGTGAACAAGATCCTTCAGACAAGACTTACAGCCAGAGATAGCGAAGGAGGATTCTAAATGCTTAATTTGCATCATAAGATGTTGTAATTTAGAGAGGGAGTATTTCTTGCGACGGGATACAAAAGAAATAATAAAGTCTCTGAAGGCTGCCTTTAAAGAGTCCCAAACAATTTGAGGAGGGATAAAAAGGGGATTCATTTTCAGTAAAGAAAGTAGTAGCAAATGATTCCAATTGTTAAGTAAAATTAGGGTCTAGAAGAAGAGTGTCATTAAATCTCCACCTTCTGGTGCCTTGTGTAGGAGAAGAGATATCAAGACTTAAGGTAACCGGTGTGTGATCAGAAATTAGAATAGAACCAATGTCAGATTGTAAGATATGTTGAGTGAGTGATTGTGAGGTAAAAAGGTAGTCAATGCGAGAATGTGAAGAATGTGCTGTGGAAAAGAAAGTATATTCTAAAAGGGTAGGGTTACATAAGCACCATGAATCTACTAATGACCTTTGTTGAATAGTAGATGTAAATTGGGAGAACATAGTGGACGGAATGAATTTAGAAGTGGATTTACGATCAATAATCGGATCTATAACCATATTGCAGTCACCTCCAACTAATAAGTAATCATCTTGAAAAGACATTAATTTGGATAAAATAGTGGGCCAAAAAGTGACATGAAGAGCAGTAGGAGCATAAAGGTTAAAGAGAGTCATGGGGATATATTAAGTAAAAGTGAGACAAAAACCCATCTACCCGAGTTATCCGACTCTTGAGTAATAACCTTCAAATTAAGACGTTTATGACATAAATTGATAACACCATTGCGATGACCTGTACCTGGGGATTGAACAAAGAAGAGGGACTGTGGGCTATTAGAAAGGTCCAGCATACATGCCCAGGCTAAACATAAAGAGAAAGGGTATGCAGTTCCTGATATAGGAGGGCTGAGAGGGAGAGAAGGGGGACTGGAAAGGTCCCTGACTACACACTGGTAGTATTGGTGAGAAAGGGGAGGAACTGGGAAGTCCTTCCTTTCGGAATAAGGGCCCTCACACACCCAGCCTGCAGGGTGTCATGCTGCATTATCGGGCATGCTCCTCGTCGGTTCGACGCTGCAATACACGACGGGCACCCTATGCAGGGGCTCTTTGGCGGAGATCTTTTTATTCCTTGCCGTATGGTGCAGTGGGTGTAAGGGGCCTTGGAAGTGTAGGAGTGCAAAAGTGTGAATTAAAACAGGGAAATGGAAGAGTCAGATAAATTAGACTTTAATAGTCCTGCCTTCCCCATGATTAACACCAGATATGTGCATATCAACAATATCATACAAGCTGCTCACAAGGTCGCATATGTCAACCTTATTGGCCCTGCAATGGTCGTTACACTATTATGTGAAAATGTGAGGCCCAGCGGGTTCAAAATCATGCGGTAAGAGAATAAAAGAAGTAGCAGCTTAGTGAGGCAGAAACAACTCACCAATAACTAAGTTTCAATTGGCCCCGTCAAATCCCGGCAGGTGAAGGACTCGGAAAGGTATTGGTGTCCTGGGGACCATAAAGGAAAGAAGTTAGAATATTTTTTCTTAGAATATTTTTTTTTAAGTTGCAGGAATTAGGAGCGTGTATCGTGGGCACGCTTGTATCGGTGGCCCAGTTGTCAGCCTCCGGTAGTAGCGAGAGGCAGAAGTGAGGCAGCTCAGTCAGTCCCACGGATGAGTAAAAGTTGCTCCCGGCCCCATGGCAAGTCACCCAGACCCAGCCAGCCTACGCTGCCCCCCGAATGGGAGGCAGCCACACCGCACATCGGACCAGCAGGGGGCCTGTGAACGGAGCTCAAGGATTTGACTCGGAGAGTACGCTCACAGGCTCGCGGGATTACTGCTGCCGCCAATAATCAGCGCTCAGGCCTGGGCCTTACGGGTGTCCTCGTACGAGCAGGTTACCAACAGTTTAATTCCAGACCATACGGGGGGAATTGTACTTACCAAGAAACTGTGCCCAAGTGACGAGTGACCTACCCCACACTGCCGGATCCGGGAGGTAATGATCCCGTCCGGGCATGGGGTTTAAAAAGTCGCGCACAGTGCGGGTGGAGTTCCGTCAAGGGAGCCGAAGACTAGTGCGTCAATCCACAGCGGTGGAGAGGAGTGGGAAAATGTAGCGGCTATATTGGCAGGGTATCATGACTCACTCCGGGCGTCATCTTAAAAGGTGCAAAACAACGCGTTATTGCGATGTTTATGGAGGCCATTGTTGCACAATATCCTGAGTCAATACAAGTGCCGTCATGGAAAATGCAAATAGCGCTGTCTGGGATATAAGCTACAATTGGGATACCGTCATGGGGTGAGTTAAAGTGGGGCAATAGACCACCAGTAATGTGTGTGATGTCACACGGGATGTGGCTAAGCCCTGTTAAGGCTACTCCAGGGGATATCTTTGTTGAGCCCGTGTTTATCAGTGGCCAGACAATAGATCCATCTCTGGTCGATCTTAAAAAGGGCTGCTGGGGAAATGGACAGATGTGCTTCCAATATCACCCAACTCATGTTGTCGCAAGTGTGTCTAGCAGTCTCAAATTGTGTGTAGAGTTTGGTAGGAACTCCGTGGCATCTAATATTGCTCTTATGCTCACTCATGCGTGTCTTTGCGGCTCTGGTGGTCATGCCCACTTACCAGAGGCGGCAAGGGCATGAAAGCAAGTAGATGCAATTGGTGGTATTACAATTGGTATGTTTTGTCAGTTTCCAAGTGAAGTTATTGGAGAAGGTGATTTCCTTTGTGGGTTTGGTCAGTGAGCAAGCTGCGCAGGAGCCACAGGGGTAGTGTCCCAGGACTGGTGGGAGGTCCCACAGAGCTCTCTGTGTTCGGACAGTTTTGATCTTATGTCTGGTGTGGATCAGTATGTCTTTAAGGTTACTGGTTCTCTTGAAAGCAAACCTGGGTGTTGGCAGTTGTAAATCACCAGTATTGAGGATGCCCCGTGCTTACGAATAATGTTTCTAATCCTATTGGATTCTGGCGTATAGGATGTCGCGCTTGTGAGTGTCTCAGTGGGTGATTATATTCCAATATGGCCTCTCTGATCCGGAGGAATTGGCAGAACGGTAAGTTCTCTTTACAATTACAATTAGGCTAGTACACGCCTATGCAATCAAATTTTTAGTGTAGAGTTACTTTCTTTCTAGGTCCTGAGAAATTGCCACTAGATCATCCTGACTTAACTGGCAAGAAACATGTCAACCAAATGAGACTGAGCGCAACACCCTGCAGCATTATAGCTGTGAGTCTCCAATTCCATTTTTAATCAGGGGGAAGGCAGGACTATTAAAGTCTAATTTACCTAACTCTTCCATTTCCCTGTTTTAATTCACACTTTTGCACTCCTAGACTTCCAAGGCCCCTTACACCCACTGCACCATATGGCAAGGAATAAAAAGATCTCCGCCAAGGAGACCCTGCATAGGGTGCCCGTCGGGTATTGCAGCACCGACCCGACGAGGAGCATGCCCGATGATGAAGCATGACACCCAGCAGGTTGGACGTGCGAGGGCCCATATTCTGAAAGGAAGAACTTCCCAGTTCCTCCCCTTTCTCACTAATACTACCCGTGTGTAGTCAGTGACCTTTCCAGTCCCCCTTCTCCCCTTCTCAGCCCTCCTATATCAGGAACTGCATACCCTTTCTCTTTCTGTAGCTGGGGATGCAAAACTTTACCAACCCATAATCTTTTTTAAGTTTTAAGAATTTCTTTCTCTACAACATGAGTCTCTTGTAACAAAGCTATATCACATTGTAAATTAGACAAATGGGAAAGAACTCTCTGATGTTTGATTGGGGAACCTAAATCTTTAACGTTCCCTGAGACAACTTTTACCGCCATTTATAAGAAATGGAACAATAGAAACAATGCGTAATAATCAATATAACAATTGAAATTTGAAGAGCAGTGAAATATATCGATGAATAGTACAATAAATCTGCAGCTATACCAGATAATAATAAATTGCTTAGAAAGAGAAACAGGAATGTAGTTATGTAACAGAGTATAGAGATGAAGGAGAAAAGGAAAGTAACAGAAAAAGGAAAAAAGAAAGAAGAGAAAGAGCTAGAGGAAATAAAGAGGAAAGCGAACAAAATGGCATCATCTGATAGAGCCGCAGATTCCTTCACGAAGAATTATCCCCAGGCGTGAGACTGGATCAGGAAAACATTTTGCCCAGCATCCCTGCACGCCGGGGGACTGCATCACGCGACTCCACCCAGGTGTCGTCCGCGCACATGACGTCAGCGAGGTGACATAAGTCCCACCCCGGCGCGCCTACGTCAGCTTTTTCCTTTTCCGCATGCAACGCGGATCCGGGTTGTGCTCTGGGCCTGTTTAGGCCTTTCCCTTCTGCTATTGCTGCGTGTGTGGGAACAGTGTGCGAATGCCTTCGGGCTTTAAAACTTGTTCGTCGTGTGGCCGCCTCATGTTGGCAACGGATCCTCTTCCCATCTGTATGTGGTGTTTAGAGGAGCACCATGACTGATTGTGAGGCGTGCAAGCAGATGAAGCCGAAGTCCCGGCGTGAGCGCCGGATGAAACTTCTGTCGGCTCGTGTGTCCAGGTTGGCATCGTCATCTCGCCCGACCCTGAGGAGAGTTCTTGGACCTGCGTCTTCCCTCGCCGACTTCGATCTTCTCCTAGGTAGCAAGTGCGTCGCTCACCTCTTGGTAAGTATCGCAGTTTGTCTCCGAGGGTCGGGTTCCAGCCTGTAGGGGGCGTTGGCTCTCAGCGGGTGGTGCGGCCCCGTGTGTCGTTCCCTTATCCGCGGTTTCCCGGCCTAGGGGCGACAGAGCCCAGATGGAGACATATGCGCCGGCTTTGCAGGCCTCGCTGGCTTCTCCTCCTCCTCCTCCTTCCCCTCCTGGGACGTTGGCGGATCCCTTGCAGTGTGCGGGGCCCTCTGCGGCGTCGCTGGTGGCTCTGGCCCCGGCGCCGACTGGTTCGGATCCAGGCTCGGAGGCTGTGGTGCTTTTTGGGGTGCGGCCCTTCGGGGGTCCCTCCTTCGGACCAAGGTGCCTCTGCTTCCCCACAAACTCCTGCGGGAGTCCCTGTGGTGTCGCGGGAGGTCGCCGGGGCTCGGGTCGCACCCCTGAGCCCCTCTTGGTCCTCGGTACAGGCAGCGGCCTTGGCCGAGGTGACGCCGCGGCGGCGACAGCGGCTGCTGGCCCTGGCTGCGCCACAGGGGTCGGCAGAGGGCCCTATTTGCCCGAGCCCCTCTTGGTCCTCGGGACAGGCGGCGATATTGTCCAAGGTGATGCCCCTACGGCGCCGGCAGCTACTGGCCCTGGCGGCGCCACATGGGTCAGCGGAGGGCCTATCTTGCCCTGTCACGAGTCGCGGCTGACGGGGGTCTCCTCGTCCCTCCCCGGGCCCTTCTCGTCCCTCCACGCAGGCGGCTGCCTAGTCGGAGGTCAGGTCGGCGCCGTTCCGGCTCCGGTCTCCTGCGCCGTGTGCTGTGTCGGAGGTCGCCCCGGCGTCTCCTCCGTCTTGGACTCGTCTTCGGACGCCTCCCCTTCTCCAGAGGTTCGGCGGCTGCTGGTGTCATCCTCGCCGGAGACGGGCCGCCGTGGGGTGGCTTTTTCCCTGACGTCGTCTAAAGGTGGCTCCTCGCCGTCTCCACAGCCGTGGTCTTCGCTGGAGGAGCCGCAAGTCCCCCACTCTTCGGTCCCTCTTCCTTCCTTTCGGCCTTGGCCATTCCTTCCTCTGGTTGGCTTGGGGGATGGCCGCCTTAGCTTGCAGCCGTCCCTTAACGAGGAGCTGCTTTCCCCTCTGCGGGGCCCTACGGAGGCGGGTGCAGCTTTCGCCCGTGCTGTTTCCACAGCTGTGGGATTTTTGCGCATTGGGTGATCCAGCTACCCATTTTCCCGCAGATCATCTTCTGGAGGTTCTCCATCAGGGCTCTGGTGGTAGGGTACTGTTGCTTCCCTTCGAGGGTTCACTCCACTCTTCTCTCTTGGCTACTTGGGGCCGTCCCGCCACAGGGGACCCAGTGCCCCGGCACCTTCTGCACCGCCACTATCTGGCACCGTGTGATCCGGTGTGCCTTTCTCTTCACCCTTCGACCAGAGGCCCCCTTTTGCAGTCTGCCTTTCCTGCTTTGCCGCTGCTGTCTGCCCCTTCACGAGAGGCCCGCTGGCTGGACTCTTGGGGGCGCAATATGTTCGCCTCAACCAGTGTGGCTCTGCTGGCCCTTAACACACTGTGTGTTTTGGCTAGGGCCACTTCTTGCTTGTGGGACTCAGCGGAGTCCCTTATGTCTGCCACTTCTCAGGAGGGTGCTTGTGTGGATTTGAGACATCACGTCTTGGATGGTCGGGAGCTGGCGGCGTTTATCCTTCGCTCCGCTCTGGACATCTCGGAGGTGCTGGGTCGTGCCATGGCTTATTCGGTTGCCCTTCGTCGCCATGCCTGGCTTCGGGACAGTGTGTTCCCGGAGAATGTTCGAGAACGGCTGGTGGACCTTCCCTTCGATGGTGCTCTTTTGTTCCATGCCCCTGCGGACTCAGCCATCCAGAGGTTCGTGGCAGGGCTTCGTCCTCCAAAACACTCAAGATGATGGATGGAATGTTGCACATTGGCAAAACATTCACCCCCAGTCACAGATCTGCGTTTAATCCATTGTTATTTTGCTCACCACGCCACCCCAGTTCAGACATGGCCATATGCAAATCAGTCTTGACCCTGTGCCTCATGGGAACAGTCCAGCCCGAACTGCCAAGCCATGTCTTCCCTGGACCGGAATCAAGCATCCTAGGACCGGTTTCGGGGTTTCACCCCTCTTCAGCCAGGATTGCTTCCTCCTCCTCCTCCTCCTCCTCCTCCTCCTCCCCCTCCTTCTTCTCCTCCTCAGTGACCGGCGTGTTTCTCTGGTTCTTGGAGCTGTTCTTCTGTTGGGGCGGGTCTCCCCGGTTGTCAGGCTGAGGTTGTGGTTCTGTTGGCTGCTGGCCAGTCCTTTTTGACTGTGTGTTTTTCCTTTGGGTTTTTCTCACCATGCTGGGCCTGAGATTGGGCCTTCTGCGTTCCCCTCTGGCTGCTTGATAGGCCTCCTGCGGGGTTTTTTGCAGCAGGTCTTTTTTGTTGTCCTCTGCTGCGGAAGTTTCTTCTTAAGAGGTTACCATGTCTTGGGATATGACATGCCCCATGTGGGGCAGGGTTGGCTGTTATATAGCTCTTGTATGTGCTGGGGAGTTGTGGTCGCCTGTGGGTTTCTGCTCTTCGTGGTGTTATGGTATGTTGCGGATGCAACCTTCTTCTTCGCCTTTTTGCTTTGAGTGTTCGTTCTGTGGTGTCCCTGGCATCTGGCGGAGCTTGCCAGGGCCGCCCTCTTGTTCTTTCTGCACCGTTGTGCCCTTGTGGGGCTTTAGTGGGACTGTCATTCTGCCTTCTCCGCTGCTTCCGGTGAGCCTTGCACTCGGCTTTACCTCTTCTCCGTGTGGGGGGGATGGTCCCTGACTTCTGGACCCTCTTGCGGGCGCAGTTTGTCCCTGCGGGGTGTTGGACGATTCTTCCTGGGTGACCTTGAGTTCCCCTTTTCGTCTTCTGCCTGCTTCTTGCCACCAGCGCCATCCTGTCTGGGACTGCCTTTGCTCTGCCTCTTCTCCTTGGCGTCTCTAGGTTGCTCTTCTCCTTCGGCACCATCCTGTCTGGGATTGCCTTTGCTCTTCCTCTTCTCCTTGGAGTCTCTAGGTTGCTCTTCTCCTTCGGTGCTCCTTTCCTTGCCTTGGCCTTGGGCGGAGGTTTTGTTGCCTCATGTGGCCGTGGGGTGTTTGGTCTCTTTGCGCCTTGCCTTGTTTCTTCTGCTGAGTGGGGACTGGTTATCTTCTTCACTTCGTTTCCCCTTGCCTGGGGGACGGGGCTCCTCTTCCTGTTTTGGACTCGGCCCCCGGGCGGTCCTCTGTCCTGCCCCGGTGGGTGGGGTTCTCTTGCAGACCCTCCTTTCCCTTGGGTATGGCTAGGGTATCTATTCTACGTGAAGGAATCTGCGGCTAGTAGTCTCTTATCAGATGTCCGAGTTACTTACCTTCGGTAACGATGTATCTGGTAGAGACGATTCTAGCCACAGATTCCTTCACGGCCCTTCCTTCCTCCTCGTTCTGCGAGGGCTTGTGATTTTGGTCATTTGCACTCGCTTCCCTGGGGGTGGCTGTGTCTTCTATGAGTACATTCTTTCCCTCTTTCTGTCAGGCTGTCCCTTTTTCCTCCCCGTTGTCACATGGGAGGATAGGTTTGTTGGTACTTCTGGCTCTTTGCGATCCTTGAGGTTGGGGCTTTTTGGCTGTGCCTCTGCTCTTGTTCCTGATGGGGGTTGTCATGCTCTGTGATGGGGATGCCTTGGAGTTTTGTCGGTCCCTGTGTGTCCCTGACTGGTTCCCCTTCCTTGCCTTTGGTTGGGGTTGTAATCCTGTTGCATGTTATCGTGACATTTTTACATATGTCCCTTGTCTCCGGGGGGGAGGGGGCTGTCTCTGTACTGGCAGGGTTGCTGCTCTGTTCTTTATTCTTTACCTTCCTTTGGGTACTGCAGTGCCGGGCACTGCTCTTTATGGTGTTGTTCCTCACCATTCCTTTTTCTGCTCTTTCGCACACTGTTCCTATACTCTCACAGTTTTGTCTGCTGACTCCGCTTTGTGGCGCGGAAAAGTTCTCTGAAGAAAACTGACGTAGGTGTGCCGGGGTGAGACTTATGTGACTGCTGACATCACGTGCGCTGACGACGCCTGGGCAGAGTCGTGTGATGCTGTCCCCCCGGCGCACAGGGATGCTGGGCAAAATGTTTTCCGGATCCAGTCTCACGCCTGGGGATAATTCTACGTGAAAGAATCTGCGGCTAGAATCGTCTCTACCAGATACATCGTTACCAAAGGTAAGTAACTCGTACATTAAGCAACAAGGAGATTCAGAATTAAGGGAAGAAAGATGGAGAAAATACAATGAAGAGATGAAGATAAATACATCGAAGAAAGACAGCAAGGTAGAAGATTCAAAAACATACTGACTTACTACAAATAACATGAAAGGATGAGGGTGGTGAAGCCACATAGGAAAAATGGCACAGCTGACCGGGCGACTCAGGGCGGATCAGGGAAGGAGGACATCATCCAGAACAGACCAGGGAGATCATAGATCACATACGCAAAATTACTGCACCTAACGGATAAAAAAGAGAGATGAAATAACAAAATGTTTTGATGTGAAAGGCACAAAGAGACATGAGAGGGCCACAATTAAACAGGGACAAAACGAGATGTATCCATATCATTTTTGACGGCATTGGTCCAAGAATCTCTGGAGCAAAGCAGGATCTTCATTAGTCGTCGTTTTATTCCGGTATGTAACTTTCAAGAGGCAGGGTGGAAAAGTCCATATCGAGCATTGAGAGTACGTAGAGCTGGTCGCATAGCAAGGAATTTCTTCTGACGTTCTGCTGTTGTCTTGGCATAGTCCTGAGCAAAAAAGAGGGTGGAGGTCTGCCAGGAAATACGATCTTTTGATTTAGCAGATTGTAAGACCCTTAATTAGTAATTCTCTAAAAAAACAAATAACTCCTCTAGGTTTAAACTAAGAGGATGCTGTAGTTGGATTCCGACCCAAACGGTGAGCTTGCTGGATGTTCAAGGCAGGAGACAAAGGGAGACCGAGGACCTGTGGAAGAAAGGTTTTGAAGAAAGCGATGGGATCTGAACCTTCCAAACCTTCCGCTAGGCCATAAATGCGAAGATTATTGCGATGGCTGCGATTTTTGAAATTTTCCGCCTGCTTCTGAAGAAAGAGAACATCAGATTGTACAGCGGGTACTAGATGGACTACATCTTGGACAGAATCTATTCGTCGTTCCATCTGAATGATCTTGTTGTCCATAGAAGACCATTTGTCATCTAAGGATTGAAGACTTCTGTTTGTCTCTTTCATATATGGACGAAGAGCACGTATCTCTCAAGCAACACCTCCATAGTGTCTGGTGTAGGAGATGAGGCAGGCTACGGAGGATTCGTTTTAACTCGTTTACTGGTAGTGGTACGTACTTTTGGAGCAAGAGTAGTTTGGGAGAGTTCAGTATGAGCTAACAATGCCATAGCGTTCACCTGAGGCGACGACGTAGGATTTTCAATTTTGTCCATATTGGTTGAGAGAATAGAGTAGGGATTATGATCTGCCAAAGAGGAAAAAGGGACAGGAGGACCAACAGCACTGCGTCGAGATTTTGTTCTCCCCATACAATAGCAATTAGGAATGTAACGCTGTCTGCCTCAAGTAATTTTTCTGCAAAGAAATCACAATGCGCATATATTTGAGGAGAAAAAATGACTGAGAAAAAACTAGTAACTCACTGGCTAAGCGTAGAGAATGGCTAAGCGTAGAGTATGTCAAGAGGAGGCAGTTCTGTGAAGAGGAGGAGCAGCAGATATCACATTTCTCCCATAAAATGCCAGTGAGAACAGACAGTCTACAAAAAGCTCATTTTCCAGAATGGGGGTCAAGTGAAGGCTTTAACATATCTCCAGCGTTAAAAACTGCATATTTGAAAACTAAAATGCAGGGTTATATAGTAAATAAAAGCCCCTGAAAAAACACTCTTCATCGAGAGAGCGCTAAGGCAATGGGCGTCTTAAGACATAAAATGGCGGCCGCGAGATGAGGAAAAAATGCATTGATCGCGTTTATCTTCAAAAGTGCTCACCAACATCGCAGAAAGGACTCAAATGATGGCAGAGTGTGTCCCCTCATAATTCCGATACACAGGAAGCAGCAAAGAGAGAAAAAGTCCGCCGGGTGAGCCACACTTCTCCCGAGCCGCCACGGAGCCCCATCAAGCAGCGGCCATCTTCGGCTGGCGCCAAGCCACGCCCCCTTAAATTAATGGTTGACGTGGGCAATAAATATTAGGCTCCATGCAAGGAGCAAGGCTTTGAAGATTTGAGTTATTTAAGCTGCTGCAGAGAATGAATTTCTGCTGTATGTAGGTTGGGCTAAGTGCTTATTCTACATTCTGGGTGAGTCATTTGTATGTGAGAAAGGGTGTGTTCATTTGCAATGCTGTAACGTTTTGACGGAGCCTCCGCAGCACTGATGTGCAGATAGTTTCAGTAATTGAGTCATCATTAGAGTGTGAGGAAGGTTCATAGGCAAACTAAAAGGGTCTGGTCCCTTCATGCAAGTTATTAGATCTTTCTCTTTAAAGAGGCTAGATTTCAAAGCTTTTTGAGAGTTGTTAAGGTGGAGTTTCAAGGGGCAAGGGATTGACGCCTTTGCGTTTTATTTTTTGTGTGTTTTTTTTAACCACCATGTACTTTTTTCTTGTATTTGGGAAAGCCCTTATTTTGGTATTTAGTGTGTCAGCAGGTCAGACTGAGTTGGGCTCTGATGCAAGTGATTTAGACTGCTAGGAGGAATGCTGTGTGCTAGCTAGGCTTGGTGATTGATGTACGTGAAAGCCTCTATGCTGGTTGAGTTCTCTATGTGCAAGTTACATTGGGTCCTGTTTGCAAATGCAGCTCAGTACTCTGTGAGTTGAAATGTATTTGTCTGGTGGTGTGCTCATTTTTTGTTTTATACTGCATGTGGGATTGTGTGTGCTGATTTGTGTGAGCCTGTGTACATTCTTCCAGTAGGGCATAGGCTGCATGTCTTGTCTTGCTAGTGTTGTCATATTTCCCCAACATGGCTGCCTATTCCTGAAAGTCCATGTGTTTCCTGTATTCAGTGGTGAGTGCAGGGATACTGTGAGGTGTTTTAGTGCCTTGCTAGAGAATGGGACTTCAGTTTGACTAAGACTGGTAGTTGTGGTCTCCAGGATATATTTGTACCTTGTGAGTAGTGTGCAACCTGCGGATGAGTTAGGGATGATGATGTTGCATGTACTGAAGCCATTCTTAATGCATCAGCGATGTGGCAATGTTTGATTTAATACACTGATGTTCTGATGGTGTTTGACTTTGGTTTCAGCCCAGATGCAGTCTAGAGGGAAGAAAAAGGAACTTCGCTACCGCAGTGTGATCTCTGACATCTTTGATGGCTCTATCCTCAGCCTGGTGCAGTGTCTGACATGCGACAGAGTAAGTGTGTGCATAATCCATCCTGACTGTGTGTGACCTAAGGTGATGGCACATGATAACATTTACAGTCTTGTACCATCCTGATGATGGTACCATGAGTTACCCGAGACCAAGTAGCCACATGCACATCATTTTGAGATTCTTGTACTTTGACTGGCTCTATGTCTTGCAGGCAGCTGATCCAAAGATGAAGGCAGTATGACATCCATGACCAGGAGCACTGTGTACACATCCCATTCTAAGAATATTGTAGTAAATCACCTTTGGCTTGACGTGGCTCATGCATGCAGCCCATCCTGACTGTGCATCTCCTGTGATGTGTCATAATGATTATGCATTGCCTCACTTGCTCAATGCTTCCTATGGCACGACATCCTATAGGATTTATTAGGGTCGAAATGCACTGAAAATCTGCATCTCAACTACTGCTATAGACTTGTGTGTGAGGTATGTTTTTGAGAACTGTTTCAGAGCATTGCTGCACCAGTGCCTCTCACAGGAAGAGCCACCATACTGAACATTGCGGGGCAACAAGATCTACCATTGAGGGGCTGAACAGTGGGGGTGGGGAGAGGAGTGGACTGGTTGTTGATTGTCTAGTAAAAAAAACTTCTAAAACTCTACCTCCTTTATAATAAATATTGGTAGCAGGCTGTTTTGGACATCTACTTTACCTTTCTTTCTGTTTTTTATCAGCTTTATTTATTAGATTTTTGTCCAAGCTGAAGTAGCTATTTTAGTACGTCTCATATAATGATGTATTGATTAGAAGAGTTGGACATCAATATTCTGTTTTCCCGGGTGGCAAACATTTTGGTTGGATAATAATAAGGGATGGGAATTTGCAAACAAATCGAGATCCAAAGAGTTGCGGTAATAGGTTTTGCCTTTAACAGTGACGGTGATTAAAATTATTAAGACATTTGCTCTACTTTATCCCTTTTTATAATGATATTATCCTCTCTGACATTTCCTGGACCTCCTGAACACTGATACTAGTACAGCTGATGTGAGATACCACAGCATCAGGATTTTAGTTGCTTTCCTTGTTTTGGCAAGATATGGTATACGTAGGGTGCCTTCTCCATTTGTGTCCCTCGTCTGAAATTTCCTTGTTGAGCTCTGCCTCCTTTTTAATGAGATGGTTCTCTTTATAATTTATAAATTGGTGTTGTAATATTGCTTATATCTTAGATACAACTTTTTTCTTCTTTTTTATAAAGCTCAAACTCGACCCGAAGACATTGGAGCACTTTACATGGGCACCAGTTGCATTACATAAGGACACATTCATTTTTGTTAGCCACAGGGAGATTAAGTGATTTTCCCAGAATCACAGGATGTTGAGTGGTGTTGCCGAGACTCGAGCCCAGTTTCTCAGATTTGAGGTCAACCGCCCTTGCAGTTTAATTTGATTCTCGTCGATTTCCATTTAAAATTTGACTAAGTGTATTTTCATGTTTTGGACAAGGTCTGTTTTATCAAGCAGAGGGGTCAAGAATGACCATTTAAGTCTGTTAAATACCTTTTCGGTATCTAAAGACTGAGTATCATGTATTGCTGGTCTCTACTATGTCTTGTAGTCAACAGTCAGGCAGATATTGGCTCAGGTTTGTCTTCCGTTAACGAATCCTGACTGATATCATTGATTAAAGAGAAGGCCTAATAAGGCTAACACCTGAGACCATCGTTCTTGTACACATTTTAAGATTATTTAGTGAGGCTATAGGGTTTGTAGGAGCTTTGATTCTCTGGGACTGCAGCAGCAGTGTCAAAATGGACTTCATCTTTGTTTCTGTCAGCTATTTGGTGTATAAAAAGGAATTGGAAACCTTCGTCAGACGGCAGAGCAAGAGATGCTGGTAAGATTTGTACTATGTTTCGGTAAACCAATTTGGTCCCAGAGACATGTTATGGAGTAGGTTTTGTATTGCTGCTCTAACATCTGATTCGATTATGGGAGTCTAGTTGGGCTTGAATGCCTTGATCTGTCTGAAAGAAAATGAAGATTGAGAAGTAGGATTTAATAAGGGTGGATTCCAATCGCTAAGAAGTATACAAAGACTTGTAATAGACATGAAATATTTTGCTTATATCTGTTGTTTTCTTTTGCAGAAGGACCTTATTGTCATGAACAATTTTAATGTAATATTTTAATTTGTAGTTTTTTGAACTTGTGAGCCATTAATCGGGATTGTCTCTTTGTTCATAATACTGTTGTTGTGTGAATAATATTTTATCCACTGCCTTGCTATTGAGGAGGTATTCAAGCTTGTTCTCTATTCTCTGAGGGCACTTTGTCTTTCAGGGGCAATCTAGTTTGTGTTGTCATTCCACTCTCTAAATTGAAGTTTCTAAATCACGTTCCTTTTGTTGTATTTGTAGGAAGTGTGTTGCAGTTAAAGAGGTTCTCTACTAATTAATGCTGTTGCCACATCACTGATTGTTCCCCAGAGGACCTCTTTTTTTATATTCCATAGATATGATTTCATAGAGCACTTGTAATCATTGTTTTCACTGCATGATCGCAAATATAGTCTAGGAGGGACATGCAGGTAACGTTTCGGTTGTGATTAACCAAGATTATTCTCTTTGCTACTGGTTCGTTCTCAGTGACTACTTTGAGCGCCGGGACGCTTCTGTAAAAGCAGCAGAGTGCTTTATAAATGCAATTGATTGATTGTGACTAGTGAATAATCTTACCACACATGGTATCTACAAGGGAGTGTAATGTGGATTGGAAAATTATGTTACTGATGTAGAACTAGTCGGTTCTAGTATGTATCCAATGTGCAAACTAATAAAAGATCTACTCCATCTTCCATCATGATGGACTCTCAATACATCAAGTACGTTTAGATCGCTCAATTGCACTGTCGAACTTGTGGTGGCATGTGCGATGAGACCTATTGATGAACAATCAATCTCAGGGGTTAAGAAAATCAAACCATTTCCTACAACAAATCCTTAAATTATGAGAAAAATATTGATATAGAACTGTTATGTATTGTTAGGGTTGTACCTGGTGACTAGAGTTATCTTTTTATCTGATAAGCCTCTTCAGAGCTTCAGAATTTTCCTGTCTAGATCTCAATGGATCACTTCGAGACTGAACTGCCAGCCACCACGTAAAAAGGATAGCGAGTCCTTTTGTCTCATTTTAGACATTGCTATCAAATTGCGATGGAAACTAACACAATTTAAAATGGGGTCTCTTGTCGCATCGCCACATCCTGTTTATTTGTGAACCATTTCAATATCGCCCTTTGTTTTATTGTGAATAAAGACTTGTATGTTCAAGGTGGTGACTTAATTCTGAATGAGCATGGAGTGATATTGGGTGTACCCACTATCCTGAAAAATGTTTAGGAACCCTCTTGAGTTTACTGCTCTGGCTAGAATTACTATGTCACATCTGAAATCTCTCCCCACTCCCACAGTATGGGATTTGTGGGTCTTTGTTGCCAACTTGTAAGTTCTACACTGCTATACGCCCTTTTTAACAAATGAAGTCACGGTAGAAAGAATAGCTCTGGTTACCAAGTGTCTTGGCGATTCCAACCCTAGTTGCTTATTGTAGGAAAGTTAAAAGCGAAGAACATAAGATGATATTGGTGGTGGGGCTGTCACCAGGAACTGTTGAGGTTCCACGTGGTACGAATCTGTGTCACTTTAAAGTGAGCTGAGCAGGAAGGTCAGTCTGTTTTTTAGTTCTTGGATCACTTAATGTTCTCCACCCTCCTTTTTGATTTCTAGTACTTTGTTGTTTTTAATTCTTTATTTGATTCTGCTACTCTCTAAGGTTTAGGCTGTGCCTTTGGGTAAAATGTTGTTAAAACAGAGCACTGTGATTAGGTTCTTGTAATCTCTGTGCATCACAGGCTTCTTCAGTGGGCTTCGCTATTAGTCTTTGGTATTCAGTGTAAACATACAGTGAAAGGGGACCCCCATCTGTAGGGAATTTGCTGCTTTCTGAGGAATGCCTTGGATCCTCTTCCACATCGCCGGACACGGGTAACCCCTGAAATATCGTGCAACAGAGAAACACTGTCAACTTTGTGTAAGAATTCTTCTTGTTGCCTGCTGGGTGATGGGAAGCTCTCTTTGATCTCAAATAGTGGACCCTAGTCAACACATATGGGATTAGTTTCTTCCTGGTCTGAAATTCAGAGAAATCTGTGTTTTCTGTCTAGGATTCTGTTTCTGTTTGCAGGATATGTCAGAGTGGACCCTGGACAGTGCCAGACTGCACTTCACTGCTCTCTCTAATGCATTTGTTATTGTGCTGACTGCAATGTTCTCCACCTTCCAGTCTGTCCAGCAAGTTCGTTACTCTTCCAGCCAAGTCTTTGAGTATTTGTAACGAGTCTCCCTGGTTCGCTCCTACATGGTCAAAGAAGCGTTCTGTATGGAGTGCTCCAACACACCCGTTTCTTTGGTGAAGACTTGTCTTAGACCTGAAAGGACTTTTTTTTAAACTTCTGCTGCAGTTGTTGATGTAGCCTTCATTGACTGTGATTGGAGCTCAATTGGCACAGTAAGCTTGTCAGGACTAGGCTTTGTAGCCGTATCTGGACCTATTGTTTCTTTCCTGTCGAGCTTTTACGTTACCAGAATTTCTCGTGGGCGCTTTTTAGAGCTTTTGTTTGTTTATTGTCCTGATGAAATTAAGGCAGATGCAATTGGGTTTTTAATGGGATGTTATTATTCATGAGGAATGTCTCAGTAGGTTTTTGCTATGTCTGTATTATGGGGAGTTATACTGTCCTCTTTGATTTCCCTGTGTTGGAATGACAAGGATCTGAACGCCAAGTCACACTCTGACCTTTGTGACTGTTCAGTGTGAGGCCCCGTCGACTTACTATGCATGGACCTTGCTGCTGTATGCATGGACCTTGCTCCTGTGTGCCTGGACCTTGCTCCTGTGTGCCTGGACCTTGCTCCTGTGTGCATGGACCTGTGCTCCTGTATGCATGGACCTGTGCTCCTGTATGCATGGACCTGTGCTCCAGTATGCATGGACCTGTGCTCCTGTATGCATGGACCTGTGCTCCTGTATGCATGGACCTGTGCTCCTGTATGCATGGACCTGTGCTCCTATAAGCCTGGACCTTGCTCCTGTGTGCATGCACCTTGCTCCTGTTTGCATGGACCTCTGCTCCTGTGTGGCTGTCTCACCTACTGGTACGATGCCTTATTTCTCCTGTCTGAGTCAGTTAAAAAACAGGTGCTCTCACGTGGCCTTCACAACCGATGGGCACCGCCATCTTGAATGTTGTTTTTGTTGTTGGCCAACAGCCTGGTGGTAGCCGCAATCAATGGGATAGAACTGTAGCCTGATCTGATCATCCATAATGCGCAGGGCAAGCTTTGCTTTTATCTCTGCTTCCTATATTCAGATCCGTTCTTATTTTCTACGGGCCCCCATTTTTAAAGAATGTTTAACTTTGGCGGGACATTGGATATCAGAACTCTGGATCGACGCCTGTTGGGCTGCCAACTTCAGCCGGGCCCCGTGTCTCCTTTACTGAAAGGCTGTTTGTTTTCAATCTTTGGAATCTTTGTCAAAGTTAACATGTTGTACATCTCTTACTCTTGTTGGGACCAAAATTAAGCAAAAAGTTTAGTTTACTTACCAAAATCTTTGTTCCTCAAAAATAAGAAACTATTGAAATGTAAGCAGATAAGCAGCCTAGCTTGCTAGGGAGAAAAACGGTCCAGCCACTGTAAGCCAACCAATCCATTTTAGTAAAAGAAATTATTTGTATAAACATTTGTTCCACACACTACCTTGGTTTTGCTTCTCATGATGTGCCTATGCTGTAGGCAGAAAAGCTTTAAAATAAGTACACAAAAAAGCTTGAATGGTTGCGTGTCTGACCGGTCAAAAGTGTTGTTAACGATTGTCAAATGATAGATCAGGACTCCATCTTCGCAAGAAGCGAGGACTCTCAAGGTAATCTTCATTGCTGTCTGCTGTGGATTAGCGACCCCATCAGAAGCCTTGCTGAGCTTCTCCCACCTCCCTGCGCTATCCGAGACCCACCATTTCCAGTTCAGTTCTAAAAACAAAGGTTATACTATGATTGTCTGTAACATTTCAGGTTGACATCAAAGGATTGAATATCTAAAGATCCGCCTGGGTTGAAATCTACATAAGACATGCTACCTGTGTGCTCTGACAAAACAGAATGGCAATGATGCTGTTGATGTGAAGGTGCTCAGCATAGCCCTTCAAGACTATGCAACAGAGGGGAGGGACTTTGGTGCTGAACCTTAATGGGCACGGGGTGGAGGGCATTTTGAAAGGTTCAAGAGAAAGCTAAGGCGAGGAAGATGTTGCAGCATCACTCCAAATTTTGTAGGGGGCACCAGACTACTGCAAAGCAAGGTGATGGCAGACACGCAGTGCTTAATTTGTGCCGGTGGTTTCTGGTGTTTGGCACCGGCTCTTAATTGTCAACATCGCCACTTATGACAATTTGCCACATGGTGGCGCTGTTTGTGTAATTTAGAGATGAGCACAACAGTTGTTTCTTAATTCAATACACATTAAAAATAACTAATACCTGCCATCCAAGCAATTCTTATAGCTGTGAGGGCATCAAATAGTCTGACTTGTCACACTTGTAGGAGTGTGATGGTTTGTAGTTGTGTTGTTACTATCATTGGCAGCGCTGGCAGGGGCAGTGGGTGGTGCAAGCTGCAGTGGCCTCCTGACGAGGGCCCTGGCATTTATTAGTTTACACATTAAGCACTGAATCAAGTTGGTAGTTCAAGGGTTGGAGCAGCTCTTAACTTTAGAACCTCACCAGCAGACTTTGACTGCCATACACTGTAGCTCCCCATCTAAGCATCATTTGCACAAAAGGGGTTCGGGAAAGTACTTCCCAAGTTGGGTGGTACTTTGTGCCTAATAAGCAACCTCTTAATCAGTACATGTACTTTAGCAAGTTCAAAATGACAACGCTACAGAACATATTTCAGGTTCTCCAAGGATGTGACGATCGGCCTGAACGATGCTACGTCCAGACTCTTCTGCTTCCACCAGAAAATACCTTCGCCTTTTGGTAAAGGCGAAACATCAATTCTTGGTTGAGGCATTTGGATTAGAGTCTGCTGCAAGTATATTTCCGAAGTGCTCGTGGTGGGCGTACACTTCAGGTGCAAAGCCATACATGTGTCTATACCCAGATGATTAAAAGGTGAGAGGTGACTCACTTCAGCATAAACAAGGACAGACTGGTATTCTGCCTGTTGGGCTTTGGCGCTCACCTTCAGAAGTCGTCATTGCACCCCACTTCACTTCAGTGAGTGATGACTCGAATGTTGGAGTTGCTTGAGGCATTTCAAAGTACTATTAAAATATATCCATATTTGATATCGAGAGCAGTAATAACATATTTGGGAATTATGCCTCCTCGTATATTCAACTGCTTCCTCGTGTGCCTTCATGTCATTGACTCCATGAGTGGAAGATACCACAGGACTGTTTCAAGCGGATCACACAAGTTGTGGTGTGCTCATTTTCCCAACCAGAGAGGTACAAATAATTAGACTTTGTGCAGAACAAAGTTCACATGGTCACCCACAAAAAGCATTTGATGACCTACGCGACAGCGTGAACAGAGCTTCACGAATGGGAGCTTGAACCGGCATTGCCATATGTCAGTTGGTACACAACACTTGCTTACATTTTTCTTGTATTATTATTATTATTTTTTTACATATGTGCTCATACAAATTACACTAATGTGATGCTCATGTTCCAACTGTTTGAAATTGGCATATTTGAACCTCTTTATAGATGAGTAGCTGTTATTGAGACTCCAAAGAGCTACTCAACAAAGTAGAAAATCCTTTCTTTCTTAGTTTTGTGGGAACTGTCACCATTCTCCAGACAGGGGCAATGAACAGATGCATAAAGTTTAGAATAATTTCCAACCACTAGTCTGGCGGCTCTGCATGGTTCCAGTCCCCGATCCAGAAGGTGCCAACGGAGGGGACTCAGCGGCTATCCCATAAGTCAGCAGTGGGGGCATGACATCAGTTTATTTTTTCTGTTTCTCACATGGGAGCGATCTGGAGCTGCTGAGATTCTTCCCCAGACAAAGGTTTAATTTTGTTCCTTGTCACTCCTTAGTCTCCCAGCGTTTGGGCTTTAAGACCGGAGGCAGATTCTGCCAGTAGATGCCAGTTAAAGCTCTGCAGAGCGATTGTTATAGGTACTTGAGGAAAAAGCATGAGGCTGGCACAAGTAGAGCAAATGAACTCCAAGGCTGTTCGCGCAACGAAGTTTGCAATCCTCAAGCCTCCTCTGTATGAACTTGGCTACCAGTGAAGATGCAAGTTCAGACCCCACTTCTCCAGATGAAAACAGATGCCAAAGAAATATACACGCAGGAGGTCTTTCTCCTTTCACCATGAAGGCAGAAGATGGTCCTGGTGGTTTTCTGACTCCTCTTTGGAGCCTGTTCTGAATATGGAAACATGCAACCACATATGGTATTTCCTTCAGCTCGAACCTGAATAAGTCCTGTGTTTCCAGTAGACCATAATTTCTCCTCCGAATTCAGGTCCTCCAGCCTCACCCTCTAGAGCTGAATAGTTTCCTGGACGCCTGTGACACCACTTGACTATTGGTATGGCACTGAGGGTTCTGGTATGGCTCTAGGTTCTAAATGGGAAAGAAAGCAGTTGTGAGCAGCACCTTTGCCAGGCCCAGCTCTATCTGTGCAGCTGTCAAAGTCTCATAGCAGACCCTTAAGCCATCAAGGAAACACAAATATCACTTCCTTACTGAGAGGGCAATGCCAAGCTTTCACAAGAGTACCAAACAACAGGCCGTCGCAAGAAGCCATGACCCTTCTGACTTTGACTCAGATGCCCTGGGATCCACTGAACCTCCTCAAGAGAGAGAGAGAGGCAAGAAGATGATAGTGAAGATGGAAAATTGCTTTATCTTGAACACAGTGATGCAGCTGTGTTCCTTGATCTGCAAAATGCAAGTGGCCTAGACTCGTCTCCTGAGGGGAACATTACAATCCTGGAGGGGCACGCTAGGGCAGATCCATAATTGAATACTTGTAGCTGTGAACACCGCTGATACTTAAGCCTTTCTATGTCATGTCAGCATAAGTCTAACATACTTATGAGAGCCAAACCCACTAGCAGGCCAGGGATTCCCTTCATTTGTGGTGGACGTCCACAAACAGACACACATGCATATTACATGAGAAAAATGCTACCTTTACCAGCTTCTTTTAGACACGCAGTAGAGAGCACCCACCAGGACCAATATGGCCTTACTTCCCCTCATGTGATACTTCAAAGGGCCCTTACTGGTGTGAGCTTATTCAGCGAAGTTGAAGCGAAGTACTTTGGCCTCCGCTCAGCCCCATAGGGAGTCGAAACACCTGGATACCTGACCAAGGAAGGCTGTGTGTGGTGCAGTGTAGGTCTCAGATTTTGCAATGAGTCTGCCTCCTGGCAGTATGTTCTTAGGCCTTGTGTGTGGGAGATGGCAGTTGTAGCTCTGAACAGCCCCGTACTAAGTTGGGCCTTTTCAGGGGATGTGCAGGCACAGTTCCGAGCTGCAGCACGTGTTGAAAAGTCATTCTTCTGGGAAAAATAATTCCCTCATTAAATTTGAACGACACTGAGCTTGGCAATCAAGGGAATGTAGAGCTGTAGCCACCATTGCAGTAGGTGGTGGAAAGAGCAGTGCTTTTGTGCTGCACTGGGAGCTATGCTGGGATGACCCATCTCTTTGTCCTCTTCCAAATCAGCGTCTCCAAAATGGCTCTTTGATTCCGCAGTGCTGTGGCTCGAGGCTTGAAAGACGGCGTTAGGACAGGTGAGGACCTTCTATTCACGCTGAAAGAGAATCTCTTCAGTCGTGTGGATGTGGCATCTGAATATCGCTCCCATTTTTGGGAAGGCCTCTGACTTTTCCTACCAGAGCCGCCACCCTCTGGCTTGCATTCAAACATCTTGATAAGAGATCTTGTTTTTACATTAGAAATAGGCCATAGTTGAATTTCCAATGTAGCAGGAGGATTATGCCTGATTTTTAACTTCTTATTTCAGAACAATCATCTGAAAAGAAAAAGATTAAAGATGGTGACATTTCAGCAGATTCTACATTAGTTGTAGGATCAGGTAGGTTTAGTCGCCCTGGATCTGTAAGGTGCTTAGTTTCACATCCCCACCACAACTTGCCACAGAACGTTCCTCAGGTTTGTGGTGGAGGGCAAGCACTTTCTATTTTCATTTTTACCTTTTTGGACTTTATTCAGCGGAAAGAGCCTTCACTATGGAGATGATGGCGATTGTGGCTCCCTTTTCTTATCCGGAGTGTCTATCCTTACCAGTACAACTGGCTTCTGAAGGCTGCCTTGCTAAAACTTGCATTCACAAACTCCATCCCCACATTTTGCGCAATGTGGAGTATTTTTAAGTCTGCATAGCAAGTCTCTTTCATCCCTGCCCAACGGCTACAGTTATCAGGGGGAAACCTCTGCTTCATAAAACAACAAGCCTTTTCTCCACCAAAAGGTGGAGGTAATTTGTCAGGTAGCTTTCCACTGCAGCAAATATTCAGATAGTTCTGCTGTTGTGAGGTCCGACGACGTACTATATCTTCTTGATCCCTCCCGTTCAGCTCAGAATCCATTACAATGCAGCCTACTTACTTATTGAGTGGAACCAGTTCTACAGAGATATCTCGGAGAAGAACTTGATGCCACTGGCTTTAGTAACAAAGTTACTTTGGAACAGCTGTCTGAAGGAGAACACTTCTTAACTCTTTGGCCTCAGGTAACTTCAGTTAATAGCGCATCTCTTCTAGGATGGGGAGTGTATTTGACACACCCATCCTTGAAAGATAATGGACTCTTCGAGAACAGAGTCTGCAAATAAACCTCCGGAAAGCCAGAGCAGTGAGGTTAGCTATTACTGCACTTCTTCCAAGACTATACAGAAAAAAGGTAAAGGTATTAACAGACACCACGACGCCTATACTTTATGTCCGCAAGAAAGATGAGTGGGTTTGAGAGTCCTTGGAGAGGAGGGAGTAGTCATGTGATTATGGGCCAGCAGTTCTCCTAGATTGAGAGGCACTTGAGTGGACTATCTGAACAGGCTGCTTCCAAAGATGTAACGTATAGCTAATCCCGAATCCAGAAAGACCGTCACCCATGCAGTCATAACCAGCAGACAGGACTATGGAAACGCCCTCTATGCCAGAATCAACAAATCCCTGCTACGCAAACTCCAGACAATCTAGAACACCACGACCAGACTCCCCTCTCAGCATCCCACGACATGAACGCATCACCCAACACCTGCAAGACCTCCACTGGCTCCCCGCCGAGAAGATAGGAACGTTCAAGCTACTCACCCACGCCTAGAAATCCCTCCTCAACACCGGACCCAAATATCTCAAGGAAAGAGTCCCCTCGCACGTACCCAAGAGAAACCTCCGCTCCGCTGACCTCTCCCTCACAGAAGCCCCATGCATCCGCAGAGCCGGGGGGGGGGAGCAGCAAAGACCTGGAATGAGCTCCCGATCAACATCAGACTTTCCAGCACTCGAATGACCTTCAGGGAGAGCCTCAAGACCTGGCTCATTGGCTGACTCTGACTTACAGCAGCACCTTGACCCCCAAGCACCTTGAAACCCTCACGGGTGAGTAGCGCGCTTCACAATTCCCTGATTGATTGAGCTACTCTATTGCTGTGTTCCACATAAAGTAACAAACCCTGTAATTGTGCTGGTGAGTAATGGCGGCTACTAAGAGTAACTTGCAGCTTTTGAATTTTGGAAGAAAAGTGACAAGGTGCATTGTGAAAAAATTAAATGTCTGCATGATTCTGGGATTTTGTGTCTTAGGGCATTCAGATCCCAAAGTGGCATGTTAAGTGCAACTTCCTTGTTATTGTTCTTTGCAATGCAGGTCCTTTCTCTAGGCTGTTTGTCTCCCCTAAAAAAGTGGGGTTTTTTTTTGGTTTTTTTTTTTTACATTTCTTGTTCAGGAACCGCTTTCAGGCTCTGTTTTCTTGTAAATTCTCTCATGTTTTCTTTACTACAGCAAGTCTCTCATTAGGACCATTACCTGAGGTGTGATGAATATCGTGCGTCGCTTTCATGCTGTTTAAGGCTCAAGCATCTCCCTGAAAGCTCTGTTTTGTGTTGCCCGAGTATAGGCTTCTTTGGTCGACACGCATATGACCATTAGCTGTGTCATAACAGGTATTCTTACTCCTTGACTAACATTTAATTGAAGCTTTTGAGACGGGTGCCGTAGCAGGTGGCATTTTATTTAAATTTTTTAAAAATTTTGTTTTTAGAGTTTTATATAGCGCAAACTGGACCCCGAGACATCGGGTATCAGAACGCTTTACATGAGCACCAGTTTTGTTAAAAATGGACACATTCATTTTTTCTTTTTGTTAGGCATGGGGAGATTAGATGATTTGCCCAGAATCACAGGATGTTGAGCGTCGTTGCCGAGACTCAAACCCGGTTTCCCAGCTTCGAGGTCGAGTTGCGAGACGTTGTACATCTGCATTGTAGAATCTTCATTGATAGTTGTAGATATTAAAATATTTCTCTGCTGCATGTGTGGCCGCGGAACACTTCTTGCCAACACATATGTCCATAAGTCGGTAGAATGGGCTTAAGGGTCCAGCATCTCCGTATGTTGTTGAACACCCTTCAAAAGCCTATCACAGACCAGATATTCAGAATTTTAGACTGTAATACCTAAAAGCCCCTTTTCAAATGTACATTGCAGCACCTATACTTTAACTGCTGCAATGTCGAGGAATGAGGAAAAGTGAAGTCTGATAAGCTTGCACACTAAAAGTGATACAAGCATTGCCAATTCCAATTGGTCTGGCTTTGATGTGCTGCACCCTGCACACCATCATGCTTTCAGGTTGGCACATCTCTCACCCTGCAGTCATACAGGCACAGCACTCGCCCAACACTCATACACTTCTCACCCAGCACTCACCTTATAGTCACACACCTCATACAGCTTCTCCCTTCCCCCTCTCCATTAGTCACCCCCGTGGAGGGAAGCAGTCCAGCATCTGCAAGAGTGGCACTCGATAATAACAGACAGAAGAGTCTTGAATATTCTTCTGATGTTTTCTTTGGTTCAAGTCTGTTCTTTCCTCTTTACCAACAAAGAAGACTTTACCTAGTCATCAAACTGACTGCCAAGAGAAGACTGGCAGTATTTTCAGTAAAGCCTTAAAGACAGAATGTTTGTACCCGCCCATGACATTACAGCAGCGACAGGTGCATCTAATCGGGTTGCTATGGCATTTGCCTTAGTCGGAGTTCTTGGTTGAGGCTAACTGGACTGAAACCAGAGATTCGATGCATCCTGAAGGTGCCATTTTCAGGTGACTCACTCTTCAGCTCACATGCAGATGATGAAATGAGGCGCTTGAAATGAAAATAATAAGAGCTGTTGGTCTGGAGCAAAAAAGGAGTATAGAAAGTTATACGGACCATACAATAAATGCTTCTTTCTTCAGAGGGTTCAAACCCACTACCGTCAAAGGCAATCATACCAACCACTTAAGCCCTCGAAGGGAAGGGTAGGGCCGCAACCATCTCATCTGCAGGAAGCTGTCCTTCAAACAATGTCTACTCTCCTCTCTGTTAGTTACTCCTGTGGTGGGAAGTATGGGCACCTGTCATCCAGGATGGCGCTCGATAATAGCAGACTAATGGGTCTTGAATATTGTTCAAAATGTATATTCTCCGCAGTTCAAACTTATGGTTTCCACTAGAACACCAAAGAAGACTTCTTCTAGTTAGCTGTTTCTCCGAAGGGAAGTGAGTATCGTATGGGAGAGGCATGCAGTAGAGAGGGTATCAATCACCAAAAAGGAACAGGGATTTATTACTGTTACTTTCCGGTTTGAAAAAAGGGTCAAAAATCAGAAGTCAAACCTATTCTCAATCTTAGAATATTTGAAACAGACTTCTAGCTTCAGATTCCTTACCTTTGAATTTCCCAGGCATCAAACAGGAAACCTTTGCACAAGCAGTACCCCTGCACACCGTCTAGTCACTCCGTTTGGTTTCATGTGGCATTGTCGGCGCCGGATGTGATGTCTCTGTCACCATTATAGGCGCCACTCAGGCGCATGGACCTCAGATCTTTTCTTCCTGCGCCAGTTAGCTCTGATCCGTACAAGAGCTACCCCCTCTGTCTCTTTTTGACAGACTTTTTTTGACGTTTTTTCGAGGATTTCTTTATTGTGCGTCGAGGGATGACCTCTAGAAAGGTAGGGTTTAAGTCGTGTAGCATCTGTCACTGCATCATGTCTGTTACTGACCCACACTTGTGTGCTTATGGTATCTAGAGTGCAACAGTTCTCTGACTGCTGGGCCAGGGCGCCGAACGCTTTAAGGGTGCGGTCCCTAAAGCTGCTTGCGGCCCTGCAGTCAGTGCTATCAAGCGCGACTCCTAGAGGATCTCGGTCTTGATCGAGGAAAATAGGTTTGTGGGACTGCTTTAGGAGCCCCAAGTCCTCTTTGTTGCACTCAAGGTCCTCTGGACACTCTGGGAAGAGGCATGAGAAGTCTCGACTTCACCTTGTCTGTTGAGAATTGACCAGACTAGTGATTAACATCGACGTTCCAGGCACGGTTCTTCAGAGCTGGAGCCAGGTTCGACTCTGTGCCTCACCCCATTTTCGGGAGCTGGAGCAACCTCCGCTCAGGTAAGAGTTTTACGAGGCCATGCGCCGATTATTTGAGTGCGCCTTCGGGCCGACGGCTCCGGTGGGGTTTCATGGATCCGATTCTGCCAGCTCCATTCTGGTTCCCGCCGACTCTGAGTCGGATCCACATTGGTCGACTCCGGAGCCGAGTGGTCCCAAAGGCTCTAGGTCCTTATCTTAACTTTTTGTGGTTGTTTCAGGCATGGGAGATGAGTGGGTGGGGGTTCACTGGACCTTTTAGAACAACAGACACTCCTGATGAGGAGTTGGAGTGGTATAAGGACCTTGCGAAACAAGTTGACTGGACATCGCTCTAGATGTTGGTATGCTCTCTCCACCAACTGTCTACGGAGGAGGGAGCTTCTTATGGTGTTGAAGAGGGCAGCAGGCGTCCTTGGCCTGGAGCTGCCATCGGTGCAGGACAAGACTAGCCTCTTGCCCGAAGTGCTTCAGCCTGGGGCTTCCTCATTCACACCCCTTCTGCCCTTCAATGAAGCACTAACTGATGTTCTTTTAAGCTCGCGGTCCAAGCCTAGCACAGGGGCTCCTGTGAACTGGACTATTTCACGGCACCATCGCTATGCCTCGAGTGATCCAGGTTTCATCAACCAAAATCCTACCCCTGAGAGCTTGGTGGCCCAGGCCTCACCCTCCCATGGCGTGTTCCCTTCTGCCCCAGGCAGGGGATCCAAGAGGCTGGAAGCACTTGGAAAGATGTTTTTTTCTGCCAGCCTAGCATTGCTATCGGTGAACACCGCATGCCTTTTAGGCCGTTTCTTAAATACCTTATGGGAAATGGTTGCGCAAGTGCTGCTACAGGTCCTGGAGGAGGACCGGGCTGTGTTCTCCCAAGCAGTGAAATATGGGAGGGATGTAGCAAAGTTCACCATTAGGTGTAGTCTGGATATGACTGACTCGCTGGTTAGAGCAGTTTCGTTTAAGGTGGCCTTGCGGCACCCGCTTGGCTAAGAACATCTGGCTTTTCAGAGTTTGTCCAGGCTAACTTCGTTGACGTGTCCTTCAATGGGACTCGTCTCTTCGGAAATAAAGCAGACACTGCGCTGGAGCGCTTCAAGGACTTGCATGCTACGGCCTAGTCCTTGGGCCTCTCGGTGATACCTTGCACCCAGTCTGCCTTTCACCCCTTGTGTGAATATGGAAGGGGCTTTCAGCTGCGTCAGCCATATCCCAGCCACCGTGCTGCACAGACTTCCCATGTTGTGCGAGGACATTACGACCTCGGGGAGTGGTAGCTAGAAGTTATACGCCACCCACCCCCCGGCAGCTGCATCCTCTAAGCCTTCCTAGTTTGGTTCTGCAAGATCATGATGTCCAGTTGGAGGGAGAATCCAACATCATCTCCGCTGGCGGTCTATAACATCGGACCAATGGGTCTTGCAGATCGTTCGGGAAGGCGACACCCTCACTTTTCTATCTTTTCTCCCTCCTTTGCAGCCATCTCAAGAATGGCTGGCGGTGGATCATCTTATCTTGATCAGAGATGAGGTTACAGCTCTCCTGGCCAAGGGTGCTATAGAGAGGATTCCGATTTCAGAAGTGGGCAGTGGTTGTTATTCCCACTACTTTCTGATACCCAAAGAGCAAAGATCTTCATCCTATTATAGACCTTTGGACCGTTCATCTCTTCCTCAAAAAAGAGAAATTCATGATGCTCACGGTGGCTCCGGTCTTGTCTGCCTAGACCAAAAAGACTGGCTGGTAGCATGGACTTGCAGGATGCGTATTTTCATTTCCACATCCTGCCTGCCCTCAGGCGTTACCTGCGGTTCGAGGTCGGCCACAAGCACTTTCAGTTCTCTGTGCTACCCTTTGGCCTTACCAGAGCCCCTCGAGTGTTCACTAAGGTGATTGCAGAGGTATCCGCTCACCTGCACAGGTTAGAGGTTCCAGTCTTTTCCTACCTCGATGACTGGCTGTTGAAGGCGTTCTCGCCCCAGACTGTTGTTTTGCACCTTCAGACTACGGCGTACCTCTTGGATTCGCTGGGGTTCAATATGAATGTGCTAAAGTAACACCTGACTCCTTCTCAGATGCTCTTTTTCATTCAGAGCTTCTGGACACAGTGCCCTTTCGAACTTTTCCTGCCGAGCTGCGAGTCCAGGATATTCAGGTTATGATGCCAATGTTTCAGCCTCTATTCTGGATTACGGTGAGATTGACTCTGAGGTTGCAGGGCCTCATCGCCTCCCGCTTCCTGTTGGTAAATCAAGTCCCTAAACCTTCCCTTTTCTTCATATCAGACACTCGTATGGTAGGCCCAAGGGCAGGGTGCATTGTACGTATAAGGTAGGACATGCCCTGGTGTGTGTGGCATGTCCTAATAGTGAATTACAGCCATTCTCGTTTTTCACTATTGCAAGGCTACCTGTTCCCCATAGGCCAGAATGGGCAGTTTGATTATTACATTTTATAATCCTAACTGACTCAGGGAACATGGTAGAAATTCGTGTTTAGTATGCCTGAACTCAGAATGATAAAATACATCTATTAGTGAAATTGGTTTTAACATTCTGTGTTTGAAAATACCACTTTTAGAAAGTAGGTCTTTTCTTGCCCAACCATCCAAGCCTGCCTCTGCTAGGTTGTGTATTCCATGTCTGGTTTGTGAGTGACAGGGGCTGGGGGGCTCCAGGAGACAGGGTGAGTCAGCACAAATCTGAATAGACCTATCTGCATGAGGGGTGGTGGGAGGAGTAGCACCTGGGCCTGAATAGGGCTGTGCCTGCCTTTCACAATGCTGGCTCCACCTCCTGTGGTGTATCTGATGACCCTGGCCCACACTGACAAAGGAAGAAGTTGTGCACTGGCAGAATGCACCCAGAACTGGTTTGGACTAGGTACAGACACTCTGCCTTCAGAGACAAAGGATTTGTGTGTATAAAAAGGGGGACCCAGACCCCAGAATCTTAGATCACTTCTGGGAATCAAGACGAACCTTTGCTGAAGAGAAGAACCAGGAAGCTGAAGGAGGAGACTACCCCTGTGCTGTGTGTTTGGGGGTTGGCCTGCAGTGGTTGCTTCTTTGCCAAAGAAAGGAGAAAAAGGACTGAGTGAGCTTTCATCATGTTGAAGAATAATCTCCAAGGGATTGAACTGTGCTTGCCTCCTGCGTGAAGTCTCAGGGATACAAGACTTCACCCCCAGCTCCCCACTGAATTCCTTTGCTGGGAATTGAAGTGTCTGCTGTTGTGCTGGACCTTCTGAGAGACTGCGTGTTGCCGTCGCATCGCCAAGGAAGCTTGTTGCCGCTGTCGCCATTGCATCACTGAAGTGCGCCGCATCACCGGAGAAGCGTGCCGCCACCACAGAGGTCACCGCCGCTTCACCGGAGAAGTGTGTCGTAGAGCCTGTCATGGCACAGAAGATCACTGAGTCGCCGCATGGCCGTCTGGCGTACACGCATCGTGTCTATGTTGTTGCACCGTAACCAAGACGCCATTTTGTCGCATCGCACCGGAGCATCATCGCATCAGATTGCAGTAAGAAACCGACGCATCACCTCCCCACACAGTATGGAAGCGATCATCAACTCTCCTGCACAGTAGTAAGGAACAGACGCATCCACTCCCCTGAGTGTAAGGAACCGACGCCTCACCTTCCCTGCGACCCTTTTGTTTGATTTGCGTTACGCATCCAATGTACTTTGAGAGTAAAGTGTCGCATTTGCAATCTAAAGTGAACTG